>NC_092346.1:104364457-104681577 GCF_963676685.1 Mytilus edulis
TTTGGTGATGATTCAAATAACATTTTTGAGTTATTGAGTATTTTGTAAAAAAGGGGGAGGTTTTTTTTACATGTTGTGCCGTATCTCAAAAACAATATATGATTATTGCTTAAAACTTTACACACTTCTTTGTTATATTAATCTAAAGATCTGTATATTTTTTGGTGATGATTCAAAACTTTATTTTGGAGTTATTGAGTATTTTGTTAAACAGGGGAGGTTTTTTTTACATGTTGCGCCGTATCTCAAAAATAATTTATGATTATTGTTTAGTGATATTTAGTTTTTTGTAAAAAAAACCCCAAGGGGTTTCACATGTCCCGCCATGTCTCAAAAACAATATATGGTTATTGCTTAAAACTTTCTCAGAAACTATTTATGATTATTGCGAAAAAACTTCCACACAAGACATCGGGCGTATCATGCGCTCATGGCGCAGCTGTTTATTGTTTTTGCTAAGTTTAATAGCTAGCTGTATACATTACAGTATAGGCATTTACAATTGTTCACATTATAATGATTTTATTAATATATATCAGATTTGGGGTCACAGCTATTTGACTTGAAACATGTGAAAAATCTGAAGAGTATTTACAAATTAAATTGACTATTCAAATTATAACTCTAGGGAGTTAAGTTTGCCAACTCCTTTCCAATTGATTGACAGCTGTCTTGATAAATACTGAAAAATGACCTTGAGATGGTTTTTGATTATTTGTGTTGTTGGTTTGCTGTCTTTATGTGTGGTGACTCCTATTATTCAAATGGAAGGTCTTTAAAATGTAGATATTATTGCTTCTTGATAATGCTTAAAAGATAACTGTCATACATCTTTCCTAGAATCATGTCTTTCAATGGAAAAGAAATGTCAATATTGCACACATTTATGACGTCATTTACCAGACAGAAGGCGCCTGTATCCGTGCTCTATTAAAAGTTTCGAGCACTTTCATATTCGTCATCTTGTAGTGTAGTATAGAAGTAATTTATGTTCTGTAAGTAGGTAATCTTGATTCCTACATGACTGAGGGAGGGTGATAATCTTAATAGATTTTAATTTCCCAAATATTTTTTGCAGTATAAAATCAATTTTTTTTTCTCAACATCTGTTGGAAATGACGATGCATAAAAATAAAATTGAGAATGAAAACAGGGAATGTTTCAAAGTGACAACAGCCTGACAATACATGCCATAGAGAAGACAACAGCTGAAGGCCAGTAATGGGTCTTCAATGCAGAGAAACTCCGCACCTGGAGGCGTCCTTCAGCTGGCCTCTAAACAATTATGTATACTAGTTCAGTGATAATGGACATCATACTAAACTCTGAATTATACACAAGAAACTAAAATTAAAAATCATACAAGAGGCTCCTGACTTGGGACAGGCACAAACATGCGGCGAGGTTAAACATGTTTTTTGAGATCTCAACAACCCCCCCCCTCCCCTATACCTCTAGCCAATGTAGAAAAAACAAATGCACAACAGTACGCACAGTAAAACTCATTTTTGTCACATGGATAATGGAAGTCACATGAAGGATTCATCTGAAAATTGAACTGGCCTATAGGGATTGATGAATGACTTTTAAATGCTTTTTTTTAAAGAGTTTAACATTTTTATTGGAACAATGTTAAGGTGATAGAATCACTTCCATGGCTATGTTGATACTGTATAGGGCATGTTAGGCTTGTCCTGAAATTCCAGAAATATGCATACATGTATATATGATAAATTTGGCATGATTAATGTTAATTTTCCTATTGTGTAATTTCCATGTACATGCATATAGCCAATAGAAGGAATATGTATTTATTTACACTTTCCAGGCCTATCATAATTTTGAGCAGTGACCTTGGTGCGATTTCTTTCAAAACTTGAGTCTTTTCACTAAAAGCTAACTTAGTTGAGCATAATATGCCACAAAAAAATGAATTTAAACAAAACATGTAAATGGAGGATTACATTTAAAGAGTTAAATACCAAACTGACACTTTGTGAAAACACAATACTGGTAAATACATATATATTTCACTCACATTCATTTTTTCTGTGGTATAAGAACAGAATGACTTCACATATTGTCAACAGCTTGACATGAAGGAGTTGTAACGTGTGTCAGAGCACTTTCATTATTTGTCACACACCTACTTTTACACTTTTAATTTTCAATATGCTGAATGAACATTAATTTTTTTTCAACAAATACTACTACTGCACAGAATGACTATATAGCTAAGTCACTTGATAATTAGTCAGTAGCATTGCAGTGATGAGATGCCATGTGTAATCACTTTTTTTCAGCTATCGAACACCTATATCCTGTTTTCTGATACTTTTGATTAAGAGTATGACACATTGTGTTTTAATCACTTCAAGGACTGCAATTTTGATTTACAGATTATGACTAAAAACTATCCTAGGGACCCTATCATATTTAGGAATAAATTTTCTTCACACATATTTTTGTTGGCATCATTTGAAAAGCATGACATTAGTACCATAGCCATAAGGAGTTATTACTTCTGATCAATTTTATATGAAATGAGTGATCTATATGTACATGTATCTAGTAAAAAAAAAAGGAAAATTATCTTAGAATATTATAAAATGAGAATTAGGAGATGTGTTATGATTGTTTACTTTTTTGATATTATTTCAGTCGAGATTTTGGATTTGTAAAGCTGAATCTTCCAGAAGAAGCAGCTAAAAGAACAGTTGTAGAAAAGGTAACATTACATGAATGGGTATCAATATAACTGGTCGTCGTGCTTTACTCATCTTCATTTAATTTCACACAGAAACATAATTTGACCAGTATGAAAAAATTATGAACTTGGAAAATTGATTTACTGAAATTGAAATCAGGAAAGATAATACTGTATGAAATGAAATATTTAATTCGTTATGTTTTGATGAATGCTGTTTAAATATCTGGACATCAACATTTCAGTACCAGACAATTCTTGAGTGCTATAGACAATATCTTGACCTACATTTTGTAAATTGAGTGAGGAAGATCATTTTTGATTTTGAGGTCACTAGGTCAAGGTCTATTCCTCCTTTGATCAAAATTGTTAAACTTGAATTGATAATCCTCCATGAACAAAGACAACTATGATATTTAGATAACTAGGTCAAAGGTCAAGGTCTCAACCACATCTAATAGATCAAAAGTTTAGTTACCAGATAATATCTTTTGAAACACATATATACTTGTAAAACCGCTTTGGATTTTTTGGAGAAAAAATCTTGATAATGTGCTATTAATTATTGTTTAAATAAACACATCTCTACAAAACTAAAATCACAAAAATAGGTTCTTCATATATACTTGTTTTCTTATTTACTAAACCATGAGTTACAAATATGTTTACATAATTGTAGGGTATAAAGTATTATGAGCAGTTGATAAGACAGAAAATCAAGAAAGGAACAGATACAACTGAGTCTGATGTAGACCCTAATGTCTACTGTAGTTTAGGGCACCTGTTGCTTCTTCTAGAGCAGTACCCAAAAGGTAAAATTACTGTAGTCTGGGGTACCTATTTCTCCTGCTAGAGCAGTACCCAAAAGGTAAAATTACTGTAGTCTGGGGTACCTATTTCTCCTTCTAGAGCAGTGCCCAAAAGGTAAAATTACTGTAGGCTGGGGCACCTGTTACTTCTTCTAGAGCAGTACCCAAAAGGTAAAATCACTGTAGTCTGGGGCACCTGTTACTTCTTCTAGAGCAGTACCCAAAAGGTAGAATTACTGTAGGTTGGGGCACCTATTTCTCCTTCTAGAGCAGTACCCAAAAGGTAAAATTACTGTAGTCTGGGGCACCTATTTCTCCTTCTAGAGCAGTACCCAAAAGGTAAAATTACTGTAGCCTGGGGCACCCAAGGGTCACACTACCAGGCGACTAGGGCAAAGAAGTCGCTTTCCCGACTGTCATTTCATTCTCCTCAACCCCAAAAAGCGAAAACAAGTCTGCCTGTTGTATATGATACTTGCTGTCAGTCGCTTTCGTCATCGGACATTTTAAATTTTTACCAAGTTGATGAAACATCAATTTTTTTATTGATAATTAAAGATGATTCATTTTCTTTAATAGTTATCCCACCATGACGCGGTGTGTCAGTGTAAGATCACCCTGATGGCCGGAGGCCAGAAGGTGATCTAACACTGACACACCAAGTCCGAGTGGGATAACTATTTTACATCCCAGCTATTTTAGATTAGACGAAAAACCATTTACAATTCATAAAATCTAGTTTAGAATGCCACACAACCATTATAATATACTTTATACATTACTATATGATTTATACCCTTTTTGACCCCCGAACACGATGAGTAGATATCAAACAATGTCAACTCGCCCCACTGGCAAATCGGCCCAACCTATATCACCACTTTATGAAAAAAATCGCCCCACTCTTGTACCGACTCGCCCCACATTTGAAAAAGTGTAAAACCAAACTGAACAATCACTGACAACTCACTTATCAACGAAAAGGGTTTAAACTCCACTGAAGAATAAAGGTCTGCCAACTCGCCCCACTTATAAAAAGAATATCTTGCTTCCTTTAAGTATGTTAAATTACTGATAGTTCGTATCCAGTCGTCCTGGTGTAGTGGTTGTGTCGTGGCTTGATATGCTAAAGGTCTTGAGTTCGAATCCCAGCTTATACACTGGATTTTTTCTACACGAATTTTGATAGATAGTCTTTTCCGTATAATTGTATATTTAATTATAAGTTTTATAGTGGATTTGACATTTCCGCCAAAATGTTACAGAACAAAGGAAAGCATGCATAACAAAGAAACTCAAACTAGGGTGATCTGGTAGGGGTGATACGGCTCAGATCACCCCTGTTAGAACAAAGGAGCTGGGATGTAACAAGAAAAGAAGTTGAAGCATTGTCTTTAAAGTGTATAGCAGGTTATTTAATAAAAAGACAACTTTTTATCACTTCATACACTTCCGGTGCTTGTTACAAGTACTTGAAAGCGAGCATCAACCTAACTTTAGGCAGCAAAAACAGTTTGTTACTTCATTTAAACGTGAAAAAAAATGCCTCCAGTAAATGTTTAATCCATTTATTGCATTAATTTCCTTTCCAAATAGCTGGTCAAACATTGTTTTTTTTTTGTAAATTTTCTTGCATTTGTCGGCCATTGACCGTTTTCTAACTACTAATCAGAACCGGACCAGCTATGACCGAAATCTGTACTTTTACAATAATAAATACAGAGGCATAGATGGAACAGCTGAAAGAAGAATATTGATCCCTGAAGGAAAAATTATGCATTCCATACGCATTAACAGACTTTTGGTTACATCAAATAATTCCATCTTATTTATATAATAATGTATTATGGCCTAGCTTAACTTTGTATATCTTTTGATGAGAAACACTAAATTTCATATGCAAGATAGTTTTTATTAAATGGTAACATAATTACGGCATTTTTCCTTTTAAGTTCTTACGTAATAATCTGCTTAATAGTTTGGTTTTTGAAAAACCATGGTTTAATAGAAAGATTGATATGTTATTCCATTAAAATGAATCATGACGTACTTTGTTCTTACAACTTCATGTAGATAGGCGGAGCTTGGAGCTTTTTTATGTTAAACCATGATTCAAACTCCGCCTCTTTGTTACGTCTGATTGACAGTTTAGTGAATGCACGAGGACAAGGACTTTTTTTTCTTTTACAATAGGATTTCTACTTACTAGGAATTCCTTCACTGACTTCATAAATTTCATTGGGGAAAACATTTTTTTTCTAGAGATTTTTGTTATGGCAAAAAAGAGCCGGAATATTTGTTTTAAAAATTCCCAGACCTCAAAAAAATTCAAAATGGTATGTGCCTTAGAGGAGCCTGAGATGGTTAATTCAGAAAAATAACTTTTTGTCATGTCTGATGTGCCGTATTCCCAACTGGATCGATTTTCTTGTGCACGAGCTAAGCAGTGGGCTAAAACGACACTCCTTCTGGTTTTTTGATAGTTAAAAAAAAATCATCAGGCAATTTTGAATGATGTTACAAAACATAAACACCACGCCTTACTCATTGACATATTTAAACAAACTCATCCTGCGGATTCGTTGTTAATATGTTAACTCGTAAATAGCTTGGTATATATATTATACTTGTAATTGATATATTATAAATTTTTTTCCGTTTTGACATAAAAAAAATAATCTTTTATAAAGTGCTAGATATTTAGTTTGTAGTTTCTCACAAGAACCTAAACTTAAACAACTTTGAATTTGAACTGTTACTTTTTAAAATTGTATACTCAGATATGAATTGAAAAATATAAAAAGAACATTATTTACATATGACCCTATATTATATAGTAAAATCCAAAAATTGTAGCGCAGCGCGCAACAGAGCACTTCTCCCTATCAGTTTTAAAAAGAGAGGTCACTTCTCCTTATGATTCTAAAGTAGTGTGAGCCCTGGGCATTTGTTACATCTTCTAGAGCAATAACCTGAAGGTAAAAGTACTGTATTCTGGGGCACCTGTTACTTCTTCTAGAGCAATAACCTGAAGGTAAAATTACTGTATTCTGGGGCACCTGTTACTTCTTCTAGAGCAATAACCTGAAGGTAAAATTACTGTATTCTGGGGCACCTGTTACTTCTTCTAGAGCAATACACAAAAGGTTAAATTACTGTAGTCCTTGGCACCTATTACTTCTTCTAGACAATATCCATAAGTTATTATCTGAATAAGATTATATTTGTTTGCCATTAAACAATTATTTTAAGCATTAAAATCAAATTCATTTAAAATACTTGAAACATATTGAAATCTACTATTTATTTAATTATTCTTTGTGTCTTTTAAGCTTTGTCAGCCTACCAAAGATTTTACCATCTACAGCCAGACCATTGGAAGGTAAGGATAAAATAAACTGCACTTTAAACTTCTAATTACATAACCATAATTTACAACTTCTGTCTGGAAAATTGATATATTTGAAAATATCAAAAGCACTGCAAGTAACATTTCTTTATTAAGGACTTTAAGTTCCAAATTAAGGAACAGGAAAAGATGATATTTTCCAGTCATGCAGGTTTTTGGGATACGATTGCTTTTAAGCAATCTGTAGACTTTTACCATTGACTCAGGGCTCATTCCCTCACGTCAACTGTTTTATTCTAAACATTCAGCAACATCTCAGATTCTTATGATTGTCTTGCTTTAAAAGGTAAAAACAAGCAAAAGGATTGAACATAAACAACTTTCCTGTAATGTTCTTCTCATAATCTTCATGTTTGATTTTTCCCTTGACTTATATGCGTGTTTTTAACTACACGGAAAATCAGAATTAAGCAGTATTTATATTTAGTGTTTTTATAAATTTAGAAACACGTCAGAGGGAATTCCCCAGTTTTGATAAATGCGAGAGTTATTTGAATTCCGATAATTCTATTTCTGTCATATATAAGAACTGAAGTGGAGTTTTCTATATTTTACCGTTATGAAACTGATACTGTACTCTCATAAAGAAATTGAGACTCATTCATCATATCATAAATTAAATAAACGTTCTTGTTCCAAATCGCAAGTCGCGGGTTTGTTTATGTATTAATGCGCATGCGTATAGTTTTCTTGATTTCAAGGGGTATCAGATTGGGTGGTTGTTCTGGATTTCCCGCTTATTAATTAATTTGAAACTCATTGGATTCTTTCTATGTCTGCCTGCTATTGGGGGTATAATAATGTTGTTGCATAATTTAAAATCATATGCATCATTTAAATTAAAATCAATGAAGTTTTACCTATAACACCCCTTCAGCCGAAATGGAGTCTTCCATATTATTGTTTCGAGTTGTCTCCCTTTCCGAAGTATTTCCCGTCAAAAAAAAATTAACTCGTTATTGTATTATATTAAGAACGATCTCAATTTAAACAGAGGAGTGTGTACGGAAGGATTCATGCCCACTGACCCAAAGGAAATTAATAATTAAAGATTTAAAAATGGGGTTCCTCCTAGAATTAACGGTGATAAAATACGAAGTGATGATAGTCGGAGATTACTGGGTACAAGTCAAATCGGCACCTGGTTAAATCGGCATCTAGTCAAATCGGCACCTATATATTTAAAATTCAATTCGGCATCCAATAATACTTGATATAATATATGGGACTGGGACTATTAAGTTTGTAATTTAAGTATACTAGCATAAAAGTCCCCCACGGGCCCAGCTTGTCTGGCAAATCAGCCGTCGGACATCAGAGTAATCTCGAACTATGAAGTGAAATACCTTCTCTCTCTCTCTCAGTGACTGCTGTGGAAAGTAAACTTGGAATTGATAGCACACAAATAAAACACAATAAGGACATTGCTCGTACACTTGTATCCGGGATTAGCTATTTTTAAAGTTGAGTGACTATTCAGATTTATATTACCTTTGCATGTGCAGTGGAGTTAGTTTTGAAAATAATACTATCCAGCTGTACCAGGCCTTGCGGTCATAAAACTTTCGAGTCAGTTTTTTTGTACTCATACTCGAAAATCAACCAATGAAATTGCTTGATTTCTTGTTTCGAGCATGATTTTTGTGCTCCAAGCACTGAGGAAAGTTTTATGCCTTTTTTGCAGCAGTATCCTTGGATCAATTTTTTCCTCTTTGATCTTTTCTATTTTGTCCAAATCTCACGAATTTGCTTAATGAAAAGTTGGCAGAACTGCTATACATGTGTCAATGAAAACTATATGGCAATCGTATCCCTCAGAGCATTCTGCTCTTTGATAAATTGAAATGACTGAATTGAATATTCTAATTTTGGTCCTTTTTGAATTATTGTGCATCCGTTTGTTCGTTAGTCCATTTGTTAGTCGGTTCGTTTGATAATCAACATGAAACTTTGTACCATGTTCCCTATGATATGATGTTTCTAATTGTAATGTCAATTTCTAAATCCTGATTGAAGTGCTTTGATTGTGCATATGTAATTTAAGTTCAGTAGTTTTTGTAATCTTTATGACCCTCCAAACTCCTCAAGTGTCCCTTTTATTTAACAAGTACAAGACAATAATCATATAATACTCGCGATCAGAAATATTTGTTTATATGTCCATCCAAAAACCCTATACATGTACATGTACATATTCTAGCTTGCATTACAACACCTTCTCAGTGCACCTTAATGTTTGCCACTAAGGATTAATCTCATCCCCTCATAGAAAAAAGGGCTTAGATTCCCTTTTCTAAACTATGCATTAATTAGTTTAAAGTATATTAACATACATTATATTGATAAACAATATTCCTACATGTTAATAGTGGGTTTAGTTGGTTATTTGATACCACTGCCAATATTTTATCTGAATGAGGTTAAAAAAAAACCATTAAATGTATAATTGAGATTTAACAGATAGAGAGTAATTAGTTCCTAGAATGCTCAATTCTGGAACAGTCTTTTCAGAATATTTGTTGATAAAAATAATTGATACAAAAACTGTATTATACTCCTAATACTTTTCATGTATTTTATGAACATTTTTTTCTGTTTTCCAGAATGCCTCGTTCCTGTATGGTCTTGGATTGGTATACTTCCATTTCAATGTCTTCCATCTGTAAGTAAATAGTATAAACATAAACATCATTTATGATATAGTTCCATATTGTAGGTGTTTTTTTTCTATCCAGCTATACTGTGTATCATTTTATTAACTGGATTTTTTATGGGAAAATCAGTTATTGATTTGGGGTTGTACGTTGGGCGGTGTTTAACCAAAACTTTTCCATATGAATATGTTGTTACTGATAAAAAAAAAGTAACATGTTCATTGTGTATTAAATTTGTGGATTCTACTCTTTGTAAAAAATTAAATGACGAATTGAAGCCATCAGAATCTTAAGATTCTAAAATCATATGTTGTTTAGTAAACAATTTAACATGTAATCAGAGACAGTTTTTTTGGAAAATGACGCAGTCATTGTTCCATAACTGCCGACCTGAACTTCATAAAATTTCTCTGCCTACCGCGCTTGGTTTCGTATTTACTATTTTCCATACAAACTGGAATCTGCTTGTGTTATCATTATGCATGATCATTGTGTAGTTATCAGCCAGGAACCAGTTTACACTCGGTTTCATAATTTACTATACAAACAAACTGGTTCCTGCTTGTATTCCACTACACTCGAACAAAGTGTTGTAGTTTGACGGGAACCAGTTTAGAATTTGTAAACTACAAAACGTAATCGGTTATTGTTCATTCCGTTTTGGTGTTTCATACCGACTTATATGGTTTGAATAAGCTTAAGACCCTTCAAACATTAATGTGATAGGTATATTAAAGACTGTTTTACAAAAGGATGGAACTGTTTTACTTTCAAAGTCGTACTATAGTGATATCTGTCATGTACGGATTTCCACTCTCACCGGTTAATTTCTTCTTTTACACGTGCTTTTGAAACTTCCTGTTTAAACATCGCAAGTTTCAAAATTGTTATTTGAGTGAATTAAACTTATTTTAACAATCATGAAGCGTTCCAGAATCATTTTCAAGCAGTTTCTTCTTCTCTCTGATGATGGAAAATAGGTTTTCTCAAGAAAATACCGCAAACGATCGCAGAGGAATTGAAACGTACAAGTTAAGTCGGCACCTGGTTAAATTGGCATCTAGTCAAATCGGCACCTATTTGACGTCAATTCGGCATCCAATAATATTTGTTATAATATTTTCTATTCAATTAATTAATAACTGTTACCAAGTACATAGTGAATATGTTGTTGTGTATTTAGGTAAATAAGGAAACCAAAGTGAATATGTTGTTGTGTATAAAGGTAAACAACGAATCCCTTACCCAACTGTTGTTTTAACGATTAGACAATTATTAAAATAAAATGGAAAACTATGAGCCCCTTTCAATAAATCAAACTTTCATGCCAAATAATTAGCAAATTTAAGGTGTTTTTTTCAGTAAAATTTAAACAGCATTAAACCAACAATCCTGTAAAATGCTCAACTGGTTAAAATAATGCATAAAAATATCCAATATCTCATGTATTAGTCCAAATAATTATGACGTCTGGGTAGGATATTATTTTTTTTTCTGGGCGTCCCAGAAAAAAATTAACATAGCCTTGCGGTCATAGGAAGGTGTCCCAGAATGAAATAAAAAAAGCCTTGCCAGACGTAATAATTATTTGGACTACTCATATATACATTATATATCATTAAAAATACACCAAAAAAGTCATTTAGTTGAGAAAAATAAATATATACAAAATGTACATGAACACCCAAAAATGTGAAAGTCTTTTTGCTTAAATACTGAAAAAAATTCTGGCAACCCCTTTCTTATTTTTACTCTTTTTGCTTAAAATACTGTTAAAAATATATATTTAACATGGGTGACAAATTGACTATATCAGGTGTCGATTTAACCAGGTGCTGATTTGTCCAGGTGCCAATTTAACCAGGTACCGGTTTGACTAGAATTCTTTGACAAATGTTTGAAATTACCTGAGTTTCATTAGACCTTTGATAACAGTAACAAAAAGATTATTTACTTAATATTTTGTGGGAGAAGGGGGTTCAGACTGTGGTATCAGGTCTGTTCGCGCCCAATACACTTTCGCACCCTACATGTTCGCAGCTCGCACGTTCGCACCCAAGGTCCGTTCGCACTCTACTCATTCGCGCCCAATTTTAATTCAAATTCAAGTTGAATAATTGGAAAATCATGATTGTTGTTTTAAATTGCTTTGGTGTAAATACTGAATGTATTTATAGCTTGGTATGAGTAAAACATTGAAGATTTTAAAGGAAAAACACAAAAGATAATTGTTTTTAACAGCTTGGTCCCTTTGATCTGAAACAAAGAAGCAATAAAATATAGGAACTAAAATATAGCAATCCACTATTATAACCAAAACATGATAAAATTTATTCAACACACAGAAAAAAACATAGTCAGAATCTCACTTCATTTTGAAACAAGTCAATGAAACAAAGTTATAGCAATACACTAACCAAAACATGATTAAGAGTTATTCAACACAAAATAAAACGTTGACAAAATACCACTTTATTTAGAAAGGATTATTATTATTTTTAACAATACCCTATCCAAAACATGATTAAGATTTATTCAACACTTTATTTTTGAGACAATGACTACAATTATACTTATAAGAAAACACTTGCTTACAGAGTTATTAAACACAAAACCAATTAAGATTGGGTGCGAACATGTAGGGTGTGAAAGTGAAAGGGGGCGAACATGAGTGGGCGCAAACGTGAATGGGCGCGAACGGACACGGATTCAGACTATGTACCAGTGAGAAATATACAAGCCTTTCTACGGTATTTATTTGTACAATTCAGGTAGTCTTGACCTATTCATTTGTCTTAAAAAAAACCACAGCCAGTTGTCACCTTCACTTCACACACACACATATACAAATATCAATTATATGCTTACGAGAAATGTTGCATTGTTAAACTAATTAAGGTATGTGAAAATCAAGACTTGCATAAAAACTATCCCAATATTAGAGACAGTGGCGTCATTTTTCTTCAGAGCTTTCAGCTCTTTGATTATGTCCTTGCCATAGCATAGGGGGCATTTAGTTTTAACCTTGTCAGTCTGTACCCACATATGTACATACTGGTCCCACTTAAGTTTGCCTGAACCAAATGTCATGAATCTTATACACAATGCTTATATCCACAAATCACAGATCAAGTTTAAATTTCTGTGGCGATACTGTAACTGTTGAAGAGTTATTCCCCTTTACAAATTGAAAAATTGCTGAAGTTTTTGTTTCTGTCCTTTTACTTTAAAAAGTTTGCCTCAATCAAGTGTTATGAAACTTATACACAATGCTTATTACCACAAAACACTGATCAAGTTTTGGTGGCAGAACTTTTACTGTTCTAGAGTTATGCCCATCTACAAATGGAAAAATTGCTAAAATATTTGGTTTCCATTCTCTAACTTAAGCTTGCCTCACAAACAAATGTTATGAAACTTATACAATGCTTATTACCACAAAACACAGATAGAGTTTGAATTTTATTAGCGTCACATCTACTATTCTAGAGTAATGCCCCTTTACAATGGAAAAATTGCTGAATTTATTGTTTCCGTTCTCTTACCTAAGTTTGCCTCAACCAAATGTTATGAAACTTATACTAAAAGCTAATTACCAGAAAACTCAGATTAATTTCAAATTTAGGTAGGTTCACTTTCACCGTTCTTGAGATTAATCCAATTATAAAGTAGAAACCCTTGCAGGGGCATCATTTGTGTCCATGGGGACATATTCACCATTTATTCTTTCAATGAACACCTAAGGTGTAAGGTGTAAGGTATCAATTAGACTTAAAATATGTCCCTGAAAGAAAATGGTTATATGAAAATGCTACAAATGTACATTGAATTAATTTTTATGAAATAAAAAATCCAGCCCATGAATTTTATTTTCTTTAGAATAAGACTTATCAGATGATAGAATAAAACATTTCAAGTACTTACACATTCATTTCATTGGACAATTTTATAGTTTTCTTGGTTTCATCTATTTCTCAGATGCTATAAGTGATAGGGCTAGCATATTTGGTTCATGGAATGATTGTCAGGTGTACATGTCTGTCAGGTAGGGTTCTTATAACCTTGACCTCATTTTCATGATGCATTATTAAATGATAAGTTTTCATAATTTAGTCAGTTTATCAGATATTATTAGCAATAGGTCAACTATATTTGGTGTATATATGGAATGATTGTTAGATGTACACATTTCATGTCAACCTGACCTCATTTGAAAGTAAATTAACACATAGTCGAAATTATTGTTGACATATTCTCTTCACTATGCTTTATATTTGGTTTGATTTTACAATTTTTATATGCCCATTTACGGGACGTATTATGGTATGCCATTGTCCATCTGTCTGTCTGTCATCAACATGTCAGAAATTAATTCAAAAACCCTTGAACCAATTCACATCAATTTTTGGTGAATTGTTTATATTTGTTGATGTGAGCTCCCTTTAAATTTTTTATAAATTTTAGATTTTGTAGTTTCCGAGTTATGAGGGTTTTTTTTCCATTAAAAAAGGGGGATTTCCAGTTTTCGTACAATAACTGAAAAACATTTTCACCAATTTGCAAGAAACTTAAGTAAATTGTTTATATTTATTGACATGGGCTCCCTTTTGATTTTTATAAATTTTAGATTTTATATTTTGTAATTATTTTATTCATAAAAAAGGAGGTATTTTCCAGTTTTTGGACAATGCTTTAGCAGTTATAATGAAACTTTTGTGACTGGCTTATATCTATTAACATATTTAACCTCTCTTTAGTTTTTATGAAATTCTGATATGACATTGAGAAGTTATTGAACTTTATTCTTTGAAAATGTGACAGGCATATCAAGCGCTCATGGGACAGCTGTTCATAATAGAAGTTATTGGACTATATTTTTGTATTGTAAGAAAGACACCTTGTGAAGGCATATGAGACTGGTTTACATTCATTTTTGCCATCATACATACTGTGATCTACTGACCATTTTAACAAGAGTTATAGGACTTTGACTATTTTTTAGAATATTGTAACAATAACATAAATGCAACTCCATTGAGTACAGTTTTACTTGGTAGTACTGTTTGGCATCATGTGTGATTGGCAACTTTATACTCATCTGAGTATTTTAACAATTACACCTTGTGAATGCAGCCCCTAAGAGACCTCTATATTAGGTAGAATTGGTTGCTTTCATATGTACTAACAAATTTCATTTCATAATTGTTACCTGGGTTAGGACTTAGTTGGAATATATTTATATATAGATGTAAAAACACCACCACATGGACTTAACTTCTCTGAGTCTTCTACAGACTGAGAGATTTTATAGTTTTTTTTGTCGTCATGTGTTGTTGACCAAATACTACTATCATTTTAATTAGACTTTTTATGCCACTAGTTATTATTATGCCCCATTTATTATGCCCCATGGATGGGCATTATGTTTTCTGGCCTGTGCGTCTGTTCATTCGACTATCGTCCTATGGTCTGTCTGTCTCGTTTCAGGTTAAAGTTTTTGGTCGAGGATGAAGTTGAAGTCCAATCAACTTGAAACTTAATATACATGTTCATTTAAACAAGCCTTCCAAAACGGTCATATATTCTGGACATTTGTATAATGTCCAGTTAAAGTCTGGTTGGGCAAAGCATGAAACATTCATCTACTTTTAAGTTTTCAAGACTTTCTTAAGAGATGGCCATTTTAACATAAATTGCAATCTTTTTGACCCAACCTTTTGCCTTTAACAGCCACACATTTCCAGTCATAAAAGTGACATGATGATTAATCACCATTAAAACAACCCCATCTTCATTATGATATGATCTTTCTTATTTTAGTACCAAATTAGAGTTTTTACCATGTTTTCAAGGTCCACGTACTGAACTTAGAAAATGAAAATGGGGCATCCATATACTAGGAACACATTCTTGTTTTATTGAAGTTTTTAGAGTATTATAGTAAAAAGAATTTGTCCAAAAACTCTCATAACAAAAAGTAGGAAAAAAATGATGGATCAAAATGGGTGTTTTAGCTCATGAATTCAACTCCCCTGTGTAGTTGACCCATTTAATTAGTCTTTTTTATGTTACGATTTTGAAGTGAGTTATGGGAATTCTACCAAATTTTGACTATCTTACGACAATAATTATGATAACACATTGTGACAAACAATTTAATTCATTAACACTGGGGACATTTCTCTATGATGTAGCAATCTTGTTATAATGATGATATTTCCCTTACACTATAATCATCTCAATGACCCTTGATGTAAAATGTTATATATAGTGTCATATCTAAACAACTGCATTACCATAACATTGTGGTCCAAGTTAAACTGCTTCCTGAAACCTATATTAATTGTAATGTGCTATATAATCCCCCACTCCCAGACCACCCTTTAGACCTTAAAGCTGGACAAAAAATACAAAATATAATGTATTCTTACCATTAAAATATTTTAATGAAAATGGATGCTTCATTTTAAAATAAATAGGTAATCTACATTGGCTAGAGGTATAGGGGAGGGTTGAGATCTCAAAAAACATGTTTAACCGTGCCACATTTTGCGCCGGTCCTAAGTCAGGAGCCTCTGGTCCTTGTAAGTCTTTTACAGTTTTAAATTTTAGTTTCTTGTGTATATTTCGGAGTTTAGTATGACGTCCATTATCACTGAACTAATATACATTTTTGTTAAGGGGCCAGCTGAAGCACGCCTCCAGGTGCAGGAGTTTCTCGCTGCATTGAACACCCATAGGTGGCCTTCAGCTGTTGTCTGCTCTTTGGTAGGGTTGTTGTCTCCTTGACACATTCCCCATTTCCATTTTCGATTTTAATTGATTAATTAAGATAACCATTATAAAAAATGTTTAAGGGCAGATGTATGCTGACTACTAACAATTTAGTCCTTTGAAATGGAGCACTTGTTTTTCGAAAGGCTTTAGGGCATAATTTTCAACTTTATTCATATTGATAAAGACTTGTGTAGTTTTTCCTTATATGAATAGGATTTTGAATAAAAAAAGCATATTCATCTGCGAAAAAGTATATTCACTGCGCAAAACGTTGCATGCTTTTACGTGTATAATTTTAGTAAAAAACATTTGAAAAATGGTTTTGGTAAATAATTTCTATTACACATATTTCTCCCCTAATTACTGAATTAAACAATCACCTTCTTTTGTTTGAGTAAATATGTGGTTTAATTGACTTTTAAAAAACTTAAATTCACTTGGCCATTGCTCAGTGAATATCAGTTTTTCAAAGGTCAATAAAACCACAAATTTACCTCATCAAAAGACAGTAATTGTATAATATCAAATATATAATCATTGATTATTCTTATTATTTTCAATAAAATCAGAAAAGCAATTTTATAAGTTCAGGTCAATGTACCTAATACAGGGGCGGATACAGGATTTGAAGTTAGGGGGGACGCAGAATAAAATTTCGCCGAGCGGAGTGAGGCTAAAATTTTTTTGAGGTTAAAATAATCAAAGTTGATGAAATATTCTTCTAAAGTGGGTACAATGTAGATAGATATCATGCCAAGCGAAGTGTGGCGAGAAACATTTGTGGTGAAATGAGCGAGAAATTAAACTTTTAATCTAAAACCGCATAATTTAAATGATAATCTACATTAACCATAATTAACCAAAAAATCTTTTAGTTTCTGTTCATTGATTACCTCTATATATTTACCAGAAAACGGAACTGAACAAAAGTAGAATAGAAACAATTCTGAGTACACAAACTGATTCTCCATATTAAAAAAAGAAACGAATTATGTCAATGGTTGCTGGGAAAGAGGTAAAGCAATATGTCTCTGTTTCTGCAAAGAACCTTTGGGGTATGATGACAAGGTATCCTTAAAAATTGTAAAATCAACAAGCTACTAACAACCCTAACTAATTTCTGTAAGGTCTAAGGGATTCATAATGCGTATATATATATATCTATTGAATGATTCAAGTTTTATTAAGCCAATGGATTTAATAGTAACATTCGTAAAGGATATTTCTTAGCAAACATGTCCAGAACAGCTTGGATGTCAATGTCAATACCCTTGTGGACAATCAACAGAACTAAGGCATTAAACCGATCCTCACTCATAGAACTTCTGAAGGAATTCTTTACGAATCGAAGTGAAGAGTTTGCTCTCTCTACTGAACTAGCTGTAACGGACGTAACCAATAGCAAATTCAAGACCTTTGTAATGTTCGGGAACAACAATGGGCATACTCTGCTGTCAACAAGAGTGTCTTTGATGTTATTGGGTTTATCCGTCTGTGAAGACCATTGCCTTTGCCATAAATTATACTCTTGTTGAAAGCTTGAAGCCATCGGCAAATCATCTTTGTAAACCTCCAAAAGATCGTCTAAAGCGTCTCTGTTGGTTTGTTCTAAATGAGCCGGTATCAAAGCCATCGCTTTAACTGCCTTCTGAGATAGACTATTAAAACGACTACTGTACTCTTGGATCAAAGCATCAATATATGGTAAATAAATGGCCCTTTTAAAGTAAACTTGTGGAGTATCTCCCGGGACGTTACTTCGCTGAGTTTGTCTACCACAGCGACGAGGTATAACAAGTTCGGTGTCTGCTACCTCAGCCATCTGTTCAGCTTTTTGATAAACATTATCATACTCTGCATCATTTCCTCTTGCCGATATCAACACACTCTTAATGTTATCTACCATTGAGTAACCTTGAAGTAAGTCTAATGCAGTGCCTTGCAATTTCCTACTCAAACCATTCAAATAACTGTAATAGTACATGGCAGTTTGGAAACATACAATAAAGGTTGCATCTGTAATACGCTTTAGAAGTCCCTGTGACTCTGTAACGGCTTTGGTATCCCATCCTCTTTCTGTACCGATTGCTGAAAGACAGTCAATAATGGGTTGATACATTGCGTTAAAAACTTGTATTGTAGTAAACTTCTCTACCCATCTTGTTTCACAAAAAATTTTAAACTTGGCACTTTTGATTTTTGAATCTTCCTCCCTGGTGTTGTTTACATCAGTAATACACTTTTCTAAACGTCGACATCTTTTAGGAGAGTATCGAAAAAATATCCCTAACTGTTTTAACGCATCCAGCATAATATGGATTTCTTTTACTTTGCTACTTTTGCATAGTACTAAGTTCAAATCATGTGAACTACAGTAGTGGTAAACGGCCTTTGGGGAGTGTTCGCGGAACTTGGCAGCACAGCCGTTATATTTTCCCGACATGTTACCTGCTCCGTCCATGGTTTGGGACCTGCAAAGTTGAGTATCTAACCCAGCATTACTAGGAGACTCTATCAGTTTGCTTGCAATCTCCACTCCAGTAATAGTTTCACATTCTATGAACTGTAATAAACGCTCCTTTGGTTGCCCATGGACAGTATAACGGATGACAAGACCCAGTTGTTCCCAATTACTAGAGTCTGTTACTTCGTCACATTGTATTCCGTAATACGGGCCAATACCTTGTGCTCTAACTTCGCTGACAATTTTGTTCTGTATGTAATTCTTTAAACACAATAGTAAGTCGTTTTGTGACATTTTGGAAGTGTAGGTAGCGTTTTTCTTACAAGAGTTAAGATGGTTTTCTAGAATGGAATCACCAGCTTCCACTCTGAAATTAAGCAATTCTTTGAAATTTCCTTTGTTAGTACTGCTTCCCTTATCAGTATCGTCATCCCTGTGGCCACGCAAGGCAATACCTTGTCGTCCACAGAATACTAATGACTTGATTATGGACATGAGTATCTGACGGTTTCGCTGAATAATTTCTTGATTTCCAGAAGTAAGTGTTGCATCAATTCTTGATGAAGGGTCAAGATGTGTAGATCGAAAAGCCTCAAGTTTTGCCATCGATGACTGATGATAGTCAGTTGTAGCGTGCATTTTCATGTCTTCTTTCGCGTGTTTCCAATCGCTGTAGGGTTCTCGTATTAATTTGATGGGTCGTCGATGCGATGAATCCGGAAACAAACGACAGGGCAAACAATATAGACCATCTTGAGAAACAGAATATGATATAAAATTAAAAACGGAGAACCATTCCCGCACACATGATCTTTTGAAATTTCCAGATTTCCTTCTTTTATCCGTGTAAGTTTTGGACGGGAACTTGAAGGAAATATGTGGTTCTCTCTGGGAGTATAAACGGTATTTCATGTCATCTGGAGCATCATGATCATAGTTATATATATCACATAAAATAGAAGCAGTACTACTCAGTTGAGATTGTGTATTTATATCATCAATGGGAACGTCGTCGTTCTCTTCATGGTCACTATTATCACTTGCATTTTGCTGAGATTGAGTCACAGGTGTACTTTGTGCACTGCTTGTTGTTGCATTTTCATTCACTTGTGAATCTACTCTAGCTTCAACTGAAGGATCTTGAACGTCTTCACATGGTGCAATCGGTGAGTGAACAGTATCTAGTGGATAACATGCTATAGAAGTTACCTTGAACGGCATATCTGACGAAGACAGCGATTCACACATTTCTCTGATATAAGTAACAAGCTGATCTAAGGAACGAAATCTTAGTACAACTGCTTTCCCATCTGGGACCGATTTTCCAGATTCATCTCTGCTATGCGAGTCCATTACCAAGTACATCTGATCAGCTGTCTTTTTTGTACCAATTGTATAACTTGGATAGTTCCCAACTGTCATAAAACACATATCTGATTCCTCATAGCACCGCTTAAGGGCTCCTTTGATACTAAAACACAAGGCGTCCAAGTCGTCTACTGCATGAGGTGTTGATCCGCCTCTAGACTCTATAACACGAAATTGTAAACTTCTTCCCGCAAGATTAACGATACTAGGTATTTCATTTATAAGCATATAACCCCCATGTGTGGATATTGAGTGGTAAAGATCTGTACCAAGTTGAAGGATATGATCAACGTCAGACGGAGTAGATGGTTCGATGGTGACAGATGACATGAAACACAGGGAGACACAAACGCATTGTCTTCCACCATCTACTAGCATACCTTGATGTTGTGATCCTTTGCAAACCAATCTACAATCATGACATCAACACTTGTTGTGAACTCATCTATATAGTAATATTAGGTAAAATATACACTAAACCTTGCAAGATATGACTTTTCTCATTGTTGAAGGCCGTATGGTGACCTATACTATAGTTTTTAATTTCTGTGCCATTTGGTCTTTTGTGGAGAATTGTCTCATTGGCAATACAACAAATCGAAGTTTTAAACGTTTACAGCCCTTACACGGCCGGTAGTTGCGACCTACAGAGATACAGGGTTTCTACAAAAATAATTATCTCTTGTTTTGCACAAAGTCGATGTGTCTAAGCTAACTGTACATGGTTTCAATAATGTGGAATTAAATCGGTTAACTTTAAAATTACTTTAACTCTCCATAACAACTAGCCCTGCCAAACTTGGTTAAGACAAAGGAAATGTGAAGAGTTGACAGATAGACAGGCGGACCGACAGACGCAAAGTGAGACGAAGCAAATGACAATAGCTTATCTGACCAATATAAGATTTTGAAAACGAAAATTATTACTGGTACAATTTTTTTGTCAATTCATAATACGTGTTTTTATTTTTGTTCTATTTTCGGAGGTCGTGCTAGACTTTTTACATACTGTAAAAAAAATTGGCCGTCCCGCTAACCACTAACATCAAAATGAGATCCTTAATAAATGGTGCTTATTTTTTTGGGGATCCCATGTAATACTGCAGTACCTACGGGTTTGGTCCTTGACCGTTTAGCATGCTTTGGCAATAATTTATATGTTGCAAGTGAGAATCATATATTGTCACAGATATTATTAAATAATGAGTCAAATTATCAAACTAACCTCTCGCATGAACCATAATCTTTATCTTTCCTTAAGAAAGAATCTAACTTCGACTGCTTTCTTGGTCGTGCCATGATGAAATAACCCAAATAGCGGGTAGGGCACTTCCACCTTCTTCGTGGGAAAGTGATGTAGGGATGTTTTTGAACTTCGATTATCAAAGAAATTGTTTATTAAAACTGCAACTACAATGTCAGAATTGTTTTATTCTAACTGCTGAAAGCCTATGATATATTTGTCATCAAACGCAGTACCGCGTTTGACACCTTCCCTTTGAAGTGTAACATTTTTATAGAACTTAAATAAACAATAGGTTAGATGATTAGTAATCACGTTAAATAATTCTGTTAAATTACTGTTTTATATAGTAATACTTGTTTGAATGTTAAAACAGATTAAATGCGACGACATTAGGCTAGCTTTAGTCGTCTCTTCGGATACTTATTACGTGCGGACAACCCATGCTTTGCAAATTTTAGGGAGGGGCGCACGCCCGCCACGCCCCCGCCTAAATCCGCCCCTGTAATATTTGTTTTATTTCTCTCTTAAAAGAAACCAGAATTATTTTTTTTTAAATTATTAATTGTAAGTTGGAAAGCTCTTGATTATATTTAATTAAATCAATTTCTTTTATTTTATTTTTAAATGTATTTTTTTATTTGGCAAAGTTTAATAATTAAAAGTGTATAGGAAATCCAACTGATATCATTCTTCTACACATATTTATATAACTCCTCTTTCCCAAACAAATCATCTAGAAACAGACTTTATCTAAACAAATTCTGAAAAAGGCCAGCTGTAGGCATGTGCAGTGACCTGTAACCTATGACCTCTCCATTTATAGCAGGTTTAACCCCAGGGGATAAAAATACTTTCCACACCAGACTGAACTCATTCAGTCTTTGTATATAACAAAAACTTTTGGAATTTATATGAAATGAGTGATTTTTTTATTAACTGATTATAAATTGTGACTATTTATAAATTAGTGATTAGGAATATTGACAAATTCATTGAAACAAGTCTGTTTTAGTTAGATATTCAGATAATTTTCTTTGTGTTGTGTTAACCACATTGAAGTTCATTGGTCATTTGACCTCATTCAGACCTTTATCTTCTGACCTTGGTTTTATGAGCGTCTTGACTTTAATTTGTGATTTAAATATTTGAATGAAAAAGTGAAAGGATATTGGACTTTGATCGTTATATTAAGGTATGTAAAATGAGGTTAATTAGTCGTCTTTGTTAATTACAGGTCACATGACATAGTAAAACATTATCTTACAAGGTTATGTTTGACTAGATTATGTCATATAGAAGAATATATGTTATAAGGGATCCTGTCTGGGTGTGGGGGGATAAGGGCAGTACATCCTTGGGTATCCTCAATCTTAGGCACTTCCTGGTGTATTTGTTGGGCTCTGCTTCAGTGTCATCTAGCTTTAGATAATTATTAGCTGGGTCCGCAAATAGTCAAAAAATATCATAAGGATCTAATAGCTACGGTTCTGCAGCTAAATCTGTTCTGTAGATTTTGAAACTTAAACCAGACTTTTAAATTGAAAAGAATGATCTCAGGCATGAAATGGTTGAGACTTTCAAAAATTATGTAAATGTCCGGTTATTTCTATAAAAAAAGACCTGGATATTCTTATTTGCAAACCAAAACGTCTTGACTTAAAAAAAACATTGGTAAACTTCAGAAGAGTATATTTACTATTGAGATTTTTCTCTCTGTAACATTGCATAGCTTTAGGACTATGTTCATGACTAAGGATGTGTGAATACCACCCCCTCCCCTCCTCCATTATTTGGAAGATGATTCTGTTCTGCCAACCTCATCTGCTGAACACACCTACTTATTTTAATCTTATCTGGCATTCTAGACTTGAAGGGTTAAAAAAGAGAGCTAAAACCAGTTCTTTAATAGTTGATTAGATGAAGAGTCTTTATATTGACCCTGAACCAAAAAAAAATCTTGTATTGATGTAAAAGCTCTAGATATAGGACAGATATATCTTGACGTCATGTAGTAAATAGTTATTGACGTGATTTGTAGTTGCATTCGATTACAATGTATATATGTAAAGGAAGTTAATCATTTGCCTCTTTGAAATGATCTTTTAAAACTTTGAATTATTGGCTAAAGGCAGTATATCTCCAATCTATCCTTTGATATACTCTAGTTAATCATCAGTTGCAACATACATGACATATTTCCACAATAATGGTTTTCCTGAATTATGCAAAACAATTACGTAAAAAGAATAATTTTTTGAAAATTTAAAAGGAAACTATGATTGTTTTTGTTGGATTTTTGGATTTTTGAGGAGAACAGCTGGCATTTACATAACATAGCGACAGATGGTCCTCCGAGACAAAGATAAGTGACAGCCAGGTCTGTATACACTGCTCTACACAAGATCAATACAAGGAGAGGAAATTTAAACTGGAGACGTCTTTCTGGCACAAATATCTGGAAAAGAAATTATGTTTTGTCATGATAGAAGCAAACCAAGGAAGATTGGAGGACCATAGATATTATATGGGTCAGGATGGAAATAAAAACGAGAAAATTGTACTGTACTGGAAAGTGGATATTTTTAGGGGGGAGGGGATGACAGCCTCCCTAGACATGTATGCCACTGATGCTATGTTTGGTGTGGATGAGATAGATCTCTATCGACCACACCAGTCAGATATAAATATATGCCAATTATTAATATGGTTGTATTCTATGCGACCTAATGACTTGTTAACAAATCGTTAAGGTTACCTAAACAAAACTTGAGGATAGACTGTTTTTTCATTCAAAAGGATAGGATGGTCTTTTGGTACCAGAATTCTTTCTGAATTAGATTTGTAATTATTAGGAGAGCATTCCTTCTTATAAGAATGAAATTCTCCTTAAGTTCTTCTTAATTTGTAGAATTTATAATATTTACTGTAGGAATAAGGGAATGTTTTCCTCATGCTTGTCACACATAAGGATGAATTCTTAGGGTTTTAACATTTCTTTAAACCCCCTTTAGAATTGACAAGGTAAACAATATATAAAGGCATTGTTTGTATGACATCTATAACAGTGCAAACATTCAAGTGGTCTTCTTGTATTTAGGTGTCTACTTATGTTAAGGGACAGCTGTAAGTTGTACCAAACCTGTCACCTGTTCCACAACCTCACCCAAATCTCTTTATTATAAGAATAATGAGGTTGTTATTCATTTTATTGACAGCTACAATTATATTTGTGCCAATGTACCCATTTGTTTAGTAGGTCAAACTTTCTTCTTGATTAAATTTGTAAAGTTTTGTAACCTAATGATCAGATTGGCAGGATGCCACCAGACAAAAGTTATACAGGTATAAAACAAGCTCAGGTGAACATTTTATATATCACTGATCTTTTAAATCAATGTTAAGTAAATGTTTGGTGTCCTTGAATATATATATATATATACATGTAGTTATACCACATAATGAAACTCTGCACGTAACTTTTTCACATATACATGATATACTAACCAGGTAGATGTCTTTTTTTATCCATATTTTGACCTTACAACATGTACAAGGTTATTGAAAACATGTTAATTTTTCGTAATATTGATTTTAGAACATGTAAATGATGTAGGAACTGCACTAGTATACAAAGGGCTCCATTGCATTTAGTGTGATATGCCAAACTAGACAGTAACATTTCTATTTCATTTTTATTTACTGTGTGGTTCATACTGTATTTACCCAGGGCCGATCCAGCCATTTAAAAGGGAGGGGTGGGGGTCCCAACCCAGGATTAAGGAAAGGGGGTTCCTAACCCAGGATAAAGGGTGGTGGGTCCAAACCCTGGATAAAGGAAAGGGGTGGGTTCCAACTATCCCCATTCAAATGCATCGATCGTCAAGAAAAAAGAGGCATTTCTAACCCCCTGAGACCCCCTCTAAATCCACCACTGTTTTCCATGAAGTTAATCTCAACACAGTGACTGATATCTATACTATAAACGAGAAGACCTCATTTTTGGTGTCGCTTCTCTTCTTTCCAGAATAAATTAATCAACACGCCTTTGTGTCCTATAGGTACAGTGCATAGTCGCATTTGTCATCCATCCAAATGATTATTCAGATTGAGTTATTTTAGGAGAAAAACGAGAAAAAAGGCATCCGGATATTGTCCCGTCATTGTACGAAATTTTAAGTCAGATTAGACTTCCGGTTTGCGTTTTTCTGTAACATACATATACTACGAATAAAGTGTATTTTCAGAATTTTATCTGCTATCATTTTCAAGTTTACTATCCACGGCGGTCACAGAGTTTATTAAATAGAGAGAGTCTGTATACTATATCAATGATCACCATGGATCGATTAGTAAACTTAGAATTGAAAGTGAATACGCTTTATTTATATAGTAATGAATGTTCATAATATACAGATAAGCGCTAAAATTATTCATGTGAACTTTTGATACTTTTTCTGAAATCCTCCAGTCATTAAATCTTTTACAAAATTCATTGATTACATAAAAAAAAAAGAAGATGTGGTATGATTGCCATGTTAAGACAACTCTCCACAAGTGACCAAAATGACACAGATATTAACAACTATAGGTCACCGTACGGCCTTCAACAAAGAGTAAAGCCCATACCGCATACTCAGCTTCAAAAGGCCCGAAATTACAATGTAAAACAATGCAAACGAGAAAACTAGCGGCCTTATTTACGTACAAAAAATGAACGAAAAACAAATATGTAACACATAAACAAACGACAACCACTGAATTACAGGCTCCTTACTTAAATAAATGTTCATAACATACTAAATGTATGTTCATATTGAAATTGACAGAAAACCAAAAATTGGGAACTTTGGAAAAAAAACATTTTCCTGTCCCCAATAACCTATATGACTTATGATACTTTTGCTGAAATTCTCCAGTCATTTTATATTTTACAAAATTCTTCCAACAACACTTTACATACTTTAAACTACGCTCTGAATGCCCGCGATTTCGCGGGTTTGTTCTAGTACACTTTAATAAGTAATAAGTAATGATATATGAAAAATCTTTAGATAAAAAAATCAGGGTTTGAAAATTGTTCGTTCTAACCCTAGACTAGTCAGTAATTTGTATGTTTACAATTGAAAGCTTAGAAATACTTACATTGACTTACAAAAACTTAGAGAAACCCAAAACTGACTCATTATGTACACTAAAGGCAGATGGTGAACTAGGTAGTTTATCGAAGTTACAATTGGTAACATTTGTCAATGCTAAAATTGATAATTACTTGAAATTTGAAATCAATAAGTATAACATTTTATCCACTCTTTGTAAATGTACTTGACTAGTTATATAAAGGGAAAATTACACTGTTGAAACATTAAACCACTGATGTCATGCCATATCCAGAAATACAGACAATGTAGGTTGTATGTTAGTGCAGTATTACTACATATAGACATTTTAGGGCCTTTTATAGCTGATTATGCTTTGCTCATTGTTGAAGGTCATACAGTGACCTATAACTATTAATTTCTGTGTCATTTGGTCTCTTGTGGAGAGTTGTATCAATGGCAATCATACCATATCTTCTTTTTATATAGCTGGTTTATCTACACATAGATACATAACCGTAGACATCACTGGTGTACTTACTAGTAAATACATATAAACAACACATCAATACATATAGACAACACTTTAATACATATACATACCACATCTTTCTATATCTATTCTATATAGACATATCTCTGTACCTACACATAAACAATCATATCTTTGTTACTGTGGATTCATTTATTTTTGTGGATTGCAGAAAAGTAGTTTATTTGTGGAGATGTAATTTCTTGTTTTTGCCAAAGTCTGAATATAACCTGATAAAAAAATTGTAATTCGTTGAATATTTAAATTCATGGTTCACCTGTACCCACGAAAACCTCGAAAAATTGGTATCCAACAAATAATAATGAATCCACAGTATTTACTTTATCAATTATGTACATGCTGTACAGTCCTATTTCCATTCAGTACAGGTGATTGGCCTCTTTACTATTGAACTCTTTCACTGGTTTTCGGATTGATCATTGAGTTTGTTCACTCTGTATTGATCAGGACAAATATAGAACATTACATTTTGTGTAATGATATAGATAAGTCTCTATAGAATTGAAAAATGTCACCTAGAAAAAATGTTGATGATCAGTATATTTAGATATTAAGCAGACAAAAGAATGATATATCTGACCTACCTTTTTTAATTCTTTATAACAAAAAACCACTTGGTTGTATGGGAAATATATTTGTATGTCAGATATGTATAAATTAACAACAATCTTCTTTTCTACCAGAGCTGGTTAGATGAAACTCTTTCTCTTATTTTCTTCCTTACCTGAGAGCCGGGTTCAATGATACCTTTTCATATAATCAAAGTGTATCCCACATTTGAACCTGATTTTGATGAAAAAAAACAAAATAATTTTCATACAGCATTCTGGTCATAATTTTGAAACAGAAAGGTGTTTTGCACAACTTAAACAAGCGTGGTACAGTAGCCTTGATAAAACTAGTTCTAGATAAAGACATGTTTATATAAAAGACGACTCCTTGAGTGGGATACATAATAATTAATTGTTACAATATAACAATCATAAGAAAATATACAAGTCATACTAAACCAATAATTACAAAATAATAATCTACAACCTCACTGCACTTGTTATACATCCTTTTGACATTCAGAAATTCATCTGTCCTGAAGTATTGTTTTATCACGGATATTGAGCTGTATTCTGAATGGTACATACATTTACATCCTTTTGTTATATAAACCAATACAATATTGTGCTGATAAGTAGTTCAAAGTTTTAATACAATTTACATTTCCTTTTGGTTAATCCACAGCTGAGACATCTCACTCCTAAAGGTTGATGAAAATTATACTTGCCAACACCTTTGCAATAGCTAAAGGGGACCAGTTAGATACATGTAAATGGGGGGGGGGGGGGGGGGGTATCTATGTTAACCACTCTGACTTTAGATGTCTTACTTACTTGTATTGTTGGATTACTGTCTCATTGAAGTATTCTTCACATATCATTCATTCTTAAAAAAACTATTAAATTTTTTTTATTTTTTTTAAATACATGTACTATGAAGTTAGTAGAAGTGATTCATATTTTTAAGGACAAATATTTTAAACCTTATAATACCTGTGCCATCAGAGGTAGACTTAGGGGGAGGGGCTGCCCCCTCTGTGAGAAAAATTTGGTTAGGAAATCACTGAAGCATGACTGAAGTGGGACCCCTCTTATGCAGTCAGTGGGCCCCCACTTTTGAAATATTTTGGATCCACAACTGGTCATATAATTGGGAAGTTATTTGATGATGAAAGTTGTGTTTTATGTGTTTTTGATGACAAAGAACTTTTCATGGTTAGTTGCTGTTGGTAGCATTGGTGGCTGGAGACTACCATTATATATTTGTTTAAACCACAAATTCCTCCTCTCTGTATCCATTGTGTCTCTGATCTAGGTAACCTCTAATTGATTCTTAATTACTTGGTGATATTTTTTTTCTCCATTTGCACATATGAGTACTGGTGATATTTTTTCATACATATAGCAGATTTTATAGAAACAATATACATTCAATAATGAGTTATTAATGACAATCTGGAGTTTATTGATATGATTGTCTCTGTTACATGCCAATAAAATGTCCCTTTGATTACCAATAACATTTCCTGCTGAACAGAAGTTCTATAGTCTGTTTCTGTAAGTCCTTACACATTATTTATCATTGATCTGAGGGGCTACCACACATTATTGTAAGATTTATTGATTAGGTTTGGAGTATGGAAGAATAAGGTGTATGGTTTTACTCTGTATCAGAGGGCTTAGGTGTGTGTTTACCATTCATTTTGATGTAGATTGGATTCATAGTAAAGCAGAAGACATCTTGGGGAAGGTAAAAGAAAGATTGTATTTTGTATTAGCCTGAACTAGATATGCAAACTAATATCAGTTGTTGTGTTATGTGTATGATCTTAAAGTGCTGATAGAAAGCTGTCTATTTATAATTTTGATGAGTAAGGAATTTTGTAAGTGGTTCCATTCATAAAACAAAGTTGTAGATATTGGTCATGTGTCTTATTATAGATTGATTTCATGTAAACTGACAGATGTTAAATAATATATCAAAAATTTGACATTGATTCTGTTAACCTTGAAAATTGGTATGAATATTGTAGTTTACATGTATAAGAAGACCATACATAAATTAGGCTGTTAGTTTTCTCATTTGAATTGTTTAACATTTGTCATTTCGGGAACTTTTATAGCTGAGTATGCAGTATGGGCTTTGCTCATTGTTAAAGGCCATACTGTGATCTATAGATGTTAATTTCTGTGTCATTTGGTCTTTTGTGGAGAGTTGTCTCATTGGCAATCATACCACATCTTCTTTTTTACATATAGTGTTCACGGATGCAGGATTTTCTAGCTGTATTGAAGACCAATAGGCCTTCGGCTGTTATCTACTCTTTTGTCAGGTTGTTTTCTTTTTGACATATTCCCAATGTCCATTCTCAGTTTTATTCAGTACTATAATAGAAAGCAGATTAATTAAGATTGTGGTTTATATACTCCTTTAAAAGCCCAAAAAAATTGTTATTCTTTAATTTAGATGAAAAGGCGTCTTCTGATAGGCTAACATCGTTTTTTTTTATCAGCTCATAGACATAATTATGACATGTGACCGTGACGTCATCATTGTTTTTTCATGATTTTCTATGGTTTAAAATATAATTAAGAATTAAATTATAAGAAATGACTGTAATATTTTTTTCTGCCTATTCGAAATAACATAAAAAAATGTGGCGCACACTTTAAAATAACCCGCTACGTTATTTCTTCATAGACAGAAAAAATATTACAATCATTCCTGAAATGTTTTATTTTTTTGGGGGAAAGGGGGGGTACCCAGGATGGTACAAACAGAGCTGTAATTTTCAGAAGAACCTCAACTGACTAAGGACTTGGGTTGTTAGGGATGTGTACATATAAAAGTCTCTAAATTTACAGTACATTTATGTGTCTTGTTCCATCATTTTAATAGTTAAGTGCAGAGATAAAACCATTGATGATGAAAAAATAAAAATTACTTCACCATACAGATATAATGATGGAGGGACCAGAATGCAGTGAAAAAAAGTTGCCAAGACTAATGACTCTGTCATGGTTTTTGTTGGCATGTTGGCTGTCAGTAAAGAAAATCCTGGATTATATTTCATGTCAGGTTAAACACAAGATTTGCTACTTCTACAGCACATTTAGAATTTAGAGCAATGACCAGTTGGCTAGGAGTCTAGATAATGAGTCCTGGTATTAGGTTACTGATAACTCTTTCCTTGTGAGCTTGTAAATCTATAATCTGGCTCAGCACATTGATCTAGAACAAAGCAGGGTTTATATTCATTTCTTGTCCTAATGTCCATCAAATATTTGTTATAAGAAAAAACATAAGAATAGACTCAAAATTGTTTCCTTCTGTAGATATATATGTTTAGTCTCAGTTTGAAAAGATTTAGAAGAACTTGACAGATTACTTTTACTTTTACTGATAGTACTTTTACTGAGAGTAAAACAAAAGTCAGAAAATCAATTCACACCATCATTTTGCTAGTCAGCAAATTTTCAATTGTCAATTTGAGACAGTTGTAGAAATTCTTGTTTTCTAAAAGTTGTATTAAATTAAATATTTTCACATTACAACTTAGCTATTCAATAACTTGTTTCTATGACAACTATGACTTGAACGTGTTTGAGGGGTGATGTGCAGGAAGAGGAGACAAATGGGAATATGCTATAAAAAAGATGGAGAGCTTGCTATTGATATTATTTTCTTTAAACTATTACCTAATATAGTTTTCTTATTCAGAAATCAATTGTTTTGATTAGATTTGTTGTGATGATGAAGGGAGTTAAATATGATAACAAATATAGATCAAGATGATATCAAGGAATATTATTTGTTTCATAAAGAATTTTATAATGAAATGAAAATGTTACACAAAAAGCTTGATTATTGCATATCTTTAGTTTGAACCTCTTCAGTTGAGATTTCATCCTCATTTTGTACACCTTCAGTTGAGAACTTAACCCCAGTTAGTACCCATAGGTTAACACATTAACTCAGCAACTGACTTTAATTTAATTTTCCCCCATTCTTTTGACAAAAATAGTGGCCATTTTTTGATTCTGTGAATATAAATTGTCTTCAGCTCTGTCCAGTTTTACTGTCCTTGGTCATATTGAAAGGCAGAAATTGACCAGTATTTGACCATGAATTGTTCAGTTTATAGAAATGCACTCAGATGATGTTTTTGTCATTTACTTCGTTTGTTGATCATGTCACCCACTTATTTGGTTCAGTAATGTCAACCATACTATTACTAAATATATATTCTTTTGTTTTTAAATCATTATATAATCTCTCAATGGTGTTATGAATTGAAGTTTTATGTCCAATGAAAAGTAGATATTGATTTATTTACTCCAGGTGAGTGGCATTGATCTACAATGGAGGAGTGTGCTACGCCTACATGCCTAATTTACTTCCCTTTATGTCATAGTAAAACTATATATATGTAAACACTCCAGAAGTAGGTTACACATCTCTATGTGGAGGAACAAAAACAGGTAGGGATAAAATGGTAAAAAAGGGGGGATGTCATTGTTAATTTTGGATATTTGCCAAATGATGATTGTCACTAACAGATTAAAATATGAATTGTTATGACATCTGCTTTTGATTTTACCTGTGTGCTTGTGTTTTGTCACGTAATTGAAGATTGTAAAAAAGGGTAGAGGTCATGCTAGTAGTACAATGCAGATTTGTTTATTCAATATTATTGTTAGATAAAATATATCTACATGATGTTCGGTTCTGACTTTTACTTTATTTACCAGAGTAGATTGACATGGTGACAGGACTTGGACCTGACAGAAGTATATATGATTTTTCCATGATAGATTTAATCTGTATTGAGGAAGAGAATCTTAAGTTTACTATAACCCCATCCTCCATTTTTTTTTACATTATACTTCTATATTAGTTAGCTGGTGTGTAAAATCTGTGGTTACCAAGAAAAATGTTAAAGATATATTATCACACCCCATTCATCTTATCTGATCCATTATCTATCCATCCATGTACTCCATAGGTCAGTCAAATACTTCTGTCACATTTTCTCCGGTACCACTGAACAAAATTACTTCATATTAAGTTAGCAGCTGGGCAGTGATGAGTTGTGATGAGACAATTTTTCCTGTTTGTTATACGTTGGAGTATATAAATCCACATCCCAATGTAATGATTTCATTGAACTTTCTATCATACCCCTGTTATGCATATACATGTACCATTGTTGTGACCATGTATTTTTTTCATCATTGATGGAATTTAAATGTGGTAGCCCATATGTTTATAGTTTAAGTTTATAAAATGCTCCATTGGTAAAAAAGTAACATAAAACTTGCGCTATCAATGATTAGTAAGATGGACGACTTATTGTGACACTTGGGTCCATTTCAAATTTGTTTGATGCTTCTCACTTGTACAAAATGTTATTGAAGCCTAGAAGATAGCGAATGGTTTTACACTAGTCATTTTTGGGGCCCTTTATAGCTTGCTGTTCAGTGTGAGTCAAGGATCATGTTGAAGACTGTATTTTGACCTATAATCCTTTTACACATTGTGACTTGGATGGAGAGTTGTCTCATTGGCACTCATAGCACATCTTCTTATCTCTAACTAATTGAAGATGAGGAACATCAATAAAATCAGTGTGTTTTCTTGTTTTGTTGTTACTGGTGGAATATCAGGTATACTGCAATGAATATGTGCATTTGCAGCTTTTGTTTCATATCACTCAGCTTGTTTCTGAAAGAATGGTTTTATATCGAGTCTGGATATTTATAACGTTGCCTTCTACCTTGTAAGTGATTATCAGATAGATCTGCAATGAACTTTCTTTTTTGTAACTTTTAAGGATATTACTTGGCTTCCGTATTCAGGAATGAACTTATTGAACTTAATGATTTTGACTTGTACGGTGTTAGTGATTTTCAGTGCTTGACATGGAATTTTTCTTTATCATTTATTAGCTCACCTGGCCCACAGGGCCAAGTGAGCTTTTATCATCACTTGGCGTCCATCGTCCGGCGTCTGTAAACTTTTACAAAAAATCTTCTCCTTCGAAACTACTGTGCCAAATTTAACCAAACTTGGCCACAATCATCCTTGGGGTATCTAGTTTAAAAAATGTGTCCGATGACCCGGCCATCCAACCAAAATGGCGGCCATTGCTAAAAATAGAACATAGGGGTAAAATGTAGATTTTGGCTAATATCTCTGAAACCGAAGCATTTAGAGCAAATCTGACATGGGGTAAAATTGTTAATCAGGTCAAGGTCTATCTGCCCTGACATTTTCAGACAAATCGGACCACACAATATTGGGTTGCTGCCCCCTGAATTAGTGATTTTAAGGAAATTTTGCAGTTTCTGATTATTATCTTGAATATTATTATAGAAAGAGATAAACTGTAAACAGCAATAATGTTCAGCAAAGTAAGATCTACAAATAAGTAAACATAACCAAAATTGTCAGTTTACCCATTAATGAGTAATTGCCCTTTGTAGTCTATTTTTAACCATTTTTCTAAAATTTTAGTAATCTTGTAAAAAAATCTTCTGCTCTGAAAATGCTGAGACAAATTTAACCAAACTTGGCAACCATCATCTTAAGGCTATGTAGTTTCATTAATATGTTCAAAGACCTTGTCCACAATCCAAGATGGCCTACATGGCTAAAAATAGTACATAGGGGTAAAATGCAATTTTTTTGCTAATATCTCTGAATCCAAAGCATTTATGGCAAATCTCATTCATTTAAATATGTTCATTAAGTCAAGATCTAACTGCCCATAAATTTTCAGACAAATCAGGCAACCCGTTGTTGAGTTCCTGCCCCTGAATTGGTAATTTTAAGAAAATTTTGCAGTTTTTGGTTATGATCTTCAATATTATCTTAGATAAAGATAAACTGTAAACAACAATTATGTAAAGCAAAGTAAGATCTACAAATTAGTCAACTTGACCAAAATGGCCAAGTTATTGCTCTTTATAGTAAATTTTAAACAATTTTCGTAAATTATGTAAATTTTTGTAAAATTTCACCATGTTCACAAAATATTTTCCTTTGAAACTACTGAGCCAAGTTCATTATAGATAGAGAAAATTGTAAACAGCAAGAATATTCAGTAAAGTGAGATTGACAAACACATCATCATCACCAAAACACAATTTTATCATGAATTCTATTCTCGTCTATAATTTGTGTCCTTTGTTTTATTTGCTGCTTGAACATAGACCAAGGTGAGCGACACAGGCTCTTTAGAGCCTCTAGTTTAGTACTGCTTTCTTTAATAAACTAGCTTCATGGATTGATCAGATGATATTGCCAATAAACACAGTTGAGACTAAGTATTCCATGAGACTAAGTATTCCCTCTTATTAAAGTATTCAATAACTGTGACATGCAATACAGGCCACTACAGGGGACTCCAGGGGACTCATAACATTCTAGGGGTATAAACAATCTTAGGTCAACTTTTCTAATTAGAACGGGATAACATCCTTATAGGACGAACTAGAAAATGTAATCAGGGAAAGGACAAAGGAAAAAAATGAAAGATATAAAAGACAAATATAATTTTATTTTTGAAAAACACTGACATAACTTCAAATATAATGAAAAAAACTAATAGATGTGTGTTTAGATGAATGCTTCATGTGTTTTTGTTTCCATGTTACCTTTGTAAATAATATACAGGTTTTATCCTGCATTAAATTTTTGTGGTTTTATATCTACCCTTCTTTTTATATACATTTTTAAAACTGAATAGATTAAACCAGCCAAATTTAGAACAAAATGACATGTGACAAAATGACGCTGTATAATATTTGCACTTTGTGGTTTATTAGTTTATGTTCTTAAATTTTAACCAAATTGATTTTTTTCTGTTTATGCGACTAATGTTTTATTTAAAGTTTCCAAAGTTGGAAGTATTTTGCAAACAAATAATATTTTATATAATTTTTTTATACATCAGTTTCTGTGGAGTTTAGAGCTGGTTCCCTGAAATCACTCAATTTCCAACAAAGAAGGAAATAAAGTAGGGTACTGAGGTCAATTTTTTTTTTAATCCTGACCCTTAAAACTGCCAGTAGTATGTTTTATATTTTCTTTATTTTAAATTTCATTCATTTTTGGAAAACATTTTGTCTCATTTCATGCCTTGATCTTGTTTTGACAGTAGAATATTTAAAGTATTAAGAGACCTAAGGTAGGAGGATAAGTTAATTGTCCTGATAGATTATGGGGCATTGTTTTTATGAGTTGTAAGAAATAGACTATAGTGGTACACTATTGTTGACATACCTATGACATAACTACAGGTAAATAAATAAAGGTGTACTATTCCTGATCTGACAAGTTTTATTGGAACTCAGCTGAGCTAAGCACATTTCTCAGGTCAAGGGGATTAGTGTTCATTCATTGGTTAAGTTCTAAGAAGTTTTTATTGACTATACTGGATACTTATATATTGGATTAATGTGCATATTCTAAAGTAAGGTTCACTGTATTATGATTTACTTGCACATAACAAGCAGTTCTTCTGAACAAAGTTAATAAGGTTAGGTATTCAATTCTTTCCTCAAAGTTCGGTCGAATAGTAAGGTCCCTTAAAGGGAATGTCCCAGACTTCTTCCTTTTATTGGCTAGACTGTCCCAGTCAACCTTTTTATGGTCTGAAATGTCCCAATTAACCTTATTAAAAAACATTCCAATTTGTTTGTCTTTTGGTTTCCTTTGTTGTCAAAGCACCAAAACACCAAAATGTATAGACGTTAATATTATTGAACAATTTTATTTTACACTTAAATTAAATAGTAGTCCCTCATGCTGAGAGAACAAATGTCTGTTCAACAGACTATCAGTTTGGTTCGTGATTTCTGCTTCCCAACTGTCCATTTCTGTGTAGCATCATTCCAATTATGCCTGCAGATTGAGTAAAGATCTTCCAGCTGATACGAGATTCCCGAGCTTGTATTTCATATCATGATTCCCTTGATAGAGGATTGCTGCTCACAAGGAAGTGTACAATAATAGATTAAATGAGGAATGAATCTATATATAGTTCTACTTTTAATGCCTCACCCAGTGGCATTATATTTTTCGGTCATAGTGATGGTCGGTCTGTCCTGCTTCAGGTGTAACTTATAAGTTGTTGGTCAATGTAGTTTTTGATGAAATTGAAGTCCAATCAACTTGAAACTTAGTACACATGTTCCCTGTGATGTGATCTTTCTAATTTTAATGCCAAATTAGTGTCTTGATCCCAATTTCACGGTCCACTGAACATAGAATATGATAGTGCAAGTGGGGCATCCATGTACTATAGAGTCATTCTTCTTTAAGTTGATTTTAGATTGTTTAACACTAGAGAGATGGTAAATAATGAATTCATTTTAAACCTGGTTACTTCTCACAGAAAATTATATTGAAACTCTGGACTATATGTAATCTAATGTGCTACAGTTGTGAGTACTTTGGCTTTGTACCACAGGGCACATTCCTTAGAATTGGGAATACCTATGTTGTTATATCTCTTTATTAATTATTCATACAGTTTGAAAAGGAGAGACATTTGTATGTTTGATATAAACTTGTTAAAAGAGAGGGTACACATAAGGATATGGATGTGAAAGGAAGACTGTCTAAAAGGAGGGGGAAGTAATTTAAATGGTTATATATAAAAGTGTTTGTTATTATATAAATTAGAAATCATATTGTTTAAAGATACATATAAATAAAGACAAAAGAATACACCACTATAAATCATAAAGAATACACCACTATAAATCATAAAGAATTAGTTTTAATATTCAAATTATACCAGTTTTGGTTGTACATGTTTCTGTATTTGATATCAGTGGAAATTATTGACCCAGATGAATGAATTATTTCTGTAGTGTATTTACATATCTATAAATAGTCTTGTATCATGCGTGGAATGCCTTTGATCTTATTGTGTTTTACTTTATTGATTTTTGTGTAGTCTTTTATTTGAGGTATTTAGATAGTACCATACATGTAGTAACAAGATTAGACAGATCATTGAAGAGAACACTAATCCAATCCACTCTGTCTCAGGGATATCTTTATCTTAATATGTCAGCTCTCCAAGTTTACTAAATAAAGACATAAGAACAAATATCAAAACAAAGAAGAACATTTTACATGGTTATTTTGCAGTGTGTTTTTATCAGATTATACTAAGAGCTCTGATTGGCACAATAAAAATGCAAAAAGCTGATACATGTAGTAAATTTACCACAAATATATTACATAGGCTGCGATTTATTACCGTGACCTTTATTCTTTATGGATTTTTTTTTTGTCCAAGGTTGATATCTAGAAATTCATCCCTGTTTTTTGTCAGTTCTTTTGATATAATCTTATGATGTATAAAGATTTGATCTCTTTGTTGTATTTATTTCCTCTTTAGGCCAACACCAGCTTGTAAAAGTCTGCCAATCAGTCAGCTGATTTATAACTATACCAGATTCAGGGAGATTTAATGAACTATTCACATTTCAATTCTTAGGAATGTGCAAAAATATTTCTCTTGATCAGATTGAATATAAACTTTTGTATGACTAAGGGATTTATTGTGGTTAACTTCAATACACCAGAATTCTAACAGCTTTTACTCTTAATATCATGTTTACACAGTGACACATCAGGCAATGGTCAAGTAAATTATGACACACCTTTCAACTATGTGTGTCGGTAGCAACTTATTTGATCTTTGAATATTTGATTTGTAGACAGTTTTCTGCCATCATTTTCCACATTACTGGTCATATGGAGCTAGTTAAATATTAAAAATGATGTCATGACTTCACCTTGAATTTTTTTCTTTGATACAGGTGTGCTGATGTGATTAAAATTCAAACCAAATTACATTTAATAGATATTTTTATTTCCGTTGCTTTTATCTGTTGAATATTAAGCAGTTCATGGGTTACCGACATTTGTTGACATATTATAGAATTAAGTGTTGTATAAAGTGACTCATATCAAAAATAAAACACAGGAACTAAACTTAATTAGGCCCAGGAAACTGCACTCATTGCTAGTACTGCACTTTGGAAATCTCAAGAATTAAAGAAAAATTGAAAAAATCAACGATTCTTGTTTTGGACAAAGGAGTTATGGTTGGTGAGTCACATGAACTACAAGATAAACATCACGTATCCCATCCTTAACAAAAGCTGTTTCTCTTTGTGTATTCTTTGTTTCTATAATACATCCCATTTTCCCTCAATCAATAGAAATGTCCTTCAGGTATCTCAATGTCTTAGGCTGGATGTCGCTTTACCTTTTACACTCTATAATCTCTATTTAACTCTGGATGATAGAATTCCAACACACTTGCTACTGTTTTCAGTCAAAACTGTCTAAATTAACTCTGTTATTGTATCGAACCTAAAAAGGCTATTGGGTACTTAATTAAGTGGATGTAAAAAAAAGAAATTGGATTTAATTTTCCGGGGTTTTAATTGAAACAGATTTCCAGGTGCACGGAAAGTGCAAAATTATTGAAATAATACTGCACACCTGTTTGGTGAAGTCATACACTTTTGTAAATGCTATATAAATGTAAGCACAATATACGCTGATACTTTATCTACCAATGATAGTTAAGGTTTACATATATATTGCTTTTAGGTGAGGAGTCTTGTATCATTCCGCTATTCAGAATTAATCGGTTGACAGGATTCTTTGGCTTGTAGATAATTATTAGATCTAATATTTGGAATATTAGTGTGTAATGATTATAATAGTACTAAAAGATCCAGCTTGAATTTGGTTGACTGATTCTTGGCATGATTGAAGTCCCTGAACAAGGAAATTTAATTGAACCTGTACTTGTTTCAACTTTATTAATAATGTTTATAAATCTGGAGCCGATTTTTGGCACATTATTGTATAATGATCTCTTACAGAAAGAGTTTGGTTTAGTTGCTGTTTTACTATTTCACGAAAATGCTTCAGGGTAGGAAGTTAATACCAGACATACACTCTAGTTTCCTGATGTTAAAATACTACATTGACCCATCTATCAGTATGATTCTATGTATAAACTATGTCATTGAACTGAGTATAGATATGTTCATTTGCTATAAGCACCCGGAACATGTAATAAGTATGAGGCCAATATTTCATATTAACCTCATTGTGATGTTTAGATAAGGAACAGCAATAAAGAACTGTTCACACTAATTTGGTATCCATGTTCTTGTAGGGATATTGTGTTATAGTTATATAGTTCTTTTGGTATTATATCAATCAACTTACAGATTCAATTAGCCAGATCTGGGTGTCCTGAGATTTGTCTTATAAGGAATGAAGGCTTGTAAATTCTTCAGGAATGTGAGGTTTTTGGATGGAGATGGTTGTAAAGCCAAATCAGAATGAGTTTGATTGATTGACACCGGGAGGGGGTAAAGAATTGTTGGTTTGCGAGGTGATAGGGTAATATAATAATTTGGAGAATATTGGGAGTATTATAATTCCACTTGTGATAAAAAAGAGAAAAATAATATAAATAAATAATTTTCTTTTGAAAAATATTTTTTTTTATCAAAATACTGAAAAACGCCCACTTGTAAATGTTCTTCCTTTTAAATATGGTAGATGCTTGGTTTAATTGTCTCCCCTTGTGGAACTAACTGCAAATGACACTTACTAAAGTACAAAGTTCATATCCTTTTAAATATTGTCCTTATCTAGATCTTACACAATTACATCATTCTTTACTTGATGTAAATGTCTTATTAATAAAAGTTAATAACCCAGTTATTTGATTTGTATGTCAAAGTTAGTCTGACCTAAATATCTATAGATATATCATGTAATTAACCTGTCTGTTATATAACACCTGGGTAGATACTGATAGGTTAACATAATCTGATGGTTACAAAGGTATGTGATGGAAGGAAGGGGTGGGGAACTATAACAGGGGGAAGGGATACTAAGGAACTGGATATTGAACGATAAGTGACTGAGAACTTAAAGGGGCACTAGCTATGAGATATATAAACAATCAAAAGTATGATTTTTTTTGTTCAATCATTAATGAAAGTGAAATAGTGAAATAATAATTTGCTTTTATCAGCTAAAATGGTTCAATGTTGTCAAATGAAACTAATAAACATTGATAATGACTTATTCGACCTCATTAAATCCGTATTCATGTGAACTCCAATTTGACCCCGTAGAAAGAGATAGAAAGGTAAAAACTACGCTAAACATAAATTTTTAATCTACAATACAAACTTTAACGTACCTATGAAAATACAATTGCACGAGTTGCTAAATCTATTCATATCTATGTTTATGTTTACATTGCTTATATGGTCATAGAAGGTCAACTCGATGTTAATTAGATGGCGTCTTGGCTAAAATTAACCCGAAACGAAGCTGCATCTTATTGAGACCATGTCCTGTAAATTGTTTATTTTATACTTTTGATAGTTTGGAAAAATGTTTTACATTGTTATAAATAAAATATGAGAATTTAAGTCAAATCAGTTAACATGGATTTGGCAGCTAGTGCCCCTTTAGGGATAAGGAATGTTGTGGAGGAAGTGAAAAGTGAAGTGAGTGGGGGGAAGAGTGAGGAAGGGATCTTGAGGGAGGAAGTAGAATGAATGGAAGGGATGAAGAGATAGGGGCAGAAAGATATTTTAGGAGAGGATGAAATAATGAAATGAAAATGTAAAAACCAGCAATTTTAACCACAAAATACACATTATCATTAGTGATTAGTATTTTTGTGGTCAGACGATTAGACCACAAAGTACGAAACAATGTACTGTGACAAGTTAAAAAAAATATATGATATACCGCACACTGTCAAATAGATAATACAATTAACTTCCTTCATATTTACTCTGCTTTATACTCAATCAGAGAATGAATTATTCAGATCAATGGAAGTATATAGTTAACAATAAGTGATCTATTTATCCAGAGTATTTCAAATTGCTAGAATTTAAATCCTCCTGATTATCAGATAAAGATGTAGCACAAAGCTTTTAATATTTGTGATAAGTTTAATGACTGTTGCAGACCTGGTATTAAATGTTCATTAATTACCATGACAACAGCAAGTTCATGTTATTTGATGTCATCAATGGAATTATTAAAATTTTGATGATGGAAGTTTATTTTAGAGATGAATTATTGAAATGTGTAGGCAGTAAATAATTTCTAGCTATTTTGTTTGTTTGTAAAAAAGATGGTGTTGACCTGTGACCTGTTATAGTAACTTTCACTTCAAAGATCTGAAACAGTTGTTAATATGTTTTGTGTCCTGATATGCATGTAATGTTTTCCACTGGACATTTCCAATAAGCCACCATGCAAACAGGCAGGTTATTTATTGTTCTTTGTTGTTAATCTCTATTGTTCTGTATGCATTAGATATTCTATAACTTTATTGGGAATATGTTATGAATGCAATGTAGAGTTTGGCGTACATTATAGACCGGTTAATGTTTTTGAAGACATATATGACAAAATATTTATAAAGAGGCTAAATGGGCTCTATTTGCAGTCTTGCATGAAAGAGGGTAGTAATGCCCTTTACCGTCAAGCGTCAAATGGTCATTTTCAGCTACTGTTAGCGTCAAATTGCTTAAATTTTTTACCGTGATTCGTCAAACTATCCTTATCATTATTCATCAGAGGTCTCAAATAATTATCGTTACCGTCATTTTGGGGGAAAATTTAACATGTTTCGTCAAAATCAGTCAATTTTCTAATCGTCAGAAAGTGTATATTTTATCGTCATGCATAAAAAATTACCGTTAACGTCATATACGGTAATTTAATTTTGGATGTAACAGGTCTTCTGATTGGATAACCTTATTGTGTTATCAGCCCATAGACATAATTTAGTCATCAACTTTTTTTCATGGTTTTCTACAGTTAAAATGGAATTTAGAATTAAATTATAAGAAATGACTGTAATGTTTTTTTCTGTCTATTCGAAATAACATCAAAAATGTGGTGCACACTGTTAAATAACCCGCTTCGTGCCTTATTTAGTGTTTTTCAAATTTTTTGTGTTATTTCTTCAAAGACAGAAAAAATATTACAGTCATTCCTTAAATGTCACAAATTATTATCATTATTTTTCATGAAGGTACCCCCATTACCACCCTCATTAAATGCCAAAAGTTTGATTTATAATTCAATTATAAATGTACATTTAACTGATATTTGACATCACTAAAAGTATTTGGTTAGAATACAAGTCTTGCCTGGGTATAATTCCATAGAAATATAATATTATGTATATTTTGTACTGGATTAGGAATGGTCCTATGGATTATTGATATAACAGATTAAACATGTCATGTGATTATAGTGGGGTAGACTTACAGATACAGGTTAAATCTTCAGGTCAAAACTTTTACCTGATACACCTGAAAGTCGTATACAAGATGATTTGTTGTTGGTTATCATTTTAACATAAAATATGATTATCTAATTTCACCTTGATTTTTTACCCTGACCTAATCATTGACAGGTGAAAATCACAGGAGCTGATGTTCAGGATTAAGATATAATTATATACCTATGAAGTATTTGTTTTCAAACTATGGTTGTCTGCTCTTTGGTCAGGTTGTTGTCTCTTTGACATATTTCCCATTTCCATTCTCAATTTTATTTTCCATAATGTTTGTTAACTGAGGTATTTTATGTCATACACAATTTGTCAACAAAAACAATATGATAATGATATTGTTCAGGATTTTAGCCATCATGTTTCTGAGGGGTTATTTCGGGTCATGATGTCTTCACTTTAGAAGTTGATTTTCAGTCTGAATGTTGACTTAGATAGACTTTCATAGTAAAATAGATTTTATTTAGAAGACCTGAGGATGTTTAGTAACCAATCTGACCTTTACTTTAATTGGTATTATTGTCAAAAAATTAATAATGTACTATCTACAATAGATTTAGTATATAGGCAATAAGGTAATTTCTTCTTAAAATCTTAGAATTATATGCTAAAAGAACAAAAAGTGAGTCAATCTGATGTCCATTTCAATAAGTTTAGATACATTTTATATAATGCTTTTAAATAAGAGGTTTTGTATTTCAGGGCCACACGAGCATTTCAACAAGTCTTGTATACAGATCCAGGTTTTAGCAGAGCTAATGAAATCAGAATACGGCTTGGTTTGATGTGTAAAACTTCTACAGATTATGAAGTCAGTTTGAAGGTACTATATATATCTACAAGTTAATACTGTATGATAAAAAGGTGACCAAGTAGTTTCTTCAGAAATTCAGAGGACTAATAGAATATTGTGTGTTATAGTGAGCTTTGAAGAATTAGGGAATAATTTGAATAAGGATATCTAGAACATTAAGTGTCTGAAATAGTGCTATCCAAGTTAGTTCTAGTCCAAGGTAGTACCAGTCACTAGTAGTTGTTCAGCATATATATAAATATGTATGACAACATACCGGTCTGATTCGGTCACCTGTAACATACATATCTTATGGTTATCAGTGTGATCACAGCCTATATACAAATATGTAGGTTTTCAGAATTTTTTATAAATGGTAATATTTACTGGAAGACTTACAATAATAAATCAATTAATTGATAATTTTATAGATATAAGAAGATGTGGTATGATCGTATGAGTACAATGAGACAACTCTCCATCCAAGTCACAATTTATAAAAGTGTACCTGGTAGCTTGTTTGACTTAAGGGCTCTATCTTACAAGGCGTTTTCAATAATTCTTCTTTGACAGTTGAAACAATGTTTGAAAAAATCCATTCAGAAATCACTTTTATTCAAATACATCTTGGCCACAGCTATGTATAGATATGTGTTAGATATTACAACTGCTGTTAAGTGATAATATCTAAAGGTTTAGACAGATAGTAAGATTACTTTTGTAAACCGTTTTCATTTTATTCCATGAAACAGAACTAGATTCTGATCAAAAATTATCACTGTTTTTGTCATAAAGATATAAATTGGTATTTGAGTCCATATATGGTTTTAGTATACAGAGGTTTTAAGGAACATGTATGCAAAGGTTGACTTTTTCAGACACATATACACATAGTTAGAAATAATATTAACTTTCATATTCTCAAAGGTTTATAATTTCAGTTTGTGTGTACAAATGTTTATATTTTTAGAAAAGTTTTTTTCACCCTGAAACTCAGTTTTTACCACAACTGAACTTTAATAGAATTTTAGCTTAGTATGTGTTTCCTGTAAACCTATAAATTATTGATATTCCTGTTAACTGGTTTCATAAAACAACAAAATTCTTGTATGTAATCTCACATTTCATATGTTTATATTAATTCTTTCTATTTGCAGCATTTTAAACAAGCACTAACAGACTCAAGCCCTTGTTCTTTGTCCAAAGCACAAAGTAAGTATTCAATATACAACATTTCAGGAATTTTATGGGTACAATCAAACATGGAAAAATTATAGAAATTTAATGCCCCATGTAATTTGGTATGTGCATCAATTGGTTTGATTGTTGATTGGTTCGCCTGTTTGTCCTGCTCCAGGTTGGATATTTTGGTCAAGGTAGTTTTTGATAAAGTTGAAGTCAAACAGCATGAAACGTAGTACACATGTTCCCTTATATGGTATGATCTTTCTAATTTAAATGGCAATTAAAGTTTTTACCCCAATTTGACAGTCCACTGAACATAGAAAATGATAGTGCGAGTGGGGCATCTGTGTACTATAGACACATTCTTGTTTGTCATGAATTTCACGATTATTATTAGTTGTAGGACGATTTTATTTTATTGGGTTCCTTGCAAGGTCTAAGCATGTTAGACAGAGTTCAAGGTTAATTTTTTGTGATTGTCTGTTTCACAGATGCTGAAAGCAGTAGGTAAAGTGTATCTGGATTTTTACGTGTACAGGGTACGACTGTCATATTTCATCTGACCATTGCTTAGTAAAGGGGATCATTCACAATGAAATTTTATGTGAAACTTTAAACTTATAGTAAAAGGTAAACCTTTATCTTTAAGACTTTAATCATAAAATTATTCATGATATAATCATTCATTCAGATGTAAACAAAGTAACATTTGAGCTGGGCCAGATAGAAGTGGACCTTATGCAATGATTATCAATTGATTGATAAAACCCTACTAAACAGATCAAAATTAAATTGGTAAAACCCTACAAAACGGATCAAAATTAAGTTGATAAAACCCTACAAAACGGATCAAAAATAAGTTGATAAAACCCTACAAAACAGATCAAAAATAAGTGGATAAAACTCTATAAAACAGATCAAAATTAAATTGGTAAAACCCTATAAAACGGATCAAAAATAAGTTGATAAAACCCTACAAAACAGATCAAAATTAAATTGATAAAACCCTACAAAACAGATCAAAAATAAGTTGATAAAACCCTACAAAACAGATCAAAATTAAATTGGTAAAACCCTACAAAACGGATCAAAATTAAGTTGATAAAACCCTACAAAACGGATCAAAAATAAGTTGATAAAACCCTACAAAACAGATCAAAATTAAATTGATAAAACCCTACAAAACAGATCAAAAATAAGTGGATAAAACTCTATAAAACAGATCAAAATTAAATTAGTAAAACCCTACAAAACGGATCAAAAATAAGTTGATAAAACCCTATAAAACAGATCAAAATTAAATTGATAAAACCCTACAAAACTGATCAAAAATAAGTTGATAAAACCCTACAAAACAGATCAAAATTAAATTGGTAAAACCCTACAAAACAGATCAAAATTCAGTTGATAAAACCCTACAAAACAGATCAAAATTAAGTTGATAAAACCCTATAAAACGGATCAAAATTAAGTTGATAAAACCCTACTAAACGGATCAAAAATAAGTTGATAAAACCCTACAAAACAGATCAAAAATAAGTTGATAAAACTCTACAAAACAGATCAAAATTAAGTTGATAAAACCCTACAAAACAGATCAAAATTAAGTTGATAAAACCCTACAAAACGGATCAAAAATAAGTTGATAAAACCCTACAAAACGGATCAAAATTGAGTTGATAAAACCCTACAAAACAGATCAAAATTAAATTGATAAAACCCTACAAAACAGATCAAAATTAAGTTGATAAAACCCTATAAAACAGATCAAAATTAAGTGGATAAAACTCTATAAAACGGATCAAAATTAAGTTGATAAAACCCTACAAAACGGATCAAAATTAAGTTGATAAAACCCTATAAAACAGATCAAAATTAAGTGGATAAAACCCTACAAAACAGATCACAATTAAGTTGATAAAACCCTACAAAACAGATCAAAATTAAGTTGATAAAACTCTACAAAACAGATCACAATTATGTTGATAAAACCCTACAAAACAGATCAAAATTAAGTTGATAAAACTCTACAAAACAGATCAAATTTAAGTTGATAAAACCCTACAAAACGGATCAAAATTCAGTTGATAAAACTCTACAAAACAGGTCAAAATTAAGTTGATAAAACCCTACAAAACGGATCAAAATTCAGTTGATAAAACCCTACAAACCAGATCAAAATTCAGTTGATAAAACCCTACAAAACAGATCAAAATTAAGTTGATAAAACCCTATAAAATGGATCAAAATTAAGTTGATAAAACCCTACTAAACGGATCAAAAATGAGTTGATAAAACCCTACAAAACAGATCAAAAATAAGTTGATAAAACTACAAAACAGATCAAAATTAAGTTGATAAAACCCTACAAAACAGATCAAAATTTAGTTGATAAAACCCTACAAAACGGATCAAAAATAAGTTGATAAAACCCTACAAAACGGATCAAAATTAAGTTGATAAAACCCTACAAAACAGATCAAAATTAAGTTAATAAAACCCTACAAAACAGATCAAAATTAAGTTTATAAAACCCTATAAAACGGATCAAAATTAAGTTGATAAAACCCTACTAAACGGATCAAAAATAAGTTGATAAAACCCTACAAAACAGATCATAAATAAGTTGATAAAACTCTACAAAACAGATTAAATTAAGTTGATAAAACCCTACAAAACAGATCAAAATTAAGTTGATAAAACCCTACAAAACGGATCAAAAATAAGTTGATAAAACCCTACAAAACGGATCAAAATTGAGTTGATAAAACCCTACAAAACAGATCAAAATTAAGTTGATAAAACCCTACAAAACAGATCAAAATTAAGTTGATAAACCCTGCAAAACGGATCACAATAAAGTTGATAAAACCCTACAAAACAGATAAAAATTAAGTTGATAAAACCCTATAAAAAGGATCAAAAATAAGTTGATAAAACCCTACAAAACGGATCAAAAATAAGTTGATAAAACCCTACAAAACAGATCAAAAATAAGTTGATAAAACCCTACAAAACGGATCAAAATTAAGTTGATAAAACCCTACAAAACAGATCAAAATTAAGTTGATAAAACCCTACAAAATGGATCACAATTAAGTTGATAAAACCCTACAAAACGGATCAAAAATAAGTTGATAAAACCCTACAAAACGGATCAAAATTAAGTTGATAAAACCCTACAAAAGGGATCAAAAATAAGTTTATAAAACCCTACAAAACGGATCAAAAATAAGTTGATAAAACCCTACAAAACGGATCACAATTAAGTTGATAAAACCCTACAAAACGGATCAAAATTCATTTTTATTTCCTATTTGAAAGTTATAAATCAATGAAAGTAGTTGAAATGTACATGTATAGGTGCATTTGCATAAGGTCGATTTCTATCTGACACAGCTCAATTGATACATAACAGCAGATTCTTATTTATTAGTATCAGAGGAACAAGATTAACCCCAGTTCTCTCAGTAATGATTCCATGTTATAATACAATTGATTCTTTACAGCAGATTGTTATTTATTAGTATAAGAGGAACAAGATTGAGTTCTCTCAGTAATGATTCCATGTTATAATACAACCATAAACTGAACACTAACAAGATGTTGTTTCTTTTAATTTCAGTACAACTACATATTGCACATTTGTTGGAGGTTCAGGGTAAAATAAAACAAGCTAAGGAAGCGTACGAACAGTTCATCGCTCCAGAAGATTTAGATAAATCTGTGAAAGCTACTGCTTTAAAACAACTAGGTAATTTTATTTATCAGAATACTGAGTATATTGTATGTGAATTTTTCAGCAAATTAATAAGCTTTCTTTCTGATTTTATTCGGTCTAAGAATATATCACAGGTATTAATGCCTCGTTCACACATACATTTAATTCGAATTGAATTTGAATCCGCTAATTGCGTTCACACACTTATTTTTAATTCTAATTAAAAGTGAACGTCGTTTGGACAGTAAAGCGAATTTGATGCGCATTGCAATTCAAATTAGAATTGACATTAGGACATAAAACGTTTCAAATGGGAATTAAACTAATTTGAATTAGTTAATGCGAATCGAATTGGAATTACGTGTGAACTCAGCATTAGGCTGAATGTTTCTCTTTTTGTTGGTACAGTTATTTATTTCATAACATTAAAGTGGACTTTGACAGCTGAAGGACAGGAAATGATATTTGGAAATAAACTATTAAGTATTTCATAACATGATTATATACCAAAATAGTACATTGAGTATTACTAAACATACTTTGGAATGTACTTGTTAATACCTTGAATCATGAAAGTGTTTTTGTTTTGCATCCTACACAAATAAATTACTGGTTTTTATTTTTGTAATAACGATTTTGTCCAAGTGACAAATAAAAGTACTTTTATTGTTCACTATGTATATTTGGACTGTCCTTTAATACTTGTGCCATCATTCATATCCTGCATTAACTTGTCTCCTCAATTTTAAACATTAAGGAGGATAAGAAAGAACATTGTTAATCACATCTTTTTGTATGTCTGTTAAAAAGAATTATCTATTTGACAAATTTTGTCAACTGAGTTTCAAAGATGGGTTTATAAACAAATTGCAGATTAGTTTTCAAATATTTCTGTTTTGCAAGTAGCCACCAAAATTGACCTTAAATGATGATGTTAAAGATAAGAAACGGGTATTCAAACTCATTAGGCAAAAACAGTCTGACAATGCCTGCAAAAGACGAAAAACAAAGAAAAGTCAAACAACAGTACACACAACACAACATAGAAAACTGAACCCATTAACGCAACCAACAACCTGGGATTATCATATGCTCTGGAAGGGTAGGCAAATCCTGCTCCACATTTGGCACCTGTTGTGTTGCTTATGTAAATAAATATATATACCCAGTGAAATCACAACAATCAGAAGATATCTGTTGTCATGTCCATCTACAGGTGCTGCCAAAATGTTGCTCTCAATAGAAATGGAAAGTTCACTATTGGGAAGCTGAAATCATAATGTGACATAATAAAAGTGGTTTGATATTGATTTATTTCTCATCTCTATACAATACCCAAACAATATATATTTCTGTAGAAAATTGATAAATTAATAAAATAGTACGTTTTGTTCTTGGTTCAATATATAAGAAAGATATGTTATTTCATATGGAAGAATATTCAAACAGAGCCAAGTATTAATATTTGTCATGTTTTATTGTAGGTTGGTTATACCATACATCTGATCAACTAGGAGACAAGAAATCTAGAGAGGCATCGGCAGTTCTATATCTTAATAAATCACTAGAGTGTGATCCAACTAACGGACAGACCTGGTATCTTCTAGGAAGGTTAGTCTATTGTTTCGGGTCCAATATTCTTATATTTACTTTTTTTTTAATTTATTTAAAATAAGTCACTAGTATGAGATTGTATTATGATTTGAGAGAGCTTTATATTGGAGTTATTTAAGGAAATTGATAGGAAGGGCTGCTATTTGATGTCATTGAAAACTTATAAACTGTTGTCATCTGGAAATCTCCAGGAGACTGTATTTGTCACACCAAAGGTAAACTTTTTACCTATTGGGACTTGATTCTTACGGGCGATATCTTTTTGCGCCAAAAAGTAACTCATTTGCGCCACAACTTAATTGCGCCAATACTTCTTTTGCGCCACCTAATTTTCAAAACTATAGGTATCATTAGCGCCAATAAAATAATCATCCTAATAAAATTATCTCGCTTTCTGACTCGTTACACAACACAAAGTCATCAATTTTCTTCTTCAATTTTGAAGAGCTTTGATTTTTTTGATATTTAAAGGTCGCTCTGGCAACATATCGGTTGCTAAAATTCTTTTGCACGCAGTTCTCAAAATTTGACGTTCTTATTTCTGGACTTTTGTTTCATGACATATAATAATCTAATTCTCCATTCAAAATAATTGTACACGATTCATCTGTGGATAACCTAGCACAACACGACTTAACTGTACATCTCCACCTTATTTCTCCAGTTTTTTCTTAACTGTTACATCTCCACCTTATTTCTCCAGATTTCTGTACAAATGCCTGACGGAATTTTGTGTTCCTCAACAATGATGACCGGTTTTTCCTCTATCAGACTCTATTTTCTTGAATGGTATATCAGACACTCTTGAATCGTGAAAAAATATTCTAATACTAAACAATTTATTTTTTGGTGAGTTTTCTTAAATATGATGAGTGTTCAATTAAATCTTAAGTGGAAATTAAAATAATATTTTATTGCTTTATATACGTCTATTGTTTACATGTGTGTAATAGTAGATTAATTATTTTTTATTCATATTGTTAACATTGTATGTAGAGAGCCTTATTGAAAATTGGTTTAATCCAGATGAGCTACTCTCTTTAAATAAAGATATTATTATTATTATTATTATAATAGTACATGTATGATATAGGTAAAACATGTACAGCTATGATATATTAAGTAAAAAATATTTACAGGTAAATGTGGCGCAATTTCATTTCATTTATTGGCGCAATTAATACCATCAAAATAAAACAGAGTGGCGCAATTTATACCTTTTCAAAACTGCAATTGGCGCAAATTGATTCTGCCCATTCTTACTATATACCTTCATAACGCTTGTCCACAGGTGTAAATTGAAGTTAACTTTATAGTAGTCTGTATCAATCTTTAGTAAAAAAACTATTGTTTAATCTTCCCTGATTTATGTCAACAAAGGTGAGAATTTGTCCTGTTGGAACTTTATTCTTCCTATATAGATCTATGAAGATGTATATATACCTCTATAAGGCTTGTCCAGAGGTGTAAATTGAAGTTAATTTTACAGTAGTTTGTATCTATTGTGCTTTGGAAATAAAATACCATTTGACCTTTTCTGAGAGATGTCAATTCACACATATGTGTATGTTATTTGACGTCACATACGTAATATGTGTGGTGTGAAACACATGTAAATTGTCTTTTATCTTTCATAGTATTTACTGGTCATTCACAGGATCAAGTTCAGTTTACAGAATTATGCTATGTCGTATGTTGAAATTTCTCTAAAATATATGATACTGTTATTTAACTAAATCTAAATATATGATACTGTTATTTAACTAAATCTAAATATATGATACTGTTATTTAATTAAATCTAAATATATGATACTGTTATTAGACAGAATCTTTAAACAGAGTGTAATATTTTTCAGGTGTTTTTCTGCCCTAGGAAAAGTACATGATGCTTTCGTTTCCTACCGTAACTCTATTGACAAATCAGAAGCTAGTGCTGACACCTGGTGCTCAATAGGGTAAGTATTATAGATATTTTCGTTTGTTATCTTGGAAATGTAAATATTGTTTTTAAGTCAAAATTGTAAAGCTTTAACATTTATAATTGTTTAAATTTCTCATGGGAGTTAAAATTCATGTTAAGGTTAATTCAGTAATTATAGATTATCGTCAATCATCTCAACGAGATTGATTTTCTCGCTTGAGCCGGTACGACAATCTGTTTTTCACCATTTTACCTATGAAGAAGTTGTCAATTTCATGTCAATTTCATTAGCAACGCCCCGTGCCTCCTTAGTTTCTAGTGATAATTTTGCCATCTCAAGTGAATAGCATGATATGAAAAATTGTCACAAAAAAGATCAAAGGAAAATTGCACAAAATAGCAATAATATCTATTATCGCTAATTTACGAAATTTTCCTTTGATCTTACTGACTGATATTTCATTTCTCAGTGGAGTCAAGTGATTGGAAAAATTATATAGCTAGAAAGTTAGGGCACACATGCGTGTTTTCAATGAAAGTAACAAAGTCGTCATAGGTAAAATAGAGATAAAAAGATTAGGCATCACAACACTATTGCTTTTCTCAATTTCGCTGTACCTGATCAAGCGAGAAAATCAATCTTTTTGAGATGATCAATGAAAATCAATAAAAATCTATGTTGATCAAATATGTTTTGGGGAGTTGTGCCCCTTAGAAATGAAGATATACAAAGTAATAGAGACAAAAACATTGTAAGCACTGTCATTTCCACATTTCTCATCAGCCATTCATTTTATTTATGTCAAAAAATCACATTAGCAATATATCGAACTGATTGGAAAATATTAGTGTTTTAATGGAAGTTATGTCTCTTGGAAATATGTTATATTTTAAGATTCGAGTATATAAGTAGGAGATATATGCCAAGGTATGACTAGAGGGTTTTTTTCTTCTCACATCTGACCATATATATATTAGTACCATTATGGTCTTTTTCCTTGGAATTAAATTACAACATTAAAACAACATTTACATTGCATAGATACATTACATTACATCTATATATCTATAGTACAATAGTGTGTTGTTGTTTTGCAGAGTACTTTATCAGCAACAGAACCAGCCTATGGACGCTCTGCAAGCCTATATTTGTGCTGTACAGCTAGATAAATCTCACACTGCAGCATGGACTGATCTGGGAATTCTCTATGAAACTTGTAATCAACCTAAGGACGCTTACACATGTTATATAAATGGTACTAGAAATAAAGGTATGTATACACATTATTCTTCATGTATCTTGTTCTACTATAGGTGAAAATTTTTTTAAAAATGGACATCAAGAAAGGACAAATTATCAAGAAAGGACAAATATGAGAAATTAGTTGTTGCAATTTTAGGAATGGGGGTTATTATTGCAATGCTCACTGAGCCCTATTATTCCCATTATTAAGAACCTCACAATAATTCCTAAATTTAGAGTAATTATGGAGAAATACGTTAAGATCAAGAAAATTTTTGCAAATAAAAAAAATTGAATTGAAGGTGCTTTGTATCTTAAAATTTGTATTACTTTGCCATTATGAATTGAACAATAAGTTTTGAGAGAAAAAAAACCTTAAAGACAGAAGAATACATTAATATTTGTTAATATTTCAGGTGGAGTTAACTCTGCTTTAGCATCTAAAATAAAGTTTCTTCAGCAACATTTAGACAGTGTTCCTATACAACATTTACAGAATAGGTAAGCCCCTGTGGTGCTATTGGCCATCGTTTAATGATTACATGTTGATAAAACATTAAATTGTTATTGATTAGAAAATTGAATAAAGCAATGTTGCAAAATTTTGCAAAATCTACCTATCTATAATTATAAACTTGGATGAACAACTGTTATAAGAATTTCACTAAGATTTTCTTTAATGCATGCACATTTTTTAAGCTTCCATAAGTTATACTGGTACATCAGTGTATACTGAATATTTACAAATTGAGTTCTGTGTTCTGGTTGACAACTTTTGACAGAATAACAGTTATTTATTCTGATTAAACTGCTGGCACAGATTGCATGAAAAAACTATCAGAACAAAAGAATAAGTCCTAAAAGTTCAATTATAGCATAAAGTTGACATATTGATTCAATTAAAAAATGTTTATGAACAATAAATAAATGCGAGCAAGTCACTTTTAATAGTAGCAAAAAATATTACAAAATTTTTAATCTTTAATTTAATTGACTTCTTGTATTTCTTAAATAATCTTTTGAATATATGTTTAGACCTAAAACCTTGCCTAGTATAGAAGAAGCGTGGACATTACCTATTCCAGCAGAATTAACATCAAGACAGGGAGCTGGACCCATTACACAGGTATATTTTTACCTCGTTAAATATACGATCAAACCAAAATTGACTGAAATATTAAATCAATATCACAGAATATGCAGTTTCATCATACAGGTTAATTATCAAATATTTAATGATCATATTGAAAACCTGACCAAGACAAGGTTTTAATTATGTAAAATGTCAATACTGGATGACACTATGGTAAGATAGGAAGTCCATTCAATTAACTACAACATTAAGAAATCAATCAATCTAATTCAACAGGTAACTGGACAAATATTGGATGGCACTTTGCAAAGGCAGCTGGTCTTGTATAACAGGTTAATTAAAAAATACTTAAAATGGTTATAACAGACAAGGAATTGTTGCAGAAAACATGAAAACATTAAAGCTGTGTCAAATAACAGGAATTATTATTCCTAGCCATCAATTTAGGATTAGATCAATTTAGAAAATACATCTAAGATACTAATTACATTCGTTTTAATGGTACATATTTGTTTGTAATATTTTGAATGATGGTTAATCCTAATGCTATTTATTGCAGCATCCCTTGGCAAAGGGCCCAATGATGCCAGCTCAGCCTCCTCAGTCCAATATGCCACAGTCTTCTCTTTCCCCTGGACCCCAGGGACTGATGCCTCCAGGTCAGATGTTTGATGATAAGAAAAAGAAACCTCAAGCCAGGAAAAGAGTAAGTTTTACAGAAGCAGTTTCTTATGAGCTGAAGTTATTAAAATTTCAAAGACCTTAAGCACAGAGTGAATATTTATGGACGCCTTATGTCAGAGCTGAATGAAATGACTTTGTTTAACTTCAAATTAAGTGTTATTTGGTAAAGTACCATGCTTCACCATAGATAGATTACCATATTTTTGTGTTAATCTTTTATAACTGTTTTACATTATCATGTGTTAATCTAAAGCAATATGGTAGATTGTGGTAATAGTAATCTAATATCTGGTACAACCTGGTAGATTACCATTTCCTGTGTATTATTACAAAGGTACATTCCTATGCTCATGTTGTTATCTATACTACTAAAGGAAGAGACTGATTTCATTGAGCCACAACTCCTCTGAAACCATACAAAGTTGGAATTATATGATGAATATTAGAATGTAGTGTTTTGTCTTTGAAAAAATCTGTTTTCCACAAAAAACACCAATTTTTGAGAAAATATCCAAATTGGGAGACTGTTATGGATCCTAGTCTGACACGCTCTAGCGTATGCTCAGTCAACAAACTGCGCGCAAATGCTTTGTCATCATACAGGGATAAATATTACTTAATTCAATCTTTGTCAAATGAATTTTCCAGCTGTAGTAAGAAAACCCGGTTCCAACACAAAGATTTTTATAGCAGGGGAAACTATGTGTTTTAGTCACAGATCTGTGATGTAGATGGTGTTTTCTAGTCTACTCTAATATTGGTACATTGCTGTTTTCCTTGTTTTTCTGGTAATATTCTATTACATAATTAGATGACAATTCTATTTTCATCCCCATGATGATTCCATGTTTGTGGTAATATTCTATGAAATAATAAGATGACAATTCTATTTTCAGCCTCATGATGATTTCCATCCACCCTCACCAGTGACCTTCACTAATGAACAGATGCAGCTTTTACAGAATTTACAACAGAATCGGATGTCGTTAGATCCTACTCAACTTAACCTCTTACATCAACTTCATACACAGTATCAATTGTTTAAAGCATATCAAATGAAAATGCAACAACTAAATCAGCAGGTACGACAACATATCAATTGTTTAAAGCATATCAAATGAAAATGCAACAACTAAATCAGCAGGTACGACAACATATCAATTGTTTCAAGCATATCAAATGAAAATGCAACAACTTCACCAAAAGGTAAGATAACACACTACTTAATCTCAATTTGAGATGGCATTCCTTCATTTAAAGTTTTTGAGAAATTTTGTTTTCAGTGTATGAGAGATTGAGAATGAATCAAATATTGTTTTTATGTATCACTCATTTTAGTATAACAAAGAAGATGTGGTATGATTGCTAATGAGACAATTCTCTAGAAGAGACCAAATGACAAGGAAATTAACAACTATAGGTCACCCTACAGCCTTCAAGAATGAGCAAAGTCCATATTGCATAGTCGGCTTAAAAAAGGCCCTGAAATGAAAAATGTAAAACAAGTTTAGCTAGAAAACTAATGGCCTAGTTTATGAAGAGAGATGTACTGACATTTTTTTTATTTGTGTTGTACACTGAAAACCAAATTCTGTTATTTATCATCAAGGTCTTGCTATGTTAGATTTCATAAATATCTTAATTTTATTCTATAACAGGACAATAATCCTAGTAAAGTTGCTGCTTTATCAGGGGAACCAGGAACTCAACGATTTCCTAAACCAAACATCTCGGGTGGTCGAGACATGCTCAATGGAGTGCCTTCTGTAAATCAGCATTCCTCTAGTGACACTCAGGGCATCAACGTTACGTCCAGGTCTCACACATCGAGTGGAACTTCATTATCGTCATCATCAGTTCATACATCCTCAACAGATTCAGATCTCCCTAAAGACATTCAAAACTTTGTGTCAGAACACTTACATGATAGTGATATATCGACAATGTTGTCACCAAAACAAGCACTCGCTACCTCCATTGCAGAGGATATTCTCGCTCAATTCACTGCTGAATCTAGTCCCTCATCAAAGTTACATTCCAAAGTGTCTCAGGAAATACCTCAATCAAAGGAGGACAAACATTGTGATAATAGAACTGTGGCCATTCCAAAGGAATTACTCCCACCGTCTTGTCCGCTGACAATATCAATGAAAGCTTTTGAAATTCTAGCAGCAACTAAAGGTCAAGGTAGGTTCTGAGTCATTAAATATCAAAGGTTGACTTAATATAATAAAGCTCAAGGTAGGTTCTGATTCATTACATATCCAAGGTTGACTTAATATATTCATTGTCTTCAAGTCAAATGGGGGGAAATGCTAATAAATGCAAATATGAATAAAAACAGACAAAAAGTTCTGTAAACTGAAATACTAGAACACTAAAATTAAGAATGGAAATTGGAAATGTGTCAAAAAGACAACAACCTGACCAAAACGCAAAAAACTGCCAAAGCCCCAACAATAGATCTTCAACACAGCAAGAAAATCAAGCACCCAGAGGCGTGCTTCAGCTGGTCCCTAAACAAAAATGTTTACTAGTTCAGTGATAATGGACGTCATACTAAACTCCAAAAAATATAAATTAAAATTAAAAATCATGCAAGACTTTCAAAGGCCAGAGTCTTCTCGCTTAAGACAGACGCAAACATGTGACTGGGTCAAACATTTATCTTTATTGGACAAATTCTCTATAGCATCTTATATTTAGCTGTGTTAGTTTTAATGTATTCCAGAGACAAAATATATATTGACCACAACAGTATTTGATCTGTATAATAAATCATTGTAGGTAAACATGGAGTGACCATTAGTATGATGGGAGATGGAATACCCAGGCCTCCTCCTTCACCATTTCCTCCTCTGCCAAAAGACAGACTCAACCCTCCAACACCAAGTGTTTATGTAAGTATCATGTGTTGAGTTAGTCCCCATTCACTACCTTATGTTATCTAACATACCAAATTATTTCTGTCCCACTTTTCTGAGAAACAGATTAACATAAAGACATTATATTTGGTCATCAACTAGACTATGATGAAATGTAAATAAGAGCATGTTTCAGACAAGTAAGATACTTACTTCCTTTTTTGTTGATAATTTGTGACTTTTTCACTGTGTTGAATAACTTAGTTTTTTCACACTTTTTTTTTATTTAAGTCGTAGCTTTGCAGTGAGAGATATTAAAAAAAAAAGGATTTCTAACTTTTCATAGTTATGCTTTCTCTTTTATTACAGTTAGATACAAAGAAAGATGCTTTTTCATTAGAACTTCAACAGTACTGTTACTCTCAACCAGTGGTAGTAATACGAGGCTTGGCAGGAGCTTTGAAATTAGGTAATTTATGAAAAAGAAATTCAGTGGCCTATGTTGACATCCCATAAAGGTTTTAATGAATTTAATTATACAAGAACTGACAGTTTTTCTGTACCTTCTTCAGAAACTCCTATAACCCCAAAAACTAAAATCCAAAGATGTATGAATACCTAAATAACGGAAAGCTGTTTATCAACCTGAAAAGTAAAAGCCAAATTCATCTGAGGTCAAATTTGCTTGAGGGAGTAAGAACCATAGTTTCTTAAAAACAATTTAACTAAATGTACAGAAGATGATTTTAAGAATAATACAATTGCTTACAAAGAGGAAAATACAAAGGCTTATACAATTGGATTTTATGGACGTCTTGTTTGTTGACTGATTCATTTTAATTACACCTTGTGACTTATAATTTGTTATAGCTATTATTGTTATTTTATTTTAGGCAGAACTGCTTTTGCTTTGTTTTATTATTCATGCAGATTGTCATATTTATATATACTATCTTGCAGATTTAGGTCTGTTCTCAACAAAAAGTTTAGTAGAAGCTAATGCAGATCATCCTGTAGAAGTCAGAACACAGGTAGGTTGACATTAAATATTATCATCCTGTAGAATTCAGAACATAGGTAGGTTGACATTAAATATAATCATCCTGTAGAAGTCAGAACACAGGTAGGTTAATATTAAATATAATCATCCTGTAGAAGTCAGAACACAGGTAGGTTAACATTAAATATTAGCAACTTTTTATTCAATCTTTAATAACCATCAAGTTAAACCATCTGTACTTCCATCCATATGTCCCAAAATTGGTTTCAGTTCTCTAACTTTAGTTTGCCTCAACCAAAAGTTTTGAAACTTATACAATATGCTTATATTACCGCAAAACACAGATCAAGTTTGAATTTTGGTGACATCACTTTTGCCATTCTAAAGTTATGCCCCTCTTTAAATGGAAAAATTGCTGATTTTTTGTTTGTTTCTGTTCTCATATTTTAGTTTGCCTCAAAGAAATGTTATGAAACTTATACACAATGCTTATTACCACAAAACACAAATCAAGTACAAATTTGGGTAGGGTCACTTCTACAGTTCTACAGTTATGTCCCTTTATAACATTATATGCAAGAGGGGGCATCACCTGTGTCCCATGGACACATTCCCCATTTAATTTTACCTTTGACTGGTATCTTTGAAAAAAAGGTTCATTTGAATAATTATTTGTTTCAGAGACAACAAGCTCCAGATGAGAATCGTGATACCTATGGGAACAAACTCTGGCGGTGTGATAGTAGCCGAGGACTTACATCTATAGCTAAATATGCTCAGTATCAAGCCTCGTCATTCCAGGAGTCTCTTAAGGTATGTCTTTTAGAAATAAATATTGAAATTTGGAACAATTTTAATGGGACTTCTCTATCATTGATGAAGGAGTGATGGATTATATTAGCAGTAAAATAAAATTCCTTAAGGTTGAAATAATGCACATAAGAAAAACAAAAATAAATATGCACAACTAAAAAAAAAAACCATTTGCTTGATATTCAATGATCAATAAACATTTTTGTTTTCTCGTGAGATTGTGATTTATCAATATTTCTTTTTAGGAGGAACATGATAAATCTAAAGGGATCCATCGAGATTCTGACAGTGATTCAAACTCTTCCACTGGACCTAAAGGGTATGTATTTCTAGGAAAGACCATTTATATATTGTCAGTTATGAAGTGTAAGTAAATAAAGGCCTCCAACAAAATTTGAGGTAAAAACGCCTGCAGTTTTATGAGTTCTGTCTTTCAATAGTTTCATCAGGAAATGACCAATGAAATGACAGGTTAGAAACGTCCTTGACTGATTTATTCCAAATACTATGGCTTCATTTTATTTGTTTGATGTTCATGGATTTCATTGCTATAGGTGAACCATGAATTTAAATATTCACCTAATTTCAAATTTTCTATAGGTTTGTATGTAGACCTTTGTACAACCTCAAAATTAAATACTCTTAAAAATACAATTTGTCCTTTATCCACAAAAATTGGTATCCTCGAAATTATATGAATCCACAGTATATAATTTTCAAGTATAAGGAATACAGTCATATTCAACATGATCTACTCTATTACCTTTATCTCAATATAAATTGAAGACTGAATATTCTTATAGCATTACACTAGTTAAATTTATTATGACAAGAAGTGTGATCTATTTAAATCATACAAAGGAACATTATTATAGCACTTTAACAGATAAATTTGTATAGCATTAGTCCTTTTATAGCTGACTATAGGGAATGGTTTTTTTCTCATTGTGGAAGGCCATATGGTTGCTGACATCGACTTTATTTGAAAAGTTGTGGTTAGTTGTCTCAATGGCTATCATATCACAGCTCTTTGTTTTATATTGGTAAATTCATATAGTGTAAAATTCTGAACATTCTCATTGTATTACATTGCTAACACTAGGTACATTCTGATAGCATTACACTAGGTACATTCTTATAGCATTACACTAGGTACATTCTTATAGCATTACACTAGGTATATTCTTATAGCATTACACTAGGTACATTCTTATAGCATTACACTAGGTACCTTCTTATAGCATTACACTAGGTACATTCTTATAGCATTACACTAGGTACATTCTTATAGCATTACACTAGGTACATTCTTATAGCATTACACTAGGTACATTCTTATAGCATTACACTAGGTATATTCTTATAGCATTACACTAGGCATATTCTTATAACATTGCACTAGGTATATTCTTACATATCCAACACCTACATCCTGTTAATTTATACTTTGATTTACAAGTAAGGGTAGGGGTATTCTTAGCATGACAAATTGTCCATCTTTATTACTCGCGATCATTTTCTTTTCTTCATTCTGATATATGACATTCATCTATATGAAGATTTATCTTTTCTTCAAGTATCGCAATGATAAATGAATACAAATTTCTGAATTTACAGTATTTCACAATTCTCAAAATGCCTTTTGCTGATTTAAGGATAAAAGGAGTAGGTCCGGTAAGGACCGGTTTTGGCCTCAAATTTCAGGTTCATCTGACGAAAGATTTTGACTACTTTTTAAACACTTAAGTGTCTATTTTATTTGAATTAATTAGTTTATGTGAAAGATTTTAACAGATTGAGTCATTAAAAACGATCCGATTCAAGCTCAAATATGAAAAATCTACCTAATATGCCGAAAAATGTCACTTTTCAGATGGCTTTTGGTAAAAATGAAAGTGGCTGCATCTGTGTTCATCCTCAACCTTTATATATATTATGTATTATCATAAAATACAACTTACATTTCAATATTAAGGATGAACACGAATGTGGCCACTTTCGTTTTACACGAAAATTGTCTAAAATTTAACTAAAATGCTAGAATTATGATTATTTCAGTAATTTAGCATGACTTAATGGTGCTAGTACTGGATATATGTGCATTGCATTGTCAAAAACAGCCCATATTTATGTAGCAGAAGCATTCTACTGTCCAATAAATAACTAAATGTTTACATTTTAACAATTTTGTAAAACTGCTATATTTTGGGGCCAAAAAGGGGTCTTACTGAACCTACTCCTTTCAGCAGTACTTGCTTGACTATTGTTGTTATGATTATTGCATTAATATCTGTTTAATTTAGTTTCCACATAGGTACATAAGAGAGATGATTTTATGTATTTTCAGAAAGAAGAAATATAAGTATATAAAGTTTGGTACAAATGTTGATCTGTCAGACGAAAGAAAATGGAAGCCACAACTGCAGGAGTTGATGAAATTACCAGCGTTCTGTCGTGTTGTGTCTGCCAGCAATCTTCTAAGTCATGTGGGACATACAATATTGGGTATGAACACTGTTCAGCTGTATATGAAAGTTCCAGGATCACGGACGCCAGGTTAGTATGTACAGGATAATCAGTCATTATGGAGTTTATAGTATGTGTGTTCAGTAAAATTAATTGTTGAATTTGTGTCAAATACAAAAAGTTTGAGACATAAAGTGTGAGTGAAATTTTCAATGTAAAATCTCTTTTTCTTTGAAGAAATGTTGATATATTCCTCTCTTTTTTTTTAACAACTTTAAAAACGTACATTGTAAACATAATGCCCTTATAAAAAAATTAGAGTTATTTCCCCTATTTGGTGTCAAAGTGTATCAGAGTTAGTTCCCCTATTTGGTGTCAAAGTGTATCAGAGTTAGTTCCCTTTGAAAGTAATTTGAACACTCTGACAGATCTTTGGATGCAATGAGTACTACTTCAGCCTTTTTATACGACCGCAAAATTTGAAAAAAATTTCGTCGTATATTGCTATCACGTTGGCGTCGTCGTCGTCGTCCGAATACTTTTAGTTTTCGCACTCTAACTTTAGTAAAACTGAATAGAAATCTATGAAATTTTAACACAAGGTTTATGACCACAAAAGGAAGGTTGGGATTGATTTTGGGAGTTTTGGTCCCAACATTTTCGGAATTAGGGGCCAAAAAGGGCCCAAATAAGCATTTTCTTGGTTTTCGCACTATAACTTTAGTTTAAGTTAATAGAAATCTATGAAATTTTGACACAAAGTTTATGACCACAAAAGAAAGGTTGGGATTGATTTTGGGAGTTTTGGTTCCAACAGTTTAGGAATTAGGGGCCAAAAAAGGGCCCAAATAAGCATTATTCTTGGTTTTCGCACAATAACTTTAGTTTAAATAAATAGAAATCAATGAAATTTAAACACAATGTTTGTGACCACAAAAGGAAGGTTGGTATTGATTTTGGGAGTTGAGGTCCCAACAGTTTAGGAATAAGGGGCCAAAAAGGGACCCAAATAAGCATTTTTCTTGGTTTTCGCACCATAACTTTAGTATAAGTAAATAGAAATGTATGAAATTTAAACACAAGGTTTATGACCATAAAAGGAAGGTTGGTATTGATTTTGGGAGTTTTGGTCCCAACAGTTTAGGAATAAAGGGCTCAAAGGGTCCAAAATTAAACTTTGTTTGATTTCATCAAAAATTGAATAATTGGGGTTCTTTGATATGCCGAATCTAACTGTGTATGTAGATTCTTAATTTTTGGTCCCGTTTTCAAATTGGTCTACATTAAGGTCCAAAGGGTCCAAAATTAAACTTAGTTTGATTTTAACAAAAATTGAATTCTTGGGGTTCTTTGATATGCGGAATCTAAACATGTACTTACATTTTTGATTATGGGCCCAGTTTTCAAGTTGGTCCAAATCAGGATCAAAAATTATTATATTAAGTATTGTGCAATAGCAAGAAATTTTCAATTGCACAGTATTCAGCAATAGCAAGAAATCTTCAATTGCACAGTATTGTGCAATAGCAAGAAATCTTCAATTGCACAGTATTGTGCAATAGCAAATATTTTCAATTGCACAGTATTGCACAATAGCAAGAAATATCTAATTGCACAATATTGTGCAATAGCAAGAAATTCCAATTGGATTTCAATTGGAGTTATCTTTCTTTGTCCAGAATAGTAGTTGAATCAACTTAAATCATTGTTTTATACAATATACAATGTATATTCACTTTTACTACCAACTGATAGATTAAAACAATCTTTACCATTCAGTAATAACAAGCACTTTTTTTACATTTTAATATTTTATGATGTATTTAAATGAGTAGTTATTGTTGCAAACTTCATTAGAAATTTGAATTGAGATCAGTTTTGAAATAAGGGAAAGGGGGATGTGAAAAAAAAATTGGGGGGTCAATTTTTTTCATTTCAGATTTCATAAATAAAAAGAAAATTTCTTCAAACATTTTTTTGAGAGGATTAATATTCAACAGCATAGTGAATTGCTCAAAGGCAACATTTTTTGTTTAAGTTCATTAGACCACATTCATTCTGTGTCAGAAACCTATGCTGTGTCAACTATTTAATCACAATCCAAATTTAGAGCTGAATCCAGCTTGAATGTTGTGTCCATACTTGCCCCAACCGTTCAGGGTTCTACCTCTGCGGTCGTATAATGCTGCGCCCTGCGAAGCAACTGGTCTAGAATATGTTATAAAGCTAAACTAACCTGCTTCCATTTCAGGTCATCAAGAAAACAACAACTTTGGTTCCATAAATATAAACATAGGACCTGGAGATTGTGAATGGTTTGGTGTTCCTGATAATTATTGGGGTGTTATACAAAATATGTGTGAAAGGTAATTATTGGGGTGTTATACACATTTTTATTAAGTAAATGAACGCAAAACCACAGAGGCAAATTTATTAAGACATAATTTACAATACACCTGAAAATATTTTGAAACAATCCAAAAGTGAAAATATATAAATAATCTTAAAACAACTATATTTAGAATATTAAAAGGTATTGATTTCTTGAAGTATATTTTACACAGTTATAAGGATCATAAATGTGTTAGACTAACCTTAAGTAATAATATATTTAGATGGTTGATAGTATTTTAAGATTTTAAAAAATACACACATAAAAGTTCAGTGAGACTAAGTTTAATGTTTATTCCAGAAATAATCTGAATTATTTGACTGGTTCTTGGTGGCCTATATTAGAAGATCTGTATGAAGAAAATGTACCAGTCTACAGGTTTATCCAGAAGCCTGGTGATTTAGTATGGGTTGGATGTGGAACAGTTCATTGGGTCCAGGCAGTGGTAAGTGGCTTACATTTAAAAGTTTATCTTCTGTAGGTCAAATGTCAGCTTGTTAATTTTTTTAATTTTTTTTATAGAAAATGATGATTAATGCTGATTGGACAACTACCAACAAGTATTAGATTGTGAATTCTTTCGGCATTCACTTTAATTGCATAAATATTTTTTAATAACAAGGGTATAATAGTTAGATATGTGATTACACACTCCTGTATAAACATAAGAATAACCAGATAAACCTGGATTTTAAAAATGATTGGTTGTTTTTAACAGGGATGGTGTAATAATATTGCCTGGAACGTAGGACCTGTAAATCACAAAGCCTATCAGATGGGCATAGAAAGATACGAGTGGAATAAGTTACAGAATTATAAATCTATTGTTCCAATGCAGCATCTGTCCTGGAATATAGCCCGTAATTTACAAATCTCAGAACCAACATTCTTTGAATTAGTCAAGTAAGTATTGAAATATTTAATTCACATATCTGCTATCATCAGTTCCTCTGTTATCTCACAAAACAATGCAGTAGATCAATCGCTATTTCACAAAGCTTTCAGAAAGGGGACTGATCTACCATTTTGTTGTTTATCCATATCTCCTTGGATTGACACATATTTTATCCAATCTTGCACAAAGGTATGTGTTTTACAGGACATGAAGTTGTGCTCTTTATTGTTGATTAGGGTAATTATTGGGGTTGCCCATACTTAAAATTGGTTTAATCATTTCTATTTATAGTATTAGACGAGAACAGCATCCACACATTTTCTTAGGAAGACTTGCACATTTTTTAATAAAAAAAGATAAAGAAAACTATTAGAAATCTACAAAAAATATTTAAAGGTGTTTTTGGAAAACCTTTATTTGTCCAATGATCAACCATCCAAACAACATTCAAAAACAATGGAAATGTCACTTATACAACATGCCCTCGATTCCAAACAACATTCAAAACAATGGAAATGTCACTTATACAACATGCCCTAGATGGATTTAAGATAGACTCAAAATGGATAAACTATTCACTGTTATTGTATATATGCCAGGTATTAAAGTCGGCAAATAGTGAATTGGAAATTTGAACTTCTTTTTGTTCTTTTTGTAGAACTGTATTGATGAGATCTATGAAACAGATTCGATTGACAATGGATTTTGTGGAAGCCATGGGGAAAGACATCAAATGGCAAGGTCGATCTGATAATGAGGCTGCTCACTACTGCAATAACTGTGATGTAAGTAGTTTATAGGGGATCTGATAATGAGACTTTTCCTACTTCAAAGTATGACAAACAAAAATTCAAGTTCTATTAATAAAATAAATGAAAAGATTTACAATTTAAAAAGACAAAACTTAACTGTCATTGAAAATGAGTGTTGACTAGATTAGAATAGTTATTTGACCAGGTGCTGGTTTATTATAGTTTTAAACTTTTATACCTTTATTTCATAATGTGTCTCTTGCTTAGGTTTATATGGTCTGACATTATTTACATTATATAACTTATTTGTTATGACAAAGTTTTTGTTTGTTTTCATATAAATATGAAAAGGATACCTCACTTTCAATGTGAATCATTTTGAAAAGTAAACATGTTATATGCAGCAAAAGAAATTTAGAATATCTGCATCTGTGACATTAGGTATCACACAGATATTGATAAAGTATATTGTTGTCCCGTATATGAAATATTTAAATCTACAATTAAATAAATATGTCCCATTAATTCTGTCTTTGAAGGTTGAAGTGTTTGATGTTTTATTTGTGATGGAACAAGATCGTAAATATGTTGTCCATTGTATGGACTGTGGGAGGAAAATCAGTAATATATTAGAAGGCTTTATCATCCTTAATCAATACAGATTAGAAGAACTATGTGATGTCTACGATCGCTTCCAACTCTCATGTCATGTAAGTATATATTGTTATGTTCAAGAAAAAGAATATAACAGAACAGTAGTGGTATTAATTTCAATATCAAATAATAATCGTAACTTTTAATGTACATCTGCAGTATAATAAAAAAAAACTGTAGTTCTTGGTCAATTTTTGCTTACACTAACCAGTTATTTATTTTAATGTGTGGTTCTTATAATCCCAGATCTCCATTGGTCAATTTCATGAAATAAAACCACAATGTCTGACAACTTCACACAGAAAAAACAAAACTTTGCAGATTTCTGATAAAGAAAGCTGAAGTTTGTCCATCTACAACTTAATATCCAGCATTACTATATTTCTACACTCTACACTCTAGACAGTTACATTTTATAATTTGAAAAGACTTGGCATTTTAAAATAAAGTCTTAAAATGACGAAATGTTGTGTCCCACTGGATATAGTGATAAAATCATTTTACACTCCTTACACCAAAATTGGTTGTTGATTATTTTGTTCGACATACTGGTAGTTGCATATGATATTATTGTTAAATTGTCATTTTACCTTTATATCCATTATTAGAATAATAAATGTATCCATAATGATAAAAAAAATGTGTATATTTTTCAGTTACCAACAGCATCAGTGTGATAAATATCCTAACCTGTCATGACCTGAACTAAAAGGAGACAATGCAGATAGCCTACACCACTATTGTATTATATGTCAATATCAGTTCATTGCTTTCTATTTTGAGTGAATTATCATTTCAACAGTACAGTTATTAACATTTTGTCAGCTTATCAAATTAACTTATTTATTAACCTACTAATATTTCTGGTTATTAATTTTAAACCACTGTGAATTTTGTCCATTTAGAATTGACCTAAATAGATCTGCTAGTGATGGAACAAATAAACGATGTCCGAACTATTCAGCAAGCATTCCTACATTATAATGTTCATTGACCATCCTTGTATAAACTCTAAACAATCGACTAACAAGTCAGAAAGAAAAGTGCCCACTTGTGAAACTTTATTTTGTATGATTTAAGAATTGATCCGTACTGAATTATTTTCATTAACATACTACCACCTAGTATTGTATAAGGCCAAGTATATTTTTATCCTATGCAAATTATCAAAATAGGGATCATCAGATTATTTTTATAGATCATCATTATACCTCACAATTTGTTACCATGGTTACGTAAATATGATCATATTTCTGTACAAATTTCATACAGAATGGACACTGAATTGGAGTACGAGTTGAATGATAGATCTGTGGAATATCAGCTATTCAGGTGATTAAAAGTAAAAAAAAAAAAATTCAAATTAAATAATTGTCATAAAAAAACAGAAAGAAAATAGCATCTGTTTGTTACAATTTTCCATATAAATAAAAGAACATATGTCTGATGATATAACTAAAATTCCAATATAATGAAAAGCAGTTAATTTGTGCAAATTAACGGAATTTTGAACAGTTTAGGAAAGTCAGTCCTCTGTAAAAAAACAATGTCTATTTATTAGGTTTTGATTGGCTTTTGATGTGTCAGAGTGGTTATCATATTTATCATGCCCCATCATATTTTTGTGTTGTTAGGCAGGGAACTATGGGATGGTTTGATGGAATGGAAAAAGACAATAGATTTTATATTTGATAAAAACTCCCGAAAAGATATAAGAGCTGCTATACTTTGGTTATAATACCTTTTTAATCAATGCTATTCAAGCCTGCTTTAACTATTTTTGACAACAGCAAATTCCTATTTTCTGAATTCCTATATACTATAGATATAGGTATGTGAGCATTAATGGGCAATTCTCTCAGGTATTCTAAGAGTTATAATCTTTTTTGTTTTCCATTCCACAAACCATCACATTTATAACTTAATTGATCTCAATTTCATTGTAATTATCATCACAAGATTTATATTCAAATTTTATTATAATTTATTTAAAAAAACATGTATGTTTATTAAATTACACTGTGTATGGCTTATTTATTTATATTTTGTAATAATAAACAACACTTTTTATTATCTTGTGGTAAGACCACATTTGTGTTTAGCTGTGGAGCTTTGGTCAATTTCTAAAAATTCATAACTAAGGAATAAATGTTTTTTGCAAAAAATGTGCTTTTTTCTAAAGATTTTTTTTAATGTTTATAGATGTGTGGTATTCATAATTTTAGTGAAAGGTTTTATATGATGGAACATTTTTTATGAGGAACTAACCCTTTTGATAATTTGTTTTAAGTCAATTATGAGGCTTTATGATAACCTGGCCGGTTTGCCGAGGTAGTCTGTTGGTATTGAATAATGGAATATTTTGGATTTTTATAAATGAAACTACAATCCTTCTCATAATAAAAAATGATGACAGACTATAACTCCAACCTCCTAAGCAGTTGTAGACTGAGATTTCCCGTCACTATCAAATTTTAAATATTTTGATATATTTATCTTGGGATAATTTTGTAGTGAAGGTGAACGAGGCGATTTGTGTAATATTTAAAATAACTGAGATTATTGGGAAAAATTGGAACTTTTTAAATTGATAAAACTTTTGGTATTAAAATGTTTTAATTTAATAAAGAAAAAAGTATGGTTATCAATTTATAGATGTTGCAGAAGTATATACCATGTGATGTTAGAAAGGGAGGTAACAAACTATAGAAATACAAAACCTACGATTAAAGAAATATACACGTTTATTTGTTACACATTATATAATAAATCAAAAGGAGGTGTGTTGTTAGTTTGAAATTTATTTTTTCGTTGATATGTAAATTTATTGAGGTAGTCATACTTAAACTGTATGACAGAATGTACATGGTGTATATATGTGTTCTGTAGGTGTTTGGAGTGAGCTATTTTTAGGATTGGTGTAATTGTTAATGTGCTAAATATAGTTTGCTGAGTTAATAATAACTTCCCTGGTTGTTACCTGTGTATATTTGTTTCCCCTGTTAAATCTCTGATTGTGATCTATGGTGCTTTTTGTTATATAAACATTTCATATGTAAACTGAATGTTCAATCTTATTCCTCAACACTTACAAATGAAATTAAATATAATGCCTTGTGCAAAAACAGTGGAATAGTTTTAATATTGAAATGATTGGATGAGTGGACTAAGTAGTTCTACTATGTCGCTGGCTTGTCAACACTATTTCTGTCTGCTCGAACCTTCCACATGGCAGGTGTCCAATCTAAATTGACTGGGATTGTCAGTTTTCCAGTCAAAGGTCATGATTTTCTCCGGGCACTATGGCTACCCATAAATAGAAAGTGGCCGCTATAAAATAGCCAATACCTGATAAGGAACACAGACTTTCTATCCCTGTTTTAAACTTTCTATAAAAGAGGGACCAAAAGGAAGATTTACATCTTTTTGTTGCAAAATATGTTTTTAAACGTGTTTTCCATGACTTTTTCCATTGATCTATGTAAATATTGTGATTTTTTTGTTGTTGATCAGAATGAATGGTTGACTTTGCTAAACAGTTCAGTTGTTTATAGTTATCATCTGGCTTCATTGAAAAACCCAGAGAAGTCCAGCAAACCATTTACTGTTTACTTGGAGAAAATAATTTGCTGTTTCCATGGAAACAATAAAATAGTTTCTTTTTTTTATACTTATTAAGACAAAAATTTGTGGAGTACATATAATAAAATTTGATTTTTAAAATCAGGTTGACTGGAAAAATTTACATTTCCAAATAAACAGTAAAACTTTTTCTCCAAATGATTTTGTTATGATTAAGTTGGGATTATATGCCAGAAATGTGTTATTAGTCTGATCTCAATAGTGTACTCATACAGTGTAAATTTAATGTTTAACTTATCTTGTTTTACCTCACTTCTCAGCTGTGTTTGGCCATAATATAAAATATTTCTAATTCTTGTTTATCATTCCCATGTGGTCAATAGAACATTGTCTCCATAATATAAAACATAATTCACAAAATTTTAAATGCAGCTATTAGTTGTATTCAATAGTTAACAATTATTACAATGTTAGATAAAAACACATGAAATTGATAAATAAGTAGTTAAAATAATTCTCACGTTTTCCTGTTCACTGCTTTAAAAGCAGCATTTCATCTTGTTCATAGTTAGCTGTATAAATGATGATTTAGAAACATTTTTATTGTGGCCACATTGATAATGATATTTATACTGTGTTATAATAAAACACGCCAATATTTCTATATACTTGTTGTTATTTCTTTAAAATTTCAGACACAACTGGTTCTCTCCTTACTCGTTGAGAAATACTCCAGCTATGTCAAAGTTTAGTTTTCAGTAACCATGTTCAGTCAAAGAGTTTTGACACAAATATCTCTCCATACATTTTGATCAAGAACACCCTAGACATTCTCTTCAGAACTAGCATCATAAATGACAACGACATCCTAGTTAGTATCATAGACAGAACTACTAGTAGTACAATGAATAACCAGAGGTATGGACAAAAACATCAATGAGACAGCAACCTAACGAAACAAAGACATTTATGAGTTAATTAAGTCCGCAACAGTTGGCAGTCTTGTACTCAATGTTGAGCTTTACACAGTCAAATCTAAAAGTTGTCAGTAAATTCTATAGACTATCAAAGATCTGCCATCAATATGGAATTATGCAAATAACAAACAAACATTAAAAAATCAAAAAACTTTATTACAAATATCACATAAACTTAACATGATCAAAGAAAATGATGTCAAGTTCAGATAAACCAAATTTGAAATACATATTCACCTTACAAATGTTCCATACATCAAATATGCTTGAAATGTAGTTTGCATATCTAAGAAACAAACTTATCATTGATTAATAAACTATGAAAACGAAGCCAAGGTCAGATGAACCCTGCCAGACAGACGTGTACACCTTACAATCTTGACATGCTTTAAAAATTGTTGACCTTTTGCATATAGTATCTTAACCCTTTAACCCCCAATCCCGCCTGTAGGCGTGATGGCGACAACCATTCTTTGATGGCCCGTATGACCCTCCATACCTATTTTGAAATGCCCAACCTAAACTGTCATAATAGCAGGGACTTCAACCAAGCAGTTCATGGTCAATAAACTCTTCTCAGACGTCTGTTAATGAAAATATGGCACTTTGAAAGCTGTTTAAGAGTTCAAAATCGGAAAAACGTGAAAAGTAGCCAAAATCAGGTGGGGGTGGGAATCTTTTGATGGCCCCTACGTAACTGGTAGTCATTGTAGGTATAAACTATTATCGTAAATTCATGCATAGGTGGTATAGGAACACAAAGAGGTATAATATGTCCAAAAGGAGACTAGTCTGTAAAATCTAGGTCACCGATTTGTCAAAAATCCGGAAAAACAGACATTTAGGCAGACCTGACTTAACAATAATAATTCGCCAGCAAGACACTTAAGACCCATAAACTCCCAGTTAGCATGAATGGACTGCTGTATCTAGGGTAAGACTTGAATGACAAAGAAACACAATCTGGTCAATGTTCGCCTCTCAAGGTCGTTAAAAAATCGGAAAATAGACGGAAAATTACCATTTTTCAGTGGGGGTGGGTTCAAACCCACGAGAAAATCTTCCCCCTCCCACCCCACCCCCAACCCATGCCATCCGACCCCAAATCTCAATATATAGTTTAATAGATGAACATCAGTTACAGCATCAAGAGTCTGCTAACTTGCATATAATTTGCATATGATTGCAAATTTTCGAAAATGCCTGATTTTCCAGAAACCTCTTGAGGGCGAATGAGTTAAGAAACAAAATGAGCTAGGAAAACTTAACATTCATTAATGTCATTAAATGAACAATGAAAAGGGGGTCATGGTCAGATGATAATTGCCAGACAGACGTATACACCTTACAATAATTCCATTCACCAAATATAAAAGACCTTTTGCCTATAGTATTTGAAAAACAGACCCCAAAATCTTAATATTAAGCAATGAACCATAAACATGAGGTAAAGGTAAAAAAAAAGCCAGACTGACATGTACATCATAAAATATTCTCATACACTTTATATATTTGACCTATTGCATACAGTATTAGAAAAACAGACCAAAACACAAAAACTTAATCATAACCACTGGACCATGAAATGAGGTCAAGGTTCGAAGACACCTGCCAATTGGACATGTTCACCTTACAATCATTCCATACACCAAATATAGTTGATTTTTTGCTTAAAGTATCTGAGATAGGGACTTGACCACCAAAACTTAACCTTGTTCACTGATCCATGATCAATGAAATGAGGTCGAGGTCAAACTGTCTGACGGGCATGAGGACTTTGCAAGATAAATATCAAATACAGTTATTATTACTTATAAGAGAGAAATTAAGGATGCTAAATGAAAATGAGGTCAAGGATAATGAACATATGACAGCCGAAAACTTCATAACATAACGCATCTGTAAAACAAAGTATGAAGGATCTAGGTCTTCTACCTTCTCAATCTGAAATATAAAGTTAGTTCATGCCAACGTAACCGGTTCGCTATCCCTATGTCGAGCTTTCTGTGACAGAATTCGCAGGCTCGACAAAAACAACATTGAAAGTTTGTAATTTCCGAAATCAAATTCAATGCATAATCATAAATGGCTGTTGTTATGAATTAATACCATCCTACTTTGTAATGTTGATGGCTGTAAATAGCCTAAAATATCGTTCATTATTATACATGATATAGCTATGTTTTATAATTATTGGTAATACATGTACTTCAATGGTTCAATATGTAAGTGGCTATAAATTAACTAATGTAGCGGAGTTTAAGATCAAGTTACAGTAAATGGACTGTCACAGATTTTCTTAAAATTTTGCATACGCCTTTAGATCGTTGAAACGTAGCTGAAATTCGAAAACATTATGTCTTTATCTCTCTCCCCCCTTTAATATTGCAGATTGAATTTGTATAGAATTACAATTCCCCGCCTCATTTTTGTCAAGGCTTCGACTTAAGTCGAAGAAGCGAGACATAGCGATCCAACATTCCGTCGGCGTCCACAAATATTCACTCTGTGGTGAAAGTTTTTGAAATTTTAATAACTTTCTTAAACTATCCCGGATTTGTACCAAACTTGGACAGAAGCTTGTTTATGATCATAAGATAGTATCCCAAGTAAATTTTGTAAATATAAAATTCCACTTTTTTCCATATTTTGCTTATAAATGGACTTCGTTTTTCTGACGAATTCATTCACTCTGTGGTTGAAGTTTTAACATTTTATTAACTTTCTTTAACTTTCTTGGATTTGTACTAAACTTGGACAGAAGATTGTTTATGATCATAAGTAAGTATCCAGAAGTTACTTTTGTAAAAAAAAATTATTTTTTCAGTATTTTATTTATAAAAGGACTTAATTTTTCTGCCAGGAAACAATCCATTCAGTCATTCACTCTGAGGTTAAAGTTTTTAAAGTTTTAATAACTTTCTTATACTATATTCTAGATTTGTACCAAACTTGGACAGAAGCTTGTTTATGATCAAAAGCTAGTATCTAGAAGGAAAGTTTGTTAAAATTTTGTACCTGTTTTATCTGCATTTTATTTATAAATGGACCTTCCAGTTAACATTACATACAGTCTGCGGTTAAAGTTTTTAAAACATTTATTATATTCATAAACTATTCTGGATTTTTACCCAACTTTGACAGAAGCTTCTAACAATCAAAAGATATTATCGAGAGGAATATTTATTGATTTTTTCCCTCATTTTTGTTGAGGCTACGATTAACAGCAAAAGTAGGGGAGACACTGGGTACCGCGGAACCCTTACATTTTTAACTGCTAAAAGTGATAGGTAAGCATTCGTGTGAAATATACAGGTAAATTAGAGTTCCCCTACAAATTATCTACCTGTCAATGCTTAATTACACGACACAATAAACAAATTCTTTTGTTTATAACCGTTTTATTCAATAATCATAAAATCGCAAGGGAGCTGTGTGTAATGTCACTTTATACACGTGATTATATATAAGGTTCTTATAAAAATTGAGATCAGAAATTTTGATAACTTACAATTTAAACTTCCGTAACACAGCTGACTTGCACTCCAGAAAAAACACTGGTTAAGAACATTAAAAAAACAGATTGCTTGAATTTTATGAGGTATGTTGAATAAATTAAATAAATACATTTTTTTAAATCAATGATTAATAGAACTGTCGAAAATAACATTTTGAATGGTAATTCGCGAGTATTTAAGTCCCAAAATTGAATTAACAAAAAACTGGGACTATTATACTAAAAGAAGAAACATTGTCAGATAATTTCTACTCATAACTAGTCGATTAGGGAGGCATTTAAGCAAGAGTGGTGGACAGCAAGTCACAGAAAAAAATCTGTTTTAAAGAAGAAAACACCTTAGTCCTGTTAAAAAAAAAATCATTTTTCTTGAACTTTTATATATTATACATCATTTTTGTTATTAAAATTTATTGAATAAATATCAATAATGATCAAATAATTGTTAAGAAAACAAAATGTCAAAGTAGACAGGTACTAAAATGGCTTCATGGTGTCAAGAAATATATATCCTTTGCATGATTAAAAATATATATCCTTTGCATGATTAAAATTCAATAAAATTTCATTTATCAAGGCTTATGAACTGTTTCCTAAATTATGAAATGAATATATGTAATAAAATGAATATATTTCAAGATATTTTGCTTTTATATTCAAACAATAATTATTGTAAAACAAAAATGATCTCAATTCAAACTAATGGAGTTTGCAACAATAACTACTCATTTAACAGTGGCGGATCCAGATATTTTCATAAGTGGGGGCTCAATGACTGACCTAAGAGGGGTCCCGCTCCAGTCACGCTTCAGTGATTCCCTATATAAGCAACCAAATTTTTTCCCAAAAAAAAAGCCGGGGGCCCTGGCCTCCTGCCCCCCCCCTAAATCCGCCTCTGTTTAAATACATCATAAAATATTAAAATATAAAATGCCATACAGCTATGGTTAAAATTAATATTAAAAATAATAACTTCTAAAAAAATAAATGGGAATGTGTCCAAAGGGACACAGACGATTCTCCCGCTAGCATATAACGTTATAAAGGGACATAACATAAGAACTGTAAAAGTGAAGCTGCCAAAAATTTAACTTAAACTGAGTCAATAAGCATTATATACACATTTCATTATATTAAGTTGAGACAAACTTAAGTTAAAAGAACAGAAACTAAAAAAAATCTTCAATTTTTCAACTTGTAAAGGGGCATAACCCTAGAATGGTAATCAAAGTGTTTGTAATCACTGAATGGTAAAGATGGCTTTAATTTATCAGTTGGTAGTAAAGTGAATATTGCATTGTATATTGTATACATGTGTATATAGAATTAATTTAAGTTGATTCAACTACTATTCTGGACAAATAAAGATAACTCCAATTTTCATTGAAGATTTCATAAAGCATTGGTTTTAGGTGATTAAACAACCATTATCATCATATGGACATAGAGATAACTCCAATTTATTGTCTTGAAACGGGTCCGTAGAAATACCGCAAAGGACCTCCTTAGTGCACTAAGAACAAAAATGTGCACTAAGGACCTGATGGAATGATACAGCGGCCACAAAGGACATGGCATATAGAAATATACTTTGAAAAATTTCATAATTTCAAATTTCATAATCATAACTTTTGTAATTAGAAAGTTATTTAATGTTTTATCGACACGCGCCTCAATCAGTGTAATCGATAGAAATTCATGTTCACTCAACCTTGACCCGTTTATAATCCACTTATAAACTGATTAAACATGTATACGGTATTTGGTGTTCTGTGTTTGTTGTTACTGTCGTGTTTATTTTGTATTTCTGTCTGTTTAAAAAGTTAAAACATGTATATTTTTCTTAACAAACACATAAGAAAACAAATAATTCAAAATATAACAGTTTATTACATTTTTAAAATATAACAGTTTATGACATTTTTAAACAGTTTATGACATTTTTAAAACATAACACTTCATGACATTTAAAAAATATAACAGTTTATAACATAGTTTTTAAATTAATTTATATTGATATACATATTTACATATATAGATACACTATGTAACAGTCAAGTACAATCATTTGGCAAACCGCGGCATTGTTCTTGCAGCTGCACTTTTTGGTCTATGTCGTTGACCTGGCTTACGAGCTAGACGCTTCACATTGGGAATGACGAGTTTCCCATTTGATGAGAAAATCATTTTGTCTGTTAAGGTCTTGTGCGCTAGTACCTTTTTGTACAGTTTATCTTTTTCTTCGGGAGTTTTTGTGCCCCATATATAAGGAGAAGTGTAGATTTTTTGAAACAATTCGGATAGTTCGTAGTTTCCTTGACCATATATCGATCGCCTTATGTCAATAAAATGAAGTTTTGTTATGTCGAATATCTTGGTCAGTAATTCAGGCAGAATCTGCGGCTTCCAGTCTGTTGCAATTTTAAATCTGTGGTTCATGCTTTCACAATTGTTGTTTGTCCACAATCGGTCTGGATTTGAAGAGTTTTTTAGCGGTCTATTTACGTGGTGAAAGAGTCTGTTTTTCAGTCTCTTTGTGTAATAATCTGTGATGATGGGGTATTTATTGCACAGGTTTTCGGATTTCAAATTAAAATCAATAGTGTCATTTGATGTCACGATACCATCATCACCAAACAAGTCCGACATAATATGTGATCGTTCTTCTTTTGTTAAGGGCAATTTATTTTTCATATGGTCGGTAACATTGTCTTTCATGTGTTTTGTACACAAGAGTCTTTCTGAAGTGTTGAAAACTTTATCAATGGCTTTAGTGATACCACCCTCGTCGTCTGAGCCTATACGTATGTCAATATATTTTACATCGGCGTCGAGACGTGCTTTCACATGTGACAGAAATGAGTGGTAAGTATAATATGAGGCGTCCCAGTGAAAAAGATGTGGTATGATTGCCATATATTTTTTTACAGTATTTTTTAAATGCATTAGTGTTATATTTATAACATTAAATTTTCTAATCATACAAAATATTTTACCTTTGGTATTTAAATGCATTAGTATTATATTTATATCATTAAATTTTATAATCATACAAAATACTCATATAGAGGAGAATAACAATTAATTCATAATCTTGCTGTACTATACAACGAATTTTATATATTGAACCAAAAGTTAACTTGAAAATGAACTTCAACAACATTGTGAATATATTGGTTTCTCAAATGTCTATTACATTGTAAAAGAAAATGGTCTTCATCTTCAAAAAAAGTATTTTTCATAGTACACAGTTATGATTATTCTCTTTTTGAAAAATATAAAAAAAAAAACGGTATGTTATTTCATAAAATAGTATTTACCTCTTGAAGTCTTTCTATTACACGTTTGTAATCGGGTTTTGAAGAACCCCACGGACGCCACATTTTTTATTCTCAGATATCTTTCAAGGTATAATAATAGATGTTAACTCTTGTGTTGTAAATAAGAAATGAAATCTCAGAAGCATTTTGTTTCTCAATTTGTATCTCAAAATTGGCTTCTTTAAAAAAAAAAAAAAAAAAAAAAAGAGGTTTATTTAACAATTTCCTTTAAAACAAAAGAAAACAAAGGCAAAGTAAACACAAAATTCAATTTTTAATTTTTCTTTCATCATTTGAAATTATACCAAGCCAGAGACACCGTTAGGTTTATTCAAAAACTACCATTAACTAATCAATTAGTAACGATCAAAAGATAATTGTTTATTCGATAAGGTTGATTGGACATGATGATTGGGAACTTGCAATAAGCCGTTGGTCACGTGTCGAATGGCACGCGCTGATTAAAGATCATTGAAAAGTCATTTAACTTCAAAATTACAAAAGCTATTAATACCAAACTTTAAAATTATGAGTTATATACTTATATCTTCTTATATCCATGTTCTTTGTGGTCCTAGCGCATTGTTTTAGTGTCCTTAGTGCAAAAACTTTCTCCTTAGTGCACTAAGAAGTCCTTTGCGGTATTTCTACGCACCGTTAAAATATATCCCAACCTTCTACTAGATGATAGCTTGTTTTGGGCCCCTTTGGGCCCCTAATTTCTAAACCGTAGGGACCACAACTCTAAAAATCAATCCCTAGCTTCTTTTTGTGGTTATAAACATTGTGTTAAAATTCTATTGATTTTATTACTTATCCTAAAGTTATGAAACCATCCGTCTACGGACGACGACGCCGACGACGACGTGATAACAATATATGAACGCAAAATTTTTGCGGTCGTTTAAAAATTATTTGATACTTTTTGTCCTGTCAAATTTAGTACATGATATAAAAAAGAAGATGTACGTGGTATGATTGCCAATGAGACAACTCTCCACAAATGACAAAAAAGAAACAGAAAGTAACAATTATAGGTCACCCTACAATGAACAAAGCCCATATTGCATAGTCAGCTATAAAAAGGCCCCGAAATGACAATGTAAAACAATTCAGACTAGAAAACTAACGGACTTATATTTCACTGAAGTTTAATTTAAATTGATGAAAGAGCTTTTGAGTTGTTGTGCGAAATGTTGACGACGTACGGACGGAAGGATAGACAACGGTATACCATAATATATCCCGGAAACAGGCGTATACAAACGGTAAATGGGAATTGAATATCTTAAATATCTTACTTGGTATGATATACGGTCAATGTAGAAAACCTTTGATGAATCTTGTTTAAAATTAAGTCGACAGAGTACCAAACATTTCCTATTGTTTTAATATCTCTATTGACATTTTAAGGTTTTGTAAATGCTCCTTAGTTTAAACATATTTATTTATAGTGGATTGGGAAACAAGTTTTTGCAACTTATATTAATTCCTTTCCACTTTGCGGGTGCGAGTGCTGCCTTGTAGCGGCATTAGCCTACTCTTTTTCGAAATCTACAAGGGTGTCTTTAACGTGCAAGAGATATGGCTCTCTCTTAACACGGATCAGCCATTTATCGTCCCCTTCCGACGGACTATCATCGTTTCCTCAAGACCATACTCGCTGATAGTGTCAAGGGAGAACCGAAAATTGAGTTCCTGAAATTTTCATCCCAAATAAATGATCAGCTCTGTATCTACGATCAAGACAGAACACAATGCAATCATCCATAGAACACGATCATTCATAAATATTATCTTTAGAATTGGAGGAAAGTTACAATCTAAAGTTCAAGCTGTATTGAACTCAAATAAAATGTTGGTAAACGAAAAAAACCCATACATATTTGGTAAGGAATGAGTCACACATTTGATGAAGAAGTGGGAAAGTCACCAATTTGATCGGACAAAATATTTAATGTATTTGAGATAAAGTTTACAATTATTGCATACATGAAACAAAGTTGTTTTATGTCTTAGAGTGTATGAGAAGTAGACCTAATCACAAATACAGTACCTATATAAATGAGAATGAAGGTGTCAAGGTCAGACGAACACTGCCTGACATATACCAAAACATTTTAATACCTAGTGTCATAATGTTTAACTTATAAGAATCTGGGATGTATGATAACAGACATAGGGAGAAACTGATACAATCAGGAAACTAATGTATAGTTACTATAGTAACCATGGGAATGAGGTCAAGGCCATGACATATCGTAACTGCAGATAACGTTCTTCTTCTTCTAAATACTGCCCACATCCAACATGATGAATATTCTGGCAAGTTGCGCATGATTAAAAACAGATAGAAAAAATAGGTTAAAACAAATTGTTCTTTTGATTAAGTTTGAGGTTTTGGTCACTTCAGACCTGAATAGTATTATAGTATAGTATAGTTCTATTACATATGAAAAAAAAACATTTGTTAACAGGTGTTCTACTATTTGAAATATAATTCGTGATGCTATCACAATAGATGGAAACGGTATTTTATCAAATATCTAGTTACTTATGTTACTAAAAAGAAAAAGAACTGCATAGAACAGTGTTGATGAAAAAAACCTACAATTTTGCCTAAATTGAAAAAAAGTGAAATCACAAAAATATTGAACTCCGAGGAAATTTCAATTGGAAAGTCACCAATCAAATGGCAAAATCAAATGACAAAACATCAAACGAATGGACAACTGTCACATTCCAGACTTGGCACAGCATTTTCAAATGTTGGATTGAACCTGGTTTTATAGGGTCAAAGCTCTCACTTGTATGACAGTTGCATTAAATATAAGTCTCATGTTCTATTATAAGTTTTAGTAGCAACCACTGTTAATAATTTTTAGATTTTTTTTAACAAACTCCAAGTGAAACAACCTAAAAAGGAGGATTGACAACTTACTTTGTTTCAACTAAATGGACAAAATGATAAATGATATCACTGGCCCTTTGTGCCAGGTAAGCTTGAAATAGAAAATGGACATATGGGCTTTGCTCATTGTTGAAGGCCGTACGGTGACCTATAGTTGTTAACTTCTGTGTCATTTGCTCTCTTGTGAAGAGTTGTCTCATAGGCAACCATACCACTGCCTTCTTCTTTATATATTTTTCCTGTATGATCGTTTTGTTCTAACAATATAAATTCATTTTCATTCCAATTGGTTTGAATTGTAAACATACCAGAATTTTGACAAAAAAACAAATGCTGGTGAAAAGAACACAACAATTGATAATTACACAACGTCATGCATGTATTAAACCTTGAATTTCATACAAAGCAAAAAGCATTGATCCTTTTATCAGAATTTTTGTCTGCAGAATCTTCAGTACATTTAGAAGGACCCTACAGCAAGGTTTAAGTTGATTAAAATAAGAGGTTCTACAAAAGTGTAGGCTCGCTCTTTGTTCTATAATAACAGAAAAACTGACCCTAAGCAGCTTGCCCTTTGGCCTACATATATGGGGAAGACTGACCCTAAGCAGCTTGCCCTTTGGCCTACATATATGGGGTAGACTGACCCTAAGCAGCTTGCCCTTTGGCCTACATATATTGGGAAGAATGATACTAAATACAACTACGTTAAATATATTTTGATCTTACTGTTTTATTATATGTCTCTGATATCACTTGTTAAAATTGAAACAACTAGATACCATTGAGATGGGAGCCATCTCTGTGGGCCCCGCTGTCAATAACGTGGGGTAAATAAGTTGTATGGATAATCTGATATGAAGCATTATTTGAAGTTATTACATAGTCTCATGTGTGATTTTATTCTAAGATTTTAAGTTAAAACTGATAAATATTCTTAACTTACTTTCATAGTATAATAGTGATATGTTAAGAACAACGAACGGATGGACAGACCGACAGACTGACCTTTGACTTAGGATGCATACATTATGACACATTATCTGGTGTTGGTTAATATATATGTTAAGTTGAAAATGTTTGTCAGGTATAAAGTATGAAATAATAACAGCTGTCCTCTCAAAATAGTGTGGATCAAATTTGTTAGCGATGGACAGACCAACAGACAGACAGACCTTTGACCTAGGAAGTTGTACATACATCATGACACACCCTCTGGTGTTGGTTAAAATAGATGTCAAGTATAATATTTGAAATCATAACGGTTCTCAAGATATAGAGCAGACACCATCTTCACCACAGGACACGGGGTTGTCAACTGAAACCAATTTTTTTTTGACTCTGACCTTTGACCTAGGAAGTTGTACATACATCATGATATGCCCTCTGGTGGTGGTTAAAATGGATGTCAAGTATAAATTTTGAAATCATAATGGTTATCTAGATATTGAGCGGACACGATCTTCACCACAGGACACGGGGTTGTTAACTGAAACCAAAGTTTTTGACCTTGACCTTTGACCTAGGAAGTTGTACATACATCATGACACACCCTCTGGTGTTGGTTAATAAACATGTTAAGTATTAAGTATAAAATCATAACGGTTATCTAGATACGGAGCTGACACGATCTTCACCACAGGACACGGGGTTGTCAACTGAAACCAAAGTTTTTGACCTTGACCTTTGACCTAGGAAGTTGTACATACATCATGACACACCCTCTGGTGTTAGTTAAAATGGATGTCAAGTATAAACTTTGAAATCATAAGGGTTCTCAAGATATAGAGCGGACACGGATCAACACGGTTGTCAACTGAAACCAAAAGTTTTTTGACCTTGACCTTTGACCTAGGAAGTTGTACATACATCATGACATGCCCTCTGGTGGTGGTTAATAAACATGTAAAGTATAAAGTATAAAGTATGAAATCATAATGGTTCTCTAGATATGGAGCGGACACAAAGTTAAAGTGTAACAGACGGACGGACAGACTGATCACTATAGGGCGACCCGCCTAAAGGCAGGGCCCTAATAATCCAAACGATTTTATATCATTTAAGAAGTTTTCATCCAGCATATCTCATACTCTAATGGTTAAATGGATAAATCCTACTAGAATTATCCTAAATGCTTATTTTGATTTCTTCTCAAATTTTAAGATTGTTTTTTAATTTGCAGGTTCAAATGGCACTGAGAGAAATGGCATTATGTGAAGCTCGACAACCTAACTGTGGTGATGACAGCCATGACTGTGAGAGAGCAACATATCACGACATCCGAGAATATTGGGTTCAAAAGACACAAGACAACAAACACCATGACACAGACGAACACTGTTCATGGAATTGTAGCTTAAGACCTAGACCAAGTAACAATATAAACACTACATGTGAAGAGAAGTCAGAAGATAACGCATGGTTTTCCAGCCAACAAACACGAACCATTGGTGTTATATTAGCTGGTGTAGGTGTTGCAGGAGCCTGCTTTACTTTTTTTAAATTTCTGACAAACCCTTCAATTAAAAACAATTGAAATTTATGTCAAATTAAAATCCATTTATAATTGTTATCTATTCAACTGTTGTTAAGTTATATTGTACCTTATGATACAAAATATTCGGAAGCCTATACTCAGTTTATATGTACATCTGTGTTATTAAATTATTTGCCTGAAAAGACTTGCATAATAATTGTTATGCCCTTACTCGTGGAGTTTTTAAACTACCATGCCCCTGTCAGATTTTCTGTTGGTATTACTGTTCTGTATTACTCAATTTGTGCATTGAGAAATAATTTAATTTTTGGTCTGAACTTTTTTTAATGTTGATTATCTAATAGGCTTCATATCCCGTTTACAGATTGAGCTTTTATTTTGCTTTGTATGGCAATTTTAGACCTAGTAAGAAGGAATTAAACTGGATACCTGATTTTCTGGTCTGGCAAGCTGTATTAAATGTTAAATACTTCAATTATTTTATGCATACACGTGTTCAAACATTGAAATGTCTAGCCGACTATATGCTTTACCCACCATGATTGATTTAATGTTGAAAGTCTTAAAAATAATGGTTTTACTTCAAGTATCACATTAGCGTAACATTATCAATGATCAATGACAATAATGTGAAGGTCAGATAAACCAGCAGACCTAACAATCATTTCATACACCAAATAAAGTTTACCTTTAGCATATAGTATGAAAGAAACCAACAAACCATGTTAATGAGGTCAAGGTCAGATGATACATTTCAGACATGTACACCTTCCAGTCATTCATTGTGCCAAATATAGTTAACCTAGTGCATATAATATAGAACAGGTTTAACCAGGAAAATTAAATATTTCCAATTGAAAATTAGGTCAAGGAGTATCAGAAGTTATTGGAGATAAGCTTCATATTTTTGTGTAATCATCTCCAAAAGCTATGCTATTTTCATATATTGGGTTTATATAACATTTCAAGTTTTCTTTCACTGAATCACATGAAACCTGCCAGACAGACATGTTTACATTACAATCAGTCTATACACCAAATATAGTAAACATTACTTTACATACTGAGTTATAGTATCAGAGAAGGGTGCCCAACAACAGAAATTAACTTTGACCAATGAAAGCTAAAAATCGGGTCAAAGAAAATAATATTTGCCAGAAAGACATTCATTTAAAGTTATGCAATTGCATATTGTGTTAATTGAAAAACAGACAAAAAAACAAAAACATGACATTGACCAATAAACCATGAAATAGAGGTAACGTTAGATGAAGCCTGACAGACTTAAATGAAACCCTTTAAATCATTCAATGCACTTTATATAGCTGACCTATTGGTATCTGAGAAATAGACCTTATCACTGATTCATGAAATAAGGTGTAGGTCAAGTGAACTCTTAGCCCTGTGACTGTCTGAGAGACAACTATTTGTTGTAAGGAACCCATATCAAATATAGTTGTCCTATAACTCCAAATAAGGGAGAAATTTACAAGTCCAAAAAAGTCTTAATATTTATTCAAGTAGACGCTGATCCACAACTAGCCAATCTGCGTCTTCAAGCATAGTAATTTTCAGAAAAATCATCAAAAAATGGCAATAACTCTTTAAATCCTACAATTATCAGGCTTTTCTATGCAACATGAAAACAAGATGCAATTATTGATTTGCTTTAAAGTGAATATATAATAAGTGATCATATTTGGTTTTTAAAACTATTTATCACACAAGAACAACATCTGCATACAATATTTATTGTAAAATATTTGTTGTAAATAATATACAATTTACGAAAATGCATTGGAACATGAAAAAATATCTAGTACATTGACTGTAATCTATCGCCTTTAATAAAGAATCACCGAGTTCTTTAAGGATTATGAAACTGATCTGACATTTGATGATGACGAAAGGAGTTTTTAACGACCTTGACTGGCTATACAGTCTGACATGTGTATTTTAATGCCTTACTTTTAAAGCTGTTTAATGGATTAGTTTTTGTCTTCAATCAAAATGTGCATAGATACAGTTATATGTGAACTTTGTATATATTTCTGTATAAAGAGCATATCCTTGATTCATAAGATACAAACATATATATAGCAGGAGTGCATGAAATTCTCATCTAGAAAACAGTACAAATTGACATAATATGTCACATTAAATGAACAAAACACAGTGCAAAGGTTGTATATGAATTTATGAAAGCATACTTCAATGATAATGAATGATACATAAAAAAAAAAGTTTAAAAAATGAAGTTTTTGAGATATAAGTCATGTATTGCCACGAGTTGTCTTGATAAGTGTACTATTGATATCAAACGGAGTTTATATATTTAAAAGTAATAACATTGTCAAAACTTTCATGTGATTCAGTGAAAGAAAACTTGAAATGTTATATAAACCCAATATATGAAAATAGCATAGCTTTTGGAGATGATTACACAAAAATATGAAGCTTATCTCCAATAACTTCTGATATTGTCTGAACAATATCAATTACAAATCAAAAGGAAGGTTGTCCTTAAAAAAACCCTAATATAAACATTAGTAAAGATGCGTAGCTTTTTAAAAGTTTTTAAGGTCCAATAACTCTGAAACTTAACACCATTTTTTTAAAATTGAAAATAGCCAGCGTTTCAGGAAGCTAACATGGTGTAAACATTATGCTCCAACTACTGGACACACATACAAAGTAATATCATCATCCATTTGTAATTGACCTATAATCTTTTTTTTTATTTCTTTCAGTAACCATCTTAATCAATTTGAATAACACCCATGATTTCCTTACAAATTGAAAATATCTTGTCAGAATTTCCTGGTTCTAAATGATCTTTGTGTTATTATACAGTTCTACAATCCGTATGTATTTGGTCCTTATATTTTTTTGTAGTTCTTTATTGTAAATGTTTACGGTCCTACTCAGTACAGTTTATAAACAATAAACAAGAATGAAGTCTATATACAACAATGGAACTGTACAACTGCCATTCACACTGGTACCCTGTTAGTGACTGCCTTGGTAGCCTTTGTATATACTGTCTGGGTAACTGTTCATTGCTCCATATCGTCCTCTTCATCAGCATCTTCAAACTGTTCATCTATGACACCATCATCACCATTCTCTGCATCTACAACATACAGGTTTAGATATATTTATGTTTTTGTAACCTTTAAATCAATTTTTATCTCCCTGTTCCTTTATTAGATAAAATAGAGATTAAAAGCATATATTTCTTTCAGGCTGAAGGTCTAATATAACTTTGAAAAATTACCATATGTACTTTTATAACATTCAAAGACCCGTAAATATCATGTACTATGTATGTACTTATAGATTCCGCCAATGTAGACACACCCCTTGATTGACTGCAAGGGTACAGCGGATCCATGTACACTCCCTAAGGATTAATGGAGATGTGTCCTTTACAATATTTTCCCACCACCAGAACAACCCTCACCCAACACCGCCCAAGGGAGCGTGTAGGACACCGGGAAGTCTGTTATTATGGTGGAGGAAGCCGAAGTACTCGGAGAAAACCACCGGGCAACTCGGTTGAAACAGACAAACCAGAGATATCAGAAGATTGATCTCCTGGTCAAAGTAGGGGGCAACTTTGACCAACCGAGGCCCCCAAAGTACCCATTCTAGTTTAAACTCCGGTCTGGGTATCAGAGTTGTGTGAGAGAGTGAAAATTACCCTTCTGATGTACTGATATTTTTAGCACCCCGAGTGAGAATCGAACTCGGGACCTTCAGCACTGTAGCCATCAGTCTTAACCACTAGACCACGAACTCACGGTTCTATAATTGCGAAAGATCAAGTGGTTTTTAATAAAGTGATCTCAAAATATAATTTTACATCACATATTTTAATATTTTCATTTTGCACTTTTGGTTAAAACCTACACCACAATTAATATCATATTTTCACAAACTAATATACCAGTGAATTACAATTGAACTACTTACGATTATTATTTAGCTGACCATCACCTTGACCTAATAAATTTTCCATACGTTGTAGATTGGCTTGACCTTGTTCTGATAAATGGTCTAATCCATCTTCTCCTTCATAAAATCCTCCTTCTATAAATACATACGTTGTAAATTTAGTAGCACCATTCAAAACTAACATTTTCACTAAAACTTGAAATTTTTCCATTTGTGAAGGGGCATAATTCTAGAACAGTAAAGGTGGTGCCACCAAAATTCAATCTTGATCTGTGCTTTGTGGTAATAAGTTTTGGGTATAAGTTCATAACATTTGGTTGAGCCAAAATAAAGTTAGAGAATGGAAATCAATTTTTGGATGTACAGACGAACAAGGGTAAAACTTAATGCCCCCTCAGCTATGGCAATGCATAAAAAATAAAAAAACATTTAATAATCAATATGTCTTAATTATGAAAGTTTAAAAAGATATTTCTCAATATTAATTTACTTATTAGTGGCTATGAATTACTATCTCATGGATGAATATCTCCTTTTATTTACACTACTTGCGAATGAAATCGTTACATATCTTTATAAATCATACACTTTCTTAAAGATTTTAACAATTGGTTGATGATGGAAGTTTTTAACGACCTTGACTGGCTATACAGCCCTTACGAGGTCAGCTAAACAATTGGCCAGCAGGTTTTTGTCCTTTTAAACAGAAACACAGACTGGGATTAAGCCAATTGATAAGTTACTACACAATTTAAACACAAATATTGTCTATAACATTTACCATCAAAATCTGAATCATTTTCATCAGGATGCAATATCTGACAGTCTGACATGGCTTTATATAACTGATCCACTGAAAAAGAGAGGTATATTGAAATAAAATTTGATATGGCTTAATATCACTGATCTACTGAAAAAAATAATTAGGGCAAAAGGTATTAAACTTAATGTAAGTTGTAAGACAATAATAACAAGCATTCTGAGAATCATTTGTACATAGTCCTCTACTGGTTAGCATGCATTGTACTTGAACAAAATGCTTACTTGATCTATTACTTGTCATGGTGTAAATTTATAACAAACATCAAGTCAATGTCTTCTAGCATGACGAAAAAAAGGGTGGAAAACTGATTATTTAATTGAGTCGTCCAAGGACAATAGCTATCATCAGACCAGAACAAAATTTGAACTTGATCTGTAACTTTTCATGATAAAACAATAGTCAAAACAGCAAATGTCAAATCAATAGCTGCAAACACAAAGAAAAAAATTGTGGAACACTGATTATTTGAGTGAATTTTTCAAGTCCAAGGATCATAACTCTGCACAAAATCACCAGCCAGAACAAAATTTACCTTGATCTGTAACCTGTCATGATATTAAAACAATATAGCAAATATCAAATCAGTATCTGCAAGCATGAAGAAAAAAGTGTGGAAAACTGATTTGCCAGACTAAAGGAGTCAAACCTAAAGCCGCCTTGGACTTGGTTGGTAGGGGACTAATAATAATAAATTTATAGATGTCAAATATTACGGACATTTAAAGTTAAATAAATCATATGCATGTTTTGAAAACAAGATTTATATAAAATTTCCAGTACAACTGTTATCCCTGAGAGAGTACATACACACAGTTTTATCGTCTGGTACAAATCTCATCTCTGTTGATGGGTCAAGGTCTTCATCATCTGATTCTTCCTCCTCTCTGTTCGCATCATCTACAACACACATGTAGTTTAGCACAATATAGTTTACCGGCTATTCTGTCAATACAATGTTAGCAAATTTTTTCAATATATTATACGACAATTTGGAGAAAAGATATCATTCTCAATTTTACAGTCAAACACTACTGCCACAAAAAACATCGGTAGATTTGAGGTTCACTGGGTATTTTGTCCATACAATATTCATCTTTTTTTATCATGTTTATACACCAAAAAGGATGAAAAGTTTTAATGTCCTAATAAGCATTAAGTGTTTTTTTAAATTTGTTAGATGTATGCCAGTATTATAATTATGTCATGTGTATGTATAACTGTTAACATGTACTGTATCAGTTTATTTCAAAAACTGATACACGCTCAAATAATTCAGTAACTTAGTTTAGTTTAAACATATTTATTTATAGTGGATTGGGAAACAATTTTTGCAACTTATATTAATCCCTTTCCACTTTGCGGGTGCGAGTGCAGCCTTGTAGCGGCATTAGCCTACTCTTTTTCGAAATCTACAAGGGTGTCTTTAACGTGCAAGAGATATGGCTCTCTCTTAACACGGGTCAGCCATTTATCGTCCCCTTCCGACAGACTATCATCGTTTCCTCAAGACCATACTAGCAGATGGTGTCAAGGGAGAGCTGAAAATTGAGTTCCTGAAACTTTCATCCCAAACGGGAATTGAACCAGGAACCTTTGTGTTAGTAGTCCGATGCACTAACCACTACACTACGGCTCTCTAACTATTCAGTAACTATAACATGTACATGTATAATATATATATAATTGTAGGATTTCTCTGTAATATTCATATATTATTTTTGTAAAGACTTATCATACTGATATACTGATGTTAAAAAAGCAAACTACAAAAGTTCGTTTTTGGTTGTTGAAATATATATGGCAAATCGTTAGCCTTCAGAAATAGAATACATGCATGACAATTGTAATCATAAACGCTTCAAATTTTTATTTTTATAACAATTCGACCAATATTAATATTGATTTATTGTTTACCAGTTAAATCTCCTTCCACCATCAAGTATAAACATTCATGTGGAAAGGCTGTTAAATCTCTGGATACAGCATGTATACTTATACCAGGGTACTGTAAGGAAAACCCTTGTCCTTCATGTTCTGAGCTCTGCCATGACACACAACTGAAATTAAATCATGAGGGACTTTAATGGGATATGAGATACGGTAATAATTTGACTTAAATAAAGCAAATTTATCAGATCATGATGATGTAATATTTTGAATGGAAATTGGCTAACTATGGTTAATGATTGGAATGCAGTTATAAGATTACAGTGGAGTCCCTGGTGTCCACATGGCTGTTGATATCGCTCATTAGCTGTGGAATGCAGTTATAAGATTACAGTGGAGTCCCTGGTGTCCACATGGCTGTTGATATCGCTCATTAGCTGATTTCGTCATATCTGCACAATAGCACAAATAAAACTGTTCTTGTAATTGTTTTAGCTATCAGAAGGGATAGAAAAGAATAAAATTGATAGTTGAGAGTAAATTTATAACTGCAATCCCATAATTTACCATATCTAGCCAATTTCCATTTAAAAATCAGATAAAATTTGTTTTATTCAAGTCACATTTATATGAGAATGGAATAGAATAGAATAGAATATTTTTATTTCCAAAATTACAGGGCCCATAAAGGGCATAAAATCAGATACAATTGATTTACATAATTGGTAACAACAACAATAATTAAGAGGCATATGCATATATATTTGGAATATAAGTATTGGAATAAATTTTGCTCTGCCTCATTGCAAGGCAGTGTGTTTGGTTCAAATTTGTAGTATTAAATCTTTTTCTTTATTCAAAATAAGCTATTTTTGGAAGGCATGAACGAAATCACCTGACATTTGACGGACTGGTAAAACAGGGGTTTCCATAATTTTGAACACATCAAATCTTCAGGGTGAAATCATACAAACAGAAGATTTAAGTAATAAAAGTATGTTATGAATGTGTTAATGCAATATTATCCAACTATTGGTTTTATCAATTGAATGAAGTGAAGTCATAAGTCTTAGGTGCCTAGATACACTGTACTGCCAATACTCTTGAAATTATCAATTTTAATATTTTTCTGTTCCTTTGGAAAACTAAAACAATTACAAGAACAATTCTACTTGTGTTACATTGCTTATATGTCAAAACAGGTAATGAGCGATATCACCAGCAGCGGGGACATTACTATATGGGGGTCTCATTGGGGGTTCTAATCCCGGTTCCCGCTTACTGTTAGATTCCCATATCCCGCTTACACTTAATGTATGTGGGCTAAGCAATTCTCATTTTTTTGTAATTTCCGGTGTTCCGCTAGACCTCATTTCCCATTTTCAGGGCAGAAAAAATTTGACTTTCATGTGTCAAGAGTACAAAAAAATTGGCAATCCCACGTCACGCTTAGACCCCAATGAGACCCACCTGTATGCCTGTATGTGTGTATTTGTTTGATTATTTTGTAAATTGTTTGTTATATTTCATTGCATTTGGCTTCAGGGAAGATTTGTGTTATACTGTGTAACACTCTTTAAATAAAGAATTATTATTATTATTATTATTGAAGTATACAAGTGTGTAAACACAGTAATCAATATCATATCATCAATTATCATCTAAGTTTGAGTTTGATAGCAACCTTTCTGCAATAAACAGCGTGCCTTTTCCAAGTGCTCTTTCGCCAACAAATGCTGACGTATTTTCCTGTTTTTTCCGTATCCCCTCATCTGGAGGGGAACATGAATTTAAGAGAACCATTTCTTCTTTGACAACCATGCGTCCAACGTGCGTTGCAAATTTAAAGTGAAACTATTCTCTAGATTTTTCGCTGTAAAATAAAAAAAGTCCAAAGAACATCCACGCAATATGTGTATCATCTCTGCGTTTGAGAAAGCGGTAGTTTGCATGTAAATATTCAAGCACTATTTATGGTCCCTTCTTTCAGGTTACAAAGTCAGTATATATCACTGAAACACATCCTACTTGTTATTGAAGAATGCCAGTGAAATAAAACAGGTAAATTTCACTCAATTAAATCAAAGACATAAACCGTTTTTTTTTCAACATACTTTTGCTACATAGTTATTTTTGTAAGAGCTTTTAGCTAATAAAATATGATGGATGTGCTAGGAACTAAAGTCTGAAAAATTATGGACGAAGATACATTTTATGAGGCAGTATCCTTTTATATTATTAAATATATAAAGAGGACGAATTCCGTATAAATGTGATTTGTTATACAGTTTTGATACTTTTTACTTGAATCAGCTTAATAATTTTGAAGTCAATACTATTGTCAGTATTGATTGATTGATTGATTCAGCTTAATAATTTTGAAGTCAATACTATTGTCAGTATTGATTGATTGATTGATTGATTATTTTTGTTTAAATAATACAACATAAGATCATACAATCTAATTGTTCATCCCAAGGTTGGTAGTTGTTAACAGAACTCATTATGTCAATACACAATCTACAGAGCTTATTATGTATTGTTGTATGTATACAAGACTTTAAAATAAATCTTTTATGCATTTTATACAATTTTGTACATAAAAAAAAACAAGGACTTGTGACTTACTATACAAATCCTTGAAAAAACCCATAATGATCAGGGATTCAGATTTGAGCGAAGAAGATGACTTCCTGTCTGTGACTTTTCTTTTCTGTTATTAAACCCTGATAAGCTAAATTTTGTTGTGTATTGGGAACCCAAAGGTGTCGTTAGTGTACATGGTGAAACTTGCAATCAATGGTATCATATTGATTGTTAGATTTTACCCAGTAATTCATATGATATGCTGAATGATAGCATTATAGGTTGGCACTGTTTAATTTTTGAAAATCCAAACTGCAAGCACATGCACTTTTTTCTTGGGTTTGTGCTAGTTCATCTACATGTAATTCATTTGAAATTTTATATCATTCATTGGACTTTTATATATCATTTGACTATTTAAATGTAGTCCAAATAATAATGAGGTCCAGCAAGACTATTTTGATTTTTTTCCTGGGCCAGACATCATAATGGGCCATTCCAGTTAATATCTGCTAAAGGGGGATGGATGGTCCTTTCTGAGGGGTGTTAAATTTATACATCTTAGGGGTGAAATTTTGGGTTTTTTCATCTGACACGTACACTTATACGCAAAAATTTCTGAGGGTCTTGCAGCAGTAAATAATTAAAAATAATTACATCTTAGGGGTTACAAAAAATACCTATTTCAGATCTTAGGGGTGCTTTGGAATGTAGACAGTTTCGTATCATGCACTATCTGGCATTATATTTAAAATTCTGATGGGTACAATCCTTGCAGTAAAAAATTCTGATAGGTCAATTTTTTCCATGAAAGCCCATCCACCCAATCTGAACAGAAACTCTACATCTGATAGGTCTTAATATATAGATCTGATAGGTAGTTTTTCGTGATGTTTTTTTCTGATAGGTATGAACAAAAATCTCCCCATCCATCCCCACCTGTCAGAAATTAACTGGAATGGCCCAATTATTTGGACTAATTCAAATGATGACTGTGCCATAAAAATGCCAAAGAACTTTTAAACGATCTCACCAGTCTACACCAAAATATACAAACAAAACAAACATAAATTGTTAGACATCTCTAAGAATACTTTACATCAATTTTCAGCTAAAATAATGATTGTTAGGTGTACATGTCTGACTGGCTTGGGTAATCTGACCTTGACCTCATTACAAGGAATTTATAATTTAAAGTATATAAGTGGTTGAGATAGGTTGCACATATCTTTGTGATAGTTCCATTAATGTTTGCCTAAATTTCAGGGTAGATTCTGTTCGGTTGCACATATCTTTGTGATAGTTCCATTAATGTTTGCCTGAATTTTAGGTAGATTCTGTTCATCTGTTGGGTTTCACATAGCTTTGTGACAGTTCCGACCATCAATGCTTATATTGCCTGCCCTTGCAACTGAAAGGTTAGGGGGCATATTGTTTTACCTCTGTCCTTCCTTCCCTCTGTACGTTTGTCCTTCCGTACGTCCCATTATTGGTATATCGTTATTCCGCATAACTCCTTCTACAGTTCGAATGCTAGGAAGTCTACTTTGCTATCTGTTTGTATATATACTGAAGGTGTGCATGTGGCTAAGAGTTTTGATTTTTGTCGAGCCTGCAACATATTTTTCATATGGATTTCACATGAGATTCTGACATGTGAAATGCATGTGAGCAATTTTACATGTGTATCCATTTTTTGTCTTGCGTTGACGGAGTCAAAAAGCGAGACATAGGTATGCTGTTTTCGGCGTCAACAATGTATTAGTTTGTAATTAGGTCTAGTTTATGGTGAACCACAAGTGGTAGGTCAATCATATTTGGTATGCCTTTTTATAAGCATTGGCAAATCTCATTTCCATAGAGATTATTTGGCCCTGCCCCCTCAGTCATGGTCTAGATCTATTGACTTCGAAACTTTTGCTTATTTTACATGTATTAGTGCCTGATTAGGTCAGTTTATGGGGAACCACAAGTGGTAGGTCAATGATATTTGGTATGCAGTTTTATAAGCATTGGAATATCTCGTTTCCATGGAGATAATTTGGCTCTGCCCCCTTAGTCATGGTCTATAGAGTTTGAAATTTATTCTAAGTTAAATCATGTATTAGTTTGTGATTAGGTCAGTTCAAGGGGAACCATTAGTGGTAGGCCAATTTTATTTGGTATTCAGTTGTATAAGCATTGGCACATCTCATTTCCATGGAGTATATTTGGCCTTGCACCTCAGTCACAGTCTAATGACTTTGAAACTTATCTTGGTTTACATTTATTAGTTTGTGATTAGATCAGTTTAAGATGAACTGCTTATGTTAAGTCAATAATATTTGGTATGCAAATTTATTGGCATTTGCAAGTATTGTTTCCATGGAGATTATATAGCCCCACCCCCTCTTCATGGTTCATTTACTTCGAAACTTTTTCAAAGTTTACAAGTTATAGTTTGTATTTAGATTTGGGAACGACTTATAATAAGTCAATGGTATGTGGTATGCAGTTGTATTAGCATTGGCACATTTCATTTCCATGGAGATTGTTTAGCCAGTTAAACTCAGTCATGGGTCATTGACTTTGAATATTTGCATAACTTGTGTAAGATGTTAGAGTATTGCTATTTGGATTTCAACATTTGCATAATCAAAATTACAAAAAGGCGAACATATCTCTGTGATAACAGTTTATTTTCATAAATTATGATAAAATCAATTTAATTACAAAAACTGAGTTGAAGTTTTTTACTGAGACTATTATGCTAACGGGACTGGAAGCTGTTACATCTAGTTAAAGAATATATATATAACTAGTCCAGTATTGTAATACTACCTTTTTTTTTGCATTTGATTTTGTTTTTGAAATGGTTCAGTGTAAATGTCAGAAGTATTGAAAATATTGATTAATGATATTACATAGATAGTTACAATAAGGGTACCAGTAGAACCAGTTGATTAATCACAGACTCCACATGTAAGCTTACCATTGATATTATATTAAAGTCATTTAACATGTCTGAATATTTAAACTATAATGTAAAGTTGATTTTAATTAGAATTTTAAAGGAACATTTATTTGGTATTTTCTTCTGTTTAAACTAATGAAACTTTTAATTGTGATCACGTTACATGAATTGATAAAAATAAAAAATTGCAAAAAATATTTGTTAAGCAAATTCAGTAACAAAGTGACACATGTAATGCTTATTTTTTTTAATCTATTTAAAAACACAAATTGATCACTTCCTTAAAATTGCCGGAACTGTATTACCATATATTATAATGAAAAAACTAAAAAAAGTATTGAAATTATGCACAAAATTCATCCATTCTTTCCTCTAGTAATTAAACCCCTTTCTAAACCTTAAGCTTTGGATTCTCACTGATGTCTTCTACAGCATTTCTGGATATAAGTCCTTGTTTATAACAGACAGTTCTAATTTTGACTCTTTCTGCATGTTTCCAAAAATAAGTTTCAATAAATGGAACACAACTGTTTCTATTTACTCTAACACTCTAATATGGAACAATATTTCTTGTAAGATTACATTTCAACATATTGACCAGCTGTACCTGGTTTCACTTGTACTCTTACATGTTAAAAAGAAACAGGATGTCCCTGTCAAATCTCATATTTTATGGGAAATATTTCTTATCAATGGATGACATTAGTAAAAAATGAAAATATTTCTATCATTAGGGGAGATTATGATCAGAATCAAGACAGGACATACTATTGATTTGTGTAAATGATTTAATGTCAGTTTACATTTGTTAACTGTTTAGAAATACACTAATTTGTGTGTACTATTGAAGAAATATATCTCAAAGGGTATTTTGTCAGATGTAACTAGCTAAACTATCCTAACATTAGAAGATATATATCAGCTGAAATGTTTGAATAGATATAAGAAGATCCAATGAGACAACTTTCCATCCAAGTCGCAACTTGTAAAAGTACTTCAATACTGAGTATTGGCTCACATCGAACAGTTAGCTATAAAGGGCCCCAAAAATGACTAGTGTACATGTAAACCAGCGGTCTAATCTACATTTGTATATAAAAAACAAGAAACACTTATGAATCATATCAACAAACAACTACTACTGACCATGAACATCAGATTCCTGAAGCATATATACATTTGTATATACAAATATAAATAAACTTTATTTACAAAAAAAATGATTTACATGTAACCCAATAACTGAGTGGATAACACATTAAACTGAAACAAAATAAATATATTTGTATTGAATATTGAATGATATAACAATTAATGGATTTAATCATTTTGGCATTATTTAATTTAAATTGATTCTACATGTACATTTAATGTGGGATTTTATGTAAATGAAAATGCGATCAAATGAATACTTGAACAAGGATTTGTGCATATGTTGTGTAGCATCATTAATTCAACAATTTTTACCTATACTTTATTTAAGTATAATAATCTTGTTATTTATATATTTATTTTTGTATTGTATATATTTTATCTTCAAACTGTACAGGAACATATAATGATCTTTATTTAAATCTCAATTGATAATGATAAATACAAAAATTGACCTTGTTTTGTAAACAATCAACACAGATAATATCTTGGGTTTGTTTATTTCAAATATCAGACCCTGGACACAATGTGAAGCTTTTAAACTATTTTGATTACTTATTAACCAGATTTACTTGCTGGCCAGCAGTTGATATTTTGCAATATATATGTTGAGAAAACCCTGTAATCTATAAAGAATGATATTCTTATGTATGCTCTTAGAATATTGATACTAGTATAATTCAAATAGTATTATATATATATTTAACCTTTAAATGCCATGTGAACTCCACCAACCAATAGAACTGGTATTATATATATATTTAACCTTTATCAAATAGTATTATATATATATTTAACCTTTAAATGCCATGTGAACTCCACCAACCACTTGAACTGGTATAATTCAAATAGTATTATATATATATTTAACCTTTAAATGTGAACTCCACCAACCACTAGAACTGGTAGTGACCAAGAAATTGATTTACGTCATTTATGTACACCATGTGCTGTTTGATACTCTGGTGATAAATTTTAGTACAGAAATATATATACAAACTAGGAATTTCTCGCTACATTGAAGACCTGTTGGTGACCCTCTGCTGTTGTTTTTTATTTGGTCGGGTTGTTGTCTCTTTGACACATTCCCCATTTCCATTCTCAATTTTATGTTTGTAATAAGATCTAGAGGTGTTAATATCATGTTTCTATACTCATCTTAAAACAACACTTAGAGTGCATTTTAACCCGAAATTTTGTCATCGATGACTATCGTTTAGTAAACGTTAAGCTGCTAGAAACAAATACATCATTTAATAAACTTCATCGACCCCGCGTAGTCAGACAGAAATAGATTACACTCACGCACTGTAAACAAACAGGTAAAAGTGCGGGAAATAAATAACCAGGACTTTATGAAAACAACACGTGCTCGTAATTATTTAAACGACAGATGCAGAAACAAATATATCCTTTACACGTCTCAACGATAAACGATCAACGACTACGCGACTATTTTGCGCGTACATCGTTTATGTAAACGATGTAAACGTTGACCAAAAACTGTAAGAAACAAATGGATTAAACGACTACGCGCGTAATCGTTTACGTCGTTTAGGTTAGAAACAAATGCGCTCTTATTTGAAAAAAAACAGATATTTATAGAAATCATAAAAGTGAATGACATTTGAATTAACGTGTAGGCTCAAATTTTTAAAATGTCAAACTTCTATTAGAGTTCATACATATACTACAATATTTTCCAGCAAAAATCTTGTCAGTTCAAATAGTTTCTGTATACTATACTACTACAGGAAGACTTTCATTTGTATCTTTCCATTAATAGTAGAAACATTAATTTTCTCGGGGTTAAAATTTTGTGGTTTTGTCTCTGTGTAAGATTTCATAAGGATTTAATTTCGTGGTTTCCAGTAAATGGTAGTGATATTATATGTAGGTTAAATTTTTGTGGGGGTTTTAATTTCTTGGATATAATGATTATTAATCTTTCCATGAAATGAACAAAATTAAATCCTCCATAAAATGTTTTGCATTTACAGTACATGTAGTTGTTTTAGCAAAGGCTTATCTTCTATTTCTCATAAATAATTTGACCCTGTTCCTTCAGTTATTGTTCAGTGACCATCATCAGTATTTGGTATAATTTACATCATAAAGTTTTTCTAATTTGATTTTCATTTTACTATCAATCTCATTATATACTGGCAAGACATCTCTATGTTATATGTTTTTAAAACATGTTTAAGTTTTTTCCTCAAGATTTAAAAATTAAAAAGAATAATTGGGGGGCGGGGGTCACAATTTAATCTGCTAATTCTTTGGATATATATATGTAGGACTCAAATCTATGGTGGGTTCCAAATCTATGGCAGATTCCTAAACTATGGTAAATGTGATGTCATGCCATCCTAATCTATGGCAAGTTTTGTAATTTCCTAATCTATGGCGGATTTTTGTTGTTTCCAAATCTATGGTAGATTTTGTGAAAATAATCATTTCTTAATCTGTGCATTGTTCCTGTTTAATCCATTTATTAATACACTAGAAAAAGTCCATTAACAAACAAGAAAGCAGTTTTTATAAAAAAAATTAAACTGTTTGACTTTTCACATACTATTTATTTTAGCGTTAATCAATCCCAAAATATCCACTACTAAAACAGCTGTTCCTTTCTTTATCGCGGGATTCGGACGGTATATCAAATAATTATTATCCGTCCTATAGATAAAAGATCACATCTTTCTTTAATTTATCGGCAAATAGTTCTAGAGGAAAATTTTTAAACACAGGACTTCAGGAAAGTTTGCTGAAGTCGGCAACGACTTATATATGGTGTTATTATATTGTGACGTTATATTTTACTCTTTTTCCCGGAAAATTACGTCATTCATAAATCTGCCATAGATTAGGAGAAAACAAAAATCTATCATAGATTAGACGTTTGTAACGTCATATTTTCAACATAGATTAGGAATCTGCCATAGATTTGGAACCCGCCATAGTTTGAGTCCTATATATATAAAAAAGAAGATGTGGTATGATTTGCCAATGAGACAACTCTCCACAAGAGACCAAAATGACACAGAAATTAACAAATATAGGTCACCGTACAGCCTTCAACAATGAGCAAAGTCCATACCCCATAGTCAGCTATAAAAGGCTGTGAAATGACAATGTAAAACAATTCAAACCAGAAAACTAACGGCCTTATCTATGTACAAAAAATGACAAAGCCTGAAAATTTAGCCATCAACAGCACAGTGTATGGCCCAAGATCAAGACATTCCCAATTGAATATAAATTCAAATCATATAACCAATTTCAAGTTCTTAGACTACATTTATTCTGCGTCAGAATCCTTTAATGTGTCAAATATTTAATACAATTCGAATTCAGACCTGTATCAAGCTTGAATATTGTGTCCATTTTCGCCCCATCGGTTCAGAGTTTGATCTTTGCGGTTGTATCAAGCTGCTCTCAGAGAAGCAGTTTATTATTTCTTTATTTTTTCTGAATATTGTGCTATAAAACAGTGTACTTATTTTGCCCATAATGGATCCTTTATTTGATATAAAATATATGTTATCTATCTATCTAAACATATGAATAATTTATAATTAAAGTTCACTTGTCATAAGGTTAATGTTTGTGACTTAGATTATCTATATTACTGGGTATCTCTCAAGTCATAAGCTTAATCGAGCTACAACATACTAGTTTGTTAAAATAATCTCAAATGACACTACATACAGGGATATAAAAGGGTCAGTTTTCTTAGAATTGAGAGAAAGTAAATGTTTAGATTTTTTGTAAGTAATTAGAGTTTCTGACTGCATTTTTAGAGTGTTTTTTTTTTTATCTATAGTAATTTTTTTTTACTAACCCTCATCTTGTACTGCAAATTTTTTTAAATAGTCGCAATTTTGAATAGAAAATCTCTCGGACAAAAATGTATTGCCTTAATAAGTTGAAGTACTTTTGTTTTTCCAAGAATTTGAAAAAATGTAGGTTTAAAGTAAAAAATTGAAGAAAAAAAAAATGTAATAGGTTGACAGTTTTTCTCTACTTTTACTTTCAGTTTTGTCTTCTCTGGTCTCTGCTGCATAAATATTGGTACCTGTGAAATAATGCCTCCTTAATTTATAATCTACTAAATAAGAAACTTATCTACCAGATAATGGATGGATAGTAGATCATGAAGTAATTGTTTATTGAAGAAGTACCCTTAATGTAGAAGAACAAAATACACCTGATGTCAATAATATAGTAATATTGATCCACATTCGCTTCAGCCAAAAAATCCATTAACATTGGTGTATGATGTTAGTAATAACAATACCAAGTAAATATAATTGTGAAATGAAAGAGGTTTATAATCTCACGTGTTTCCTTTTGGATGAAGTTTTAAAAAATATTGGAATGTATTGGTTTGTACTTGACATGTTTAAAACATAGTAACAAGTTAACAAAAGTTATGATTTTTTCCCTACATTAGTTTGAAATTAGTAAATGAGGTATGGAGCTATCCATAGCCTATTCTATTGGTAAGTAAGTAAAGCAAATACCTTATTTTAAAAGGGTAGCACAGCAAGCAATGATAAAGCTACTCTTCCCCAAGGCCCTCCAACAGTAATCCTCAAATGAATAATTTACATTTTATAAATCTATATTACTTGTATGTATATATACATGTTGTAATCTTAATAACAAGGCCCTGAAACACTGCCCTTGTTAAATCTGATTGATAATTTTGTCTTGTTTTTTTTCCCAGGTTCTCAAGATAAAAAGTCTGGTGCGTTAACAATGACAGAAAACACAGGTGGCAACGTTATAGCTGATCCTGGATGGTTTGACTGGTCCTATACTGGAGTTAATTTTGAATTGGCTGGAAATGGCGGGGATCTGTGCCAAACTTTTTTATCAGTCCAGCAGCGAATTATTGAAAGTGTTTTTACGACAATTGTGTCTGGGATTGTATTAGTAATAGCTACTCTCCATCTAACTTTACCAAATATTCCGCTCAAATCTGATAGGGATTACTGTGGGAAGAGAATATTATTAGTGGTTATGTGTACAACATTTGGAATAGAACTTGGATTTAAACTAGCCACACGTCAGATGATTTACATACTAAATCCATGTCATATTGCTACAATGATGCAGGTATGTACTGAATCCAAGTCATATTGCTACAATGGTGTAGGTATATACTGAATCCATGTCATATTGCTACAATGATGTAGGTATGTACTGAATGTCATATTGCTACAATGATGCAGGTATGTACTGAATCCATGTCATATTGCTACAATGGTGTAGGTATATACTGAATCCATGTCCTATTGCTACAATGATGCAGGTATGTACTGAATGTCATATTGCTACAATGATGCAGGTATGTACTGAATCCATGTCATATTGCTACAATGATGCAGGTATGTACTGAATCCATGTCCTATTGCTACAATGATGTAGGTATGTACTGAATCCATGTCCTATTGCTACAATGATGTAGGTATATACTGAATCCATGTCCTATTGCTACAATGATGTAGGTATGTACTGAATCCATGTCATATTGCTACAATGGTGTAGGTATATACTGAATCCATGTCCTATTGCTACAATGATGCAGGTATGTACTGAATGTCATATTGCTACAATGATGCAGGTATGTACTGAATCCATGTCATATTGCTACAATGATGTAGGTATGTACTGAATCCATGTCATATTGCTACAATGATGTAGGTATGTACTGAATCCATATCATATTGCTACAATGATGCAGGTATGTACTGAATCCATGTCATATTGCTACAATGGTGCAGGTATGTACTGAATCCATGTCATATTGCTACAATGATGTAGGTATGTACTGAATCCATGTCATATTGCTACAATGGTGCAGGTATGTACTGAATCCATGTCATATTGCTACAATGATGTAGGTATGTACTGAATCCATGTCGTAGTGCTACAATGATGCAGGTATGTACTGAATCCATGTCATAGTGCTACAATGATGGAGGTATGTACTGAATCCATGTCGTATTGCTACAATGATGCAGGTATGTACTGAATCCATGTCATAGTGCTACAATGATGTAGGTATGTACTGAATCCATGTCCTATTGCTACAATGATGCAGGTATGTACTGAATGTCATATTGCTACAATGATGCAGGTATGTACTGAATCCATGTCCTATTGCTACAATGATGCAGGTATGTACTGAATCCATGTCATATTGCTACAATGATGCAGGTATATACTGAATCCATGTCCTATTGCTACAATGATGCAGGTATGTACTGAATCCATGTCCTATTGCTACAATGATGCAGGTATGTACTGAATCCATGTCATATTGCTACAATGATGCAGGTATGTACTGAATCTATGTCATATTGCTACAATGATGCAGGTATGTACTGAATCCATGTCATATTGCTACAATGATGTAGGTATGTACTGGATCCATGTCATATTGCTACAATGATGCAGGTATGTACTGAATCCATGTCATATTGCTACAATGATGCAGGTATGTACTGAATCCATGTCATATTGCTACAATGATGTAGGTATGTACTGGATCCATGTCATATTGCTACAATGATGCAGGTATGTACTGAATCCATGTCATATTGCTACAATGGTGCAGGTATGTACTGAATCCATGTCATAGTGCTACAATGATGCAGGTATATACTGAATCCATGTCATATTGCTACAATGATGCAGGTATGTACTGAATCCATGTCCTATTGCTACAATGATGCAGGTATGTACTGGATCCATGTCATATTGCTACAATGATGCAGGTATGTACTGAATCCATGTCATATTGCTACAATGGTGCAGGTATGTACTAAATCCATGTCATATTGCTACAATGATGCAGGTATGTACTGAATCCAAGTCATATTGCTACAATGGTGCAGGTATGTACTGAATGTCATATTGCTACAATGATGCAGGTATGTACTGAATCCATGTCATATTGCTACAATGATGCAGGTATGTACTGAATCCATGTCATATTGCTACAATGATGTAGGTATGTACTGGATCCATGTCATATTGCTACAATGGTGCAGGTATGTACTGGATCCATGTCATATTGCTACAATGATGTAGGTATGTACTGAATCCATGTCATATTGCTACAATGATGGAGGTATGTACTGAATCCATGTCCTATTTGTACTGGATCCATGTCATATTGCTACAATGGTGCAGGTATGTACTGAATCCATGTCATATTGCTACAATGATGTAGGTATGTACTGAATCCATGTCATATTGCTACAATGATGCAGGTATGTACTGAATCCATGTCATATTGCTACAATGATGCAGGTATGTACTGAATCCAAGTCATATTGCTACAATGATGCAGGTATATACTGAATCCATGTCCTATTGCTACAATGATGCAGGTATATACTGAATCCATGTCCTATTGCTACAATGATGCAGGTATGTACTGAATCCATGTCATATTGCTACAATGATGCAGGTATGTACTGAATCCATGTCCTATTGCTACAATGATGCAGGTATGTTCTGAATCCATGTCCTATTGCTACAATGATGCAGGTATGTACTGAATCCATGTCCTATTGCTACAATGATGCAGGTATATACTGAATCCATGTCCTATTGCTACAATGATGCAGGTATATACTGAATCCATGTCCTATTGCTACAATGATGCAGGTATGTACTGAATCCATGTCATATTGCTACAATGATGCAGGTATGTACTGAATCCATGTCCTATTGCTACAATGATGCAGGTATGTTCTGAATCCATGTCATATTGCTACAATGATGCAGGTATGTACTGAATCCATGTCATATTGCTACAATGATGCAGGTATGTTCTGAATCCATGTCATATTGCTACAATGATGCAGGTATGTACTGAATCCATGTCCTATTGCTACAATGATGTAGGTATGTACTGAATCCATGTCATATTGCTACAATGATGCAGGTATGTTCTAAATCCATGTCATATTGCTACAATGATGTAGGTATGTACTGAATCTATGTCATATTGCTACAATGATGTAGGTATGTACTGAATCCATGTCCTCTTGCTACAATGATGCAGGTATATACTGAATCCATGTCATATTGCTACAATGATGTAGGTATGTTCTGAATCTATGTCATAGTGCTACAATGATGTAGGTATGTACTGAATCCATGTCATAGTGCTACAATGATGCAGGTATGTACTGGATCCATGTCCTATTGCTACAATGATGCAGGTATATACTGAATCCATGTCCTATTGCTACAATGATGCAGGTATGTACTGAATCCATGTCATAGTGCTACAATGATGTAGGTATGTACTGAATCTATGTCATATTGCTACAATGATGTAGGTATGTACTGAATCCATGTCATATTGCTACAATGATGTAGGTATGTACTGAATCCATGTCATATTGCTACAATGATGCAGGTATGTTCTGAATCCATGTCCTATTGCTACAATGATGCAGGTATGTACTGAATCCATGTCATATTGCTACAATGATGCAGGTATGTACTGAATCCATGTCCTATTGCTACAATGATGCAGGTATGTACTGAATGTCATATTGCTACAATGATGCAGGTATGTATGTGTTAGCGGCAATAAGTGAAATTAGGCATTAAGCTTAAATCCTAGGCAATAAGCTAACGCCTAGGCAGTAAGTCTATTGCCTAAATGATGTTAGGCATTAGTCTTAAATCCTAGGATTTAAGCTTAAATCCTGAAAAATATGTGCAGGCATTAAGCTTAATGCCTAAAACATAAATGCGAATAAATAAAAAAAACATTTATTCATTTAAATAACAATGTATTTGTAAAATAATAACATTATGAGAACTTGGGCCTGTTTATCGAAACTGTCCTAAGATCGATCCTATAAGATATTCCTAGGACATAAATTATGATAAAGTTAAGACCGACTTACGACATGTCTCAGAATGCACATTGAAGCTATCTGAGGATTATCTTAGCTAGGATGTCCTAACCGCGTATTGACGTAAAAAATAGCAAATGAAAAAAATTAATATTGTATCAAATTTAACCAACAACTTTAATTTAAAAACCGTCTAATTATTAGAAAATAAATATTAGTTTTAAATTATAATAATTTGTACATTGTAAACTATATGAAACAAAACATGAGAAAAACATATAACCACGTTTTATATTAGAATTGAACAAACTAATTGCAAATAGTTAAAATGTTACATATAATCAGTAAAATTATGCTTTGCGGGAGCTGAAATGGAAGTGTCACAACACTCCACAAGAGACTGGAAATAAAATCACTAATAAGATATGTTATCTATATTAAAATAATAATCTAAAAATATGAAAACTTAATTAACATTTGTGTTCAAATAATTTTGTTATCACAAGTTCTTAATAAAGAAAACTTACTTATCCTATAAAAAAAATTTGAAAAATGGTGTGAGCGAAAAAAAATCACATTTTAATTTTGTCTACTTTTGATCAGTTTAAATCAGCTCGACTATAGTGAAGTGAAAAATTTTTCAAATAAATATTAAAATTATTTTATAGAATCTCCCCCTTGTTTAATTGGATTATAACAATCACTTTTTTAAATCTTTTTAATATTTTGTAATATCACAAAAACATGAAAAAAGTATGTGTAAATTCTTTTTTTTAACTGCTAAAATTACTAAATAAACTTACTAAATTTGAAGATCTGTCAAATGCATGTATATTTACACATGTTATATTAGAAATAAATTAAGTAACTCCTTTATATCAGGAATAAATCACCAAATATGCATTAATTCCAGATTTCACTAATTGCCTAAAATTATGTTCGGCAATAGGATGAATAATCATCATAAGATTTCAGGTAATAAGCTTAATGCCTGAAAATTTCAGGCAATAACTTAATGCCTAGGCGTTAGCTTATTGCCTAGGATTTAAGCTTAATGCCTAATTTCACTTATTGCCGCTAACATATGTACTGAATCCGTGTCCTATTGCTACAATGATGCAGGTATGTACTGGATCCATGTCATATTGCTACAATGATGTAGGTATATACTGAATCCATGTCCTATTGCTACAATGATGCAGGTATGTACTGAATCCATGTCCTATTGCTACAATGATGCAGGTATGTACTGGATCCATGTCCTATTGCTACAATGATGTAGGTATGTACTGAATCCATGTCCTATTGCTACAATGATGCAGGTATGTACTGAATGTCATATTGCTACAATGATGCAGGTATGTTCTGAATCCATGTCATATTGCTACAATGATGCAGGTATGTACTGGATCCATGTCCTATTGCTACAATGATGTAGGTATGTACTGAATCCATGTCCTATTGCTACAATGATGTAGGTATGTACTGAATCCATGTCATATTGCTACAATGATGCAGGTATGTACTGAATCCATGTCCTATTGCTACAATGATGCAGGTATGTACTGAATCCATGTCCTATTGCTACAATGATGCAGGTATGTACTGAATCCATGTCATATTGCTACAATGATGCAGGTATGTTCTGAATCCATGTCATATTGCTACAATGATGCAGGTATGTACTGGATCCATGTCCTATTGCTACAATGATGTAGGTATGTACTGAATCCATGTCCTATTGCTACAATGATGCAGGTATGTACTGAATCCATGTCCTATTGCTACAATGATGCAGGTATGTACTGAATCCATGTCATATTGCTACAATGATGCAGGTATGTTCTGAATCCATGTCATATTGCTACAATGATGCAGGTATGTACTGGATCCATGTCCTATTGCTACAATGATGTAGGTATGTACTAAATCCATGTCCTATTGCTACAATGATGCAGGTATGTTCTGAATCCATGTCATATTGCTACAATGATGCAGGTATGTACTGAATCCATGTCATATTGCTACAATGATGTAGGTATGTACTGAATCCATGTCATATTGCTACAATGATGCAGGTATGTACTGAATGTCATATTGCTACAATGATGTAGGTATGTTCTGGATCCATGTCATATTGCTACAATGATGCAGGTATGTACTGAATCCATGTCATATTGCTACAATGATGCAGGTATATACTGAATCCATGTCCTATTGCTACAATGATGCAGGTATGTACTGAATCCATGTCATATTGCTACAATGATGCAGGTATGTACTGAATGTCATATTGCTACAATGATGTAGGTATGTACTGAATCCATGTCCTATTGCTACAATGATGCAGGTATGTACTGAATCCATGTCATATTGCTACAATGATGCAGGTATGTACTGAATCCATGTCATATTGCTACAATGATGCAGGTATATACTGAATCCATGTCCTATTGCTACAATGATGCAGGTATATACTGAATCCATGTCATATTGCTACAATGATGCAGGTATGTACTGAATGTCATATTGCTACAATGATGTAGGTATGTACTGAATCCATGTCATATTGCTACAATGATGTAGGTATATACTGAATCCATGTCATATTGCTACAATGATGCAGGTATGTACTGAATCCATGTCCTATTGCTACAATGATGCAGGTATGTTCTAAATCCATGTCATATTGCTACAATGATGCAGGTATATACTGAATCCATGTCCTATTGCTACAATGATGTAGGTATGTACTGAATCCATATCATATTGCTACAATGATGTAGGTATGTACTGAATCTATGTCATATTGCTACAATGATGTAGGTATGTACTGAATCCATGTCATATTGCTACAATGATGCAGGTATGTACTGGATCCATGTCATATTGCTACAATGATGTAGGTATATACTGAATCCAAGTCATATTGCTACAATGATGTAGGTATGTACTGAATCCATATCATATTGCTACAATGATGTAGGTATGTACTGAATCTATGTCATATTGCTACAATGATGTAGGTATGTACTGAATCCATGTCATATTGCTACAATGATGTAGGTATGTACTGAATCCATGTCCTATTGCTACAATGATGTAGGTATGTACTGAATCCATGTCATATTGCTACAATGATGTAGGTATGTACTGAATCCATGTCATATTGCTACAATGATGCAGGTATGTACTGAATGTCATATTGCTACAATGATGCAGGTATGTACTGAATGTCATATTGCTACAATGATGCAGGTATGTACTAAATCCATGTCATATTGCTACAATGATGCAGGTATGTTCTAAATCCATGTCATATTGCTACAATGATGTAGGTATGTACTGAATCCATGTCATATTGCTACAATGATGTAGGTATGTACTGAATCCATGTCATATTGCTACAATGATGCAGGTATGTTCTGAATCCATGTCATAGTGCTACAATGATGTAGGTATATACTGAATCCATGTCATATTGCTACAATGATGCAGGTATGTACTGAATCCATGTCATATTGCTACAATGATGCAGGTATGTTCTAAATCCATGTCATATTGCTACAATGATGTAGGTATGTACTGGATCCATGTCATTATGCTACAATGATGCAGGTATGTACTAAATCCATGTCATATTGCTACAATGATGCAGGTATGTACTGAATCCATGTCATAGTGCTACAATGATGTAGGTATATACTGAATCCATATCATAATGCTACAATGATGTACAAAATGAAGGTATATACTGAATCCATGTCATATTGCTACAATGATGCAGGTATGTACTGAATCCATGTCATATTGCTACAATGATGCAGGTATGTACTGGATCCATGTCATATTGCTAGAATGATGCAGGTATGTACTGGATCCATGTCATTATGCTACAATGATGCAGGTATGTACTGAATCCTTGTCATATTGCTACAATGATGTAGGTATGTACTGAATCCATGTCATAGTGCTACAATGATGCAGGTATGTACTGAATCCATGTCATATTGCTACAATGATGCAGGTATATACTGAATCCATGTCCTATTGCTACAATGATGCAGGTATGTACTAAATCCATGTCATATTGCTACAATGATGCAGGTATGTACTGAATCCATGTCATAGTGCTACAATGATGTAGGTATGTACTGAATCCATGTCGTATTGCTACAATGATGCAGGTATGTACTGAATCCATGTCATATTGCTACAATGATGCAGGTATGTTCTGAATCCATGTCATAGTGCTACAATGATGCAGGTATGTACTGAATCCATGTCCTATTGCTACAATGATGCAGGTATGTACTGAATCCATGTCCTATTGCTACAATGATGCAGGTATATACTGAATCCATGTCATAGTGCTACAATGATGCAGGTATGTACTGAATCCATGTCCTATTGCTACAATGATGCAGGTATGTACTGAATCCATGTCCTATTGCTACAATGATGCAGGTATGTACTGAATCCATGTCCTATTGCTACAATGATGCAGGTATATACTGGATCCATGTCATATTGCTACAATGATGCAGGTATGTACTGAATCCAAGTCATATTGCTACAATGATGTAGGTATGTACTGAATCCATGTCCTATTGCTACAATGATGCAGGTATGTACTGAATCCATGTCCTATTGCTACAATGATGCAGGTATGTACTGAATCCATGTCATATTGCTACAATGATGTAGGTATGTACTGAATCCATGTCCTATTGCTACAATGATGCAGGTATGTACTGAATCCATGTCATATTGCTACAATGATGTAGGTATGTACTGGATCCATGTCCTATTGCTACAATGGTGCAGGTATGTACTGAATCCATGTCATATTGCTACAATGATGCAGGTATGTACTGAATCCATGTCATAGTGCTACAATGATGGAGGTATGTACTGAATCCATGTCCTATTGCTACAATGATGCAGGTATGTACTGGATCCATGTCCTATTGCTACAATGATGTAGGTATGTACTGAATCCATGTCATATTGCTACAATGATGCAGGTATGTACTGAATCCATGTCATATTGCTACAATGATGTAGGTATGTACTGGATCCATGTCCTATTGCTACAATGGTGCAGGTATGTACTGAATCCATGTCATATTGCTACAATGATGCAGGTATGTACTGAATCCATGTCATAGTGCTACAATGATGGAGGTATGTACTGAATCCATGTCGTATTGCTACAATGATGCAGGTATGTACTGGATCCATGTCCTATTGCTACAATGATGTAGGTATGTACTGAATCCATGTCATATTGCTACAATGATGGAGGTATGTACTGAATCCATGTCATATTGCTACAATGATGCAGGTATGTACTGAATCCATGTCATAGTGCTACAATGATGTAGGTATGTACTGGATCCATGTCATAGTGCTACAATGATGTAGATATGTACTGAATCCATGTTCTGAATCCATGTCATAGTGCTACAATGGTGCAGGTATGTACTGAATCCATGTCATATTGCTACAATGATGTAGGTATGTACTGGATCCATGTCCTATTGCTACAATGGTGCAGGTATGTACTGAATCCATGTCATATTGCTACAATGATGCAGGTATGTACTGAATCCATGTCATAGTGCTACAATGATGGAGGTATGTACTGAATCCATGTCCTATTGCTACAATGATGCAGGTATGTACTGAATCCATGTCGTAGTGCTACAATGATGGAGGTATGTACTGAATCCATGTCATATTGCTACAATGATGCAGGTATGTACTGAATCCATGTCCTATTGCTACAATGATGCAGGTATGTACTGAATCCATGTCCTATTGCTACAATGATGTAGGTATATACTGAATCCATGTCCTATTGCTACAATGATGCAGGTATGTACTGAATCCATGTCATAATGCTACAATGATGTAGGTATGTACTGAATCCATGTCCTATTGCTACAATGATGCAGGTATGTACTGAATCCATGTCCTATTGCTACAATGATGTAGGTATATACTGAATCCATGTCATATTGCTACAATGATGCAGGTATGTTCTGAATCCATGTCATAGTGCTACAATGATGCAGGTATGTACTGAATCCATGTCCTATTGCTACAATGATGTAGGTATATACTGAATCCATGTCCTATTGCTACAATGATGCAGGTATGTACTGAATCCATGTCCTATTGCTACAATGATGTAGGTATGTACTGAATCCATGTCATATTGCTACAATGATGCAGGTATGTACTGAATCCATGTCCTATTGCTACAATGATGCAGGTATGTACTGAATCCATGTCCTATTGCTACAATGATGTAGGTATATACTGAATCCATGTCCTATTGCTACAATGATGCAGGTATGTACTGAATCCATGTCATAATGCTACAATGATGTAGGTATGTACTGAATCCATGTCCTATTGCTACAATGATGCAGGTATGTACTGAATCCATGTCCTATTGCTACAATGGTGCAGGTATGTACTGAATCCATGTCATATTGCTACAATGATGCAGGTATGTACTGAATCCATGTCATAGTGCTACAATGATGGAGGTATGTACTGAATCCATGTCCTATTGCTACAATGATGCAGGTATGTACTGAATCCATGTCGTAGTGCTACAATGATGGAGGTATGTACTGAATCCATGTCATATTGCTACAATGATGCAGGTATGTACTGAATCCATGTCATAGTGCTACAATGATGTAGGTATGTTCTGAATCCATGTCATATTGCTACAATGATGTAGGTATGTACTGAATCCATGTCATATTGCTACAATGATGCAGGTATGTACTGAATCCATGTCCTATTGCTACAATGATGTAGGTATGTACTGAATCCATATCATATTGCTACAATGATGTAGGTATGTTCTGAATCCATGTCATATTGCTACAATGATGCAGGTATGTACTGAATCCATATCATATTGCTACAATGATGCAGGTATGTTCTGAATCCATGTCATATTGCTACAATGATGCAGGTATATACTGAATCCATGTCATAGTGCTACAATGATGTAGGTATATACTGAATCCATATCATAATGCTACAATGATGTACAAAATGTAGGTATATACTGAATCCATGTCATTATGCTACAATGAGTGCTTCTGTTTTGATTCTTTCAACTTCTCTCTGTCAGTTTCAAAAAGAGTCTTCTTCTTATAATACTGAAGTTGTGTAAAATCAGTTTTCAATAGTCATTTCTGAATTTGATCAGGTGTTATTCTTCTATTTAAGGGTGAAATCTTGTAATCACAAAAAAAACAATTTTGAGCAGCAATTGCCTTTGTTGCTATCTCTCTCTTGCATTTCTTTGATTAATTAGATTTAAATGATTTAATGAATTTATCAAAAAGCATGAGAAGTTTTATTTATAGGAATTCCTATTTTTTTGGTGACCATCAAGTTTGTTGGGAGCCTGCTACAATAGCCTGCGATTATTGTTGCAGAAAGCTTGACATAGGGATAGTGATCCAGCAGCAGTGGTGTTAAAAAGTTAAACATTTTTTGTAATGCTAATTTCTTGTATTATGAATAATAGGATAACTTTATTTGGCATGTGTGTACCTTGCAAGGTCCTCATGCCTGTCAGACAGTTTTCATTTTGCCTCGACCTCATTACATCATTGTACATGGATCAGTGAACAAGGTTAAGTTTTGGTGGTCAAGTCGTTATATCTCAGAAACTATAAACAATAGATTTAGTATATTTGGTGTATGGAAAGATTGTAAGGTGTACGTATTCGTACATGTACATGTACATGTCCAACTGGCAGGTTTTCACTGTTCAGTGGTTATAGTTAAGTTTTTTGTGTTTTGGTCTGTTTTTCTTATAAATACTGTATGCCAAAACACAAAAACAAAACTATATATGCAATAGGTCTACTTTATTTTGTGTAAGAAAAAATAGTAAGATGTCTTTCAGCGACTTTACATTTGTATGTACACATGTAATTAAAAAGGATGATCAAGAATGATAAAAATAAGGTATCCAATTTCATTTCATTTAAGACAGGCGGTGAAAATGAAAATAATGGCTGCACATATATTTTATTTATATACGAACACAATTTTTTTTATGGCAATTCACAACAGAATAGTGTATTGCACAAAAGCAAAAAATTAAACATAAATTCAAATCCTATACCCAATCCTTATATAATTAGTTGTTTGACTACAGTTCTTCTGTGACAAAAACTTATTATGTGTCAAATATTTGTAATCCAAATTCAGACCTGTATCAAACGTGAATATTGTGTCCATTTTTCAGTGTTGGACCTCTGGGTCATATCCAGCTGCGCTCAGCGAAGCAATTTATTTACATCTGGTTGACAATATTAAGTTGATGAAAGACATATGAAATAAAATGCTCATTCAAAAATACTAAATGGATAAAATTGTGTTAATGTGAATCTATCATTTTAAAATCAATTGATGAATAACTCTGAAACAAAAACAATTAATTGATATGAAACAGAATATGTGATTACAAAATAAAAAATGTATCAATATAATAAAGATGCATTTTGATTGGAATCCATACAGTTATTTAGTTTATAGGAATTACCCAATGGAATACTGTGTAATTATTAAAGACCCAAGCTTTACTAATAGACCATTGTCAGGAGAATTTGTTCTAGCCTAGAGTCCTGTAAAAGATAATCTAGAATAATGTATTATTGAAGGGGATTGTATTGTTTTGACCCTGAGGTAGATATTCTCTGATGATTAAAAGATGATTGATTTTCAATAAACATTAGTATATCAGAATATGTAGCTAAAAGAACTTTCCCCTGAATGATCTGAACCAGCTTCTTCATGTTATTGAATTAACTATAGATAATCCCAGTGTGGACCACATTTCCTCCAATAAAATCTATACAATAATAATTAATATGGATCTTTGGTGGCAAATGTTATAACGAGTGAAATGAGTATAAAATTTCTAATTATCTACCCATCTAAGCATGATACAAAATGATGTTCAGTGGTCTAGTTAAATTAAACTTTCAATACCAAGTTTAGGAACCATTTAAGCATGATACAAAATGATGTTCAGTGGTCCAGTTAAATTAAACTGTCCATACCAAGTTTAGGGCCCTCAAAGGATGTTGAGGATTGTAGGCAGATAAAGACTTTAAAAAGGTTCATGAAAGAAATTAGCAAAAATAATTTAATAATTGTGTTTTAGTCTTCAACTTTAATTTACAAACATGACTAATATGACTAAGGTCCATCAAATAAGAATTAGAGGTCAATTTTGCTGCCTTGAAACCTTATTACAATTTTTGATGTGTCTAACTGATTTTGTTATTATAACTGTATTAGAGCTCAATTCATTATCATTATAATAGCAAAGTAGTACTATAATATTATAAATCCATCTTTCATCTGACCTAACAACTTTCAAACTTCTATCGATGAATACATGTACCAAGAATAAAGTTGAAAACCCCTTTCATGGTCTTGTTGTAGCAGACTCACCTCAGATGTGAGAGGTTGTGGGTTCATTGTAGCAGACTAACCTAAGATGTGAGAGGTTGTGGGTTCATTGTAGCAGACTCACCTCAGATGTGAGAGGTTGTGGGTTCATTGTAGCAGACTCAACTCAGATGTGAGAGGTTGTGGGTACATTGTAGCAGACTCACCTCAGATGTGAGAGGTTGTGGGTTCATTGTAGCAGACTCACCTCAGATGTGAGAGGTTGTGTGTTCATTGTAGCAGACTAACCTCAGATGTGAGAGGTTGTGGGTTCATCGTAGCAGACTAACCTCAGATGTGAGAGGTTGTGGGTTCATTGTAGCAGACTAACCTCAGATGTGATAGGTTGTGGGTTCATTGTAGCAGACTGACCTCAGATGTGAGAGGTTGTGGGTTCATTGTAGCAGACTAACCTCAGGTGTGAGAGGTTGTGAGTTCATCATAGCAGACTCACCTCAGATTTGAGAGGTTGTGGGTTCATCGTAGCAGACTCACCTCAGATGTGAGAGGTTGTGGGTTCATTGTAGCAGTCTCACCTCAGATGTGAGAGGTTGTGGGTTCATCGTAGCAGACTCACCTCAGATGTGAGAGGTTGTGGGTTCATTGTAGCAGACTAACCTCAGATGTGAGAGGTTGTGGGTTCATCGTAGCAGACTGACCTCAGATGTGAGAGGTTGTGGGTTCATCATAGCAGACTAACCTCAGGTGTGAGAGGTTGTGGGTTCATCACCAGCTAGGTCTAACCAATTATTTGAAAAAAAGTATTTGCTGCCTCTCTGGGTCAATCTTTTGAAGTGGACAATTACTACTTTAATTAAGACCAGACTTGTTAGATTAGTTTGACATGTTATATTAGAGGTTCGAATTCTGATGTCCAGAAAGAATAAGTATTTTGGTAAACATTTATAGACTGAATATCAAATTGAAGTCAAGAGTTGACCTTATGAAAATGATCAGCATTTTAATGTTTAGTAATTATATTATACATCAGACTATATATATAGCTAGTCTATGTATCAATTTATATTTATATCAGATATGTGTTTGGACATTGGAGTATCAATGAAGATTTCTGTCCTTTATATACAGGAAGTAAATCACAATATATGGCAGTATTGTTATAATGGTTCTTGGTATGACATTATTTTTCCCTTTAACTTATTATGACCTAATGTGACAAACATTGTCATTTTATTTTTCTAAGAATTCAATTTGTGGCAAAGGATCCATAACTGACACTTATATTTCTTTTGTCCCTTTAAACATAGAAATCAAGATAAAATTCCATGTGGATTGTTGCATGACATAACCTAGCAATAAAATTGATCAGCTGTGTGAAAAAAGGGACATAAATCTTCTTTCGTTAGGATTGACGTAAGGATCAATGGGAAGAAAAAACTTATAATTAATAGAAAATTTACGACTGGAATTTATCAAGAATTTCAATCTCTAGATTTAATTTTCAGGCACAGGAATTAAAATAATCAGAATTTATTTACAATGATCATAATTTTGAGCTTATGACAAGTCAGTTTTCTCATCACATGCATGGTGTCTGTCATCCATCCTCTGTTGTTTTTTTTACTGTTACAACTTTCACAAATATCTTCTTCTCTGAAAATACTGGGTCAAATTTCATTAAACTTGGTCTCAATCATCAATGAGGTATTATTTAAGTATAGAAAATTTTCCAGCAAACTATCATGACCATTATGGCAGAAAAAAAAAGAATAGTTTAAAAAAAAAAAAAACAGTTTTTGTCGAGCCTGTGACTTTTGTCGCAGAAAACTCGTCATGGGGATAGTGATCCGGTGGCTGCAGTGTTAGCTTACTTCTTAAAAAGCTTTTTATTTTAGAAGGTGGAAGACCCAGTGATTTTGCTAGCGCTCGTCACTTTTGTAATTTAGGAAACGGTTTTCGCATTGACGAAGGTATTTCAAATCAATTTCATCACTTAAATTTTGAAAGTGTAAAAGTATTTTCCCATTAAAATACTATAAATCTACCTGTCTTTATGTTTTTGACAAGTTTCTGTTTATGACCCCCAGGTAATTAACATTTGTAACAGGTGTTTAAATTAGACCTGGATACTTCATACTTTGTATATAGATGCCTCATGTTACGAAGTTTTCGTCAGTCACATGTTCAAAGTCCTTGACCTCATTTTCATGGTTCAGTGACTACTTGAAAAAAAGTTGAGATTTTTTGTAAATTTGTTAAATTCTCTCTTATTATAAGTAATAGGATATATATATATATATATATATATATATAACCATATTTGGTATGTGCATACCTTGCAAGGTCCTCATGCACGCAAAACAGTTTACACTTGACCTCGACCTCATTCCATGGATCAGTGAACAAGGTCAAGTCCATATCTTAGATACTATAAGCAATAGGTCTAGTATGTTCGGTGTATGGAAGGACTGGAAGTTGTCATCTGAACTTGACCTCATTTTCATGGTTCAGTGGTCAAAGTTAAGTTTTTGAGTTTTGGTTTCTTTTCTAATACTATATGCAATAGGTCAACTATTTGGTGTATGGAAATACTTTATGATCTATATGTCAGTCACACAGGTTTTATTTGACCATGACCTCTTTTTCACCGTTCATTGCTCAGTGTTAAATTTTTGTGTTTTGGTCTGTTTTTCTTAAACTATAAGCAATAGGTCAACTATATTTGTTGTATGGAAGAATTGTTAGCTGTACATGTCTGCCTGGCATGGTTCATCTGACCTTGATCTCATTTTCAATGCTCATAGGTCAATGCTTATTTTTTTGGTTAATGTTAAGTTTATGTGACAGTTGTAATAAAGATTTATATTTAGGACTATCAACATAATATCAATGATTAGTTAAGAAGGTGAGACATTTCAGCGTGATTATGCTTGTTGTCTATTATCATGAAAAATTATATGAGCAAAAATATTCAGAAAGATTTTTTTTATTTTCATCAAAACTGTCAAACAACTTCTTATAGGAGTTATTGCCCTTAATAGATGAATATTTATTATTTTTTTTCCTTTTAAAACAAAATGAGGAGATGTGGTATGATACAACTATCCACCAGTGTTCAAATGAAGTCAATGTTAGCAACTAGAGGCAACTGTTTGACCTTCAACAATGACCAAAAACAACACTGTATATATATTTAGATATAAAAGGCAACAACTTTAAAGATACAAAAGAAAAAAGTTCAATTGGGACAACTAATAGCCTTATTTATAACAAAACAATTTACCAAAAACAAAATATGTCAGGCATAAACCAGCATGTCAACTGATTTTTTTTTGTACTAACTTTATTTGTTTTGATTTTTCAGATATTTTGTCTAGCAGCACCTCCAAGTAAACTTGTGACAGCAGTATTCAGAATTCATCTGCACATGTTATCAGGGGCACCTATAGCTATATTATTTCCAGTGGTAAATACACGTTTGGTAGGTATATAGTGATATTGGAGTAAAAAATCTTTTCTGCTGAGAATATCTGATAGGGTCTTATTGGAGCAACCAGGAAAGTTCTTCCATTGGGCTGTTACTTTAGGAGAAGGCACAAGGGTCTTCTATGTGACTAACATTGGGAGCAATCAGGAAAGATCATCCATTGGGCTGTTACTTTAGGAGAAGGCACAAGGGTCTTCTATGTGACTAACATTGGGAGCAACCAGGAAAGGTCTTCCATTGGGCTGTTACTTTAGGAGAAGGCACAAGGCTCTTCTATGTGACTAACATTGGGAACAACCAGGAAAGGTCTTCCATTGGGCTGTTACTTTAGGAGAAGGCACAAGGGTCTTCTATGTGACTAACATTGGGAACAACCAGGAAAGGTCTTCCATTGGGCTGTTACTTTAGGAGAAGGCACAAGGCTCTTCTATGTGACTAACATTGGGAACAACCAGGAAAGGTCTTCCATTGGGCTGTTACTTTAGGAGAAGGCACAAGGCTCTTCTATGTGACTAACATTGGGAACAACCAGGAAATGTCTTCCATTGGGCTGTTACTTTAGGAGAAGGCACAAGGGTCTTCTATGGGACTAACATTGGGAGCAATCAGGAAAGGTCATCCATTGGGCTGTTACTTTAGGAGAAGGCACAAGGGTCTTCTATGTGACTAACATTGGGAACAACCAGGAAAGGTCTTCCATTGGGCTGTTACTTTAGGAGAAGGCACAAGGCTCTTCTATGTGACTAACATTGGGAACAACCAGGAAATGTCTTCCATTGGGCTGTTACTTTAGGAGAAGGCACAAGGGTCTTCTATGGGACTAACATTGGGAGCAACCAGGAAAGGTCTTCCATTGGGCTGTTACTTTAGGAGAAGGCACAAGGCTCTTCTATGTGACTAACATTGGGAACAACCAGGAAAGGTCTTCCATTGGGCTGTTACTTTAGGAGAAGGCACAAGGGTCTTCTATGTGACTAACATTGGGAGCAACCAGGAAAGGTCATCCATTGGGCTGTTACTTTAGGAGAAGGCACAAGGGTCTTCTATGTGACTAACATTAGGAGCAATCAGGAAAGGTCATCCATTGGGCTGTTACTTTAGGAGAAGGCACAAGGGTCTTCTATGTGACTAACATTGGGAGCAATCAGGAAAGGTCTTCCATTTGGCTGTTACTTTAGGAGAAGGCACAAGGGTCTTCTATGTGACTAACATTGGGAGCAATCAGGAAAGGTCTTCCATTGGGCTGTTACTTTAGGAGAAGGCACAAGGGTCTTCTATGTGACTAACATTAGGAGCAATCAGGAAAGGTCATCCATTGGGCTGTTACTTTAGGAGAAGGCACAAGGCTCTTCTATGTGACTAACATTGGGAACAACCAGGAAAGGTCTTCCATTGGGCTGTTACTTTAGGAGAAGGCACAAGGGTCTTCTATGTGACTAACATTGGGAGCAACCAGGAAAGGTCATCCATTGGGCTGTTACTTTAGGAGAAGGCACAAGGGTCTTCTATGTGACTAACATTAGGAGCAATCAGGAAAGGTCATCCATTGGGCTGTTACTTTAGGAGAAGGCACAAGGGTCTTCTATGTGACTAACATTGGGAGCAATCAGGAAAGGTCTTCCATTGGGCTGTTACTTTAGGAGAAGGCACAAGGGTCTTCTATGTGACTAACATTGGGAGCAATCAGGAAAGGTCATCCATTGGGCTGTTACTTTAGGAGAAGGCACAAGGGTCTTCTATGGGACTAACATTGGGAGCAATCAGGAAAGGTCATCCATTGGGCTGTTACTTTAGGAGAAGGCACAAGGGTCTTCTATGGGACTAACATTGGGAGCAATCAGGAAAGGTCATCCATTGGGCTGTTACTTTAGGAGAAGGCACAAGGGTCTTCTATGGGACTAACATTGGGAGCAATCAGGAAAGGTCATCCATTGGGCTGTTACTTTAGGAGAAGGCACAAGGGTCTTCTATGGGACTAACATTGGGAGCAATCAGGAAAGGTCATCCATTGGGCTGTTACTTTAGGAGAAGGCACAAGGGTCTTCTATGGGACTAACATTGGGAGCAATCAGGAAAGGTCATCCATTGGGCTGTTACTTTAGGAGAAGGCACAAGGGTCTTCTATGGGACTAACATTGGGAGCAACCAGGAAAGGTCATCCATTGGGCTGTTACTTTAGGAGAAGGCACAAGGGTCTTCTATGTGACTAACATTGGGAGCAACCAGGAAAGGTCTTCCATTTGGCTGTTACTTTAGGAGAAGGCACAAGGGTCTTCTATGGGACTAACATTGGGAGCAATCAGGAAAGGTCATCCATTGGGCTGTTACTTTAGGAGAAGGCACAAGGGTCTTCTATGGGACTAACATTGGGAGCAATCAGGAAAGGTCATCCATTGGGCTGTTACTTTAGGAGAAGGCACAAGGGTCTTCTATGGGACTAACATTGGGAGCAATCAGGAAAGGTCATCCATTGGGCTGTTACTTTAGGAGAAGGCACAAGGGTCTTCTATGGGACTAACATTGGGAGCAATCAGGAAAGGTCATCCATTGGGCTGTTACTTTAGGAGAAGGCACAAGGGTCTTCTATGGGACTAACATTGGGAGCAATCAGGAAAGGTCATCCATTGGGCTGTTACTTTAGGAGAAGGCACAAGGGTCTTCTATGGGACTAACATTGGGAGCAATCAGGAAAGGTCATCCATTGGGCTGTTACTTTAGGAGAAGGCACAAGGGTCTTCTATGGGACTAACATTGGGAGCAATCAGGAAAGGTCATCCATTGGGCTGTTACTTTAGGAGAAGGCACAAGGGTCTTCTATGGGACTAACATTGGGAGCAATCAGGAAAGGTCTTCCATTGGGCTGTTACTTTAGGAGAAGGCACAAGGGTCTTCTATGTGACTAACATTGGGAGCAATCAGGAAAGATCTTCCATTGGGCTGTTACTTTAGGAGAAGGCACAAGGGTCTTCTATGGGACTAACATTGGGAGCAATCAGGAAAGGTCATCCATTGGGCTGTTACTTTAGGAGAAGGCACAAGGGTCTTCTATGTGACTAACATTAGGAGCAACCAGGAAAGGTCATCCATTGGGCTGTTACTTTAGGAGAAGGCACAAGGGTCTTCTATGTGACTAACATTGGGAGCAACCAGGAAAGGTCATCCATTGGCCTGTTACTTTAGGAGAAGGCACAAGGGTCTTCTATGTGACTAACATTGGGAACAACCAGGAAAGGTCTTCCATTGGGCTGTTACTTTAGGAGAAGGCACAAGGGTCTTCTATGTGACTAACATTAGGAGCAATCAGGAAAGGTCATCCATTGGGCTGTTACTTTAGGAGAAGGCACAAGGGTCTTCTATGGGACTAACATTGGGAGCAATCAGGAAAGGTCATCCATTGGGCTGTTACTTTAGGAGAAGGCACAAGGGTCTTCTATGGGACTAACATTGGGAGCAATCAGGAAAGGTCATCCATTGGGCTGTTACTTTAGGAGAAGGCACAAGGGTCTTCTATGGGACTAACATTGGGAGCAATCAGGAAAGGTCATCCATTGGGCTGTTACTTTAGGAGAAGGCACAAGGGTCTTCTATGGGACTAACATTGGGAGCAATCAGGAAAGGTCATCCATTGGGCTGTTACTTTAGGAGAAGGCACAAGGGTCTTCTATGGGACTAACATTGGGAGCAATCAGGAAAGGTCATCCATTGGGCTGTTACTTTAGGAGAAGGCACAAGGGTCTTCTATGGGACTAACATTGGGAGCAATCAGGAAAGGTCATCCATTGGGCTGTTACTTTAGGAGAAGGCACAAGGGTCTTCTATGGGACTAACATTGGGAGCAATCAGGAAAGGTCATCCATTGGGCTGTTACTTTAGGAGAAGGCACAAGGGTCTTCTATGGGACTAACATTGGGAGCAATCAGGAAAGGTCATCCATTGGGCTGTTACTTTAGGAGAAGGCACAAGGGTCTTCTATGTGACTAACATTAGGAGCAACCAGGAAAGGTCATCCATTGGGCTGTTACTTTAGGAGAAGGCACAAGGGTCTTCTATGTGACTAACATTGGGAGCAACCAGGAAAGGTCATCCATTGGCCTGTTACTTTAGGAGAAGGCACAAGGGTCTTCTATGTGACTAACATTGGGAGCAACCAGGAAAGGTCTTCCATTGGGCTGTTACTTTAGGAGAAGGCACAAGGGTCTTCTATGTGACTAACATTAGGAGCAATCAGGAAAGGTCATCCATTGGGCTGTTACTTTAGGAGAAGGCACAAGGGTCTTCTATGTGACTAACATTGGGAGCAATCAGGAAAGGTCATCCATTGGGCTGTTACTTTAGGAGAAGGCACAAGGGTCTTCTATGGGACTAACATTGGGAGCAATCAGGAAAGGTCTTCCATTGGGCTGTTACTTTAGGAGAAGGCACAAGGGTCTTCTATGTGACTAACATTAGGAGCAACCAGGAAAGGTCATCCATTGGGCTGTTACTTTAGGAGAAGGCACAAGGGTCTTCTATGTGACTAACATTGGGAGCAATCAGGAAAGATCTTCCATTGGGCTGTTACTTTAGGAGAAGGCACAAGGGTCTTCTATGTGACTAACATTGGGAGCAATCAGGAAAGATCTTCCATTGGGCTGTTACTTTAGGAGAAGGCACAAGGGTCTTCTATGTGACTAACATTGGGAGCAACCAGGAAAGGTCTTCCATTTGGCTGTTACTTTAGGAGAAGGCACAAGGGTCTTCTATGGGACTAACATTGGGAGCAATCAGGAAAGGTCTTCCATTGGGCTGTTACTTTAGGAGAAGGCACAAGGGTCTTCTATGTGACTAACATTGGGAGCAATCAGGAAAGGTCTTCCATTGGGCTGTTACTTTAGGAGAAGGCACAAGGGTCTTCTATGGGACTAACATTGGGAGCAATCAGGAAAGATCTTCCATTGGGCTGTTACTTTAGGAGAAGGCACAAGGGTCTTCTATGGGACTAACATTGGGAGCAACCAGGAAAGGTCTTCCATTGGGCTGTTACTTTAGGAGAAGGCACAAGGGTCTTCTATGTGACTAACATTGGGAGCAATCAGGAAAGGTCTTCCATTGGGCTGTTACTTTAGGAGAAGGCACAAGGGTCTTCTATGTGACTAACATTGGGAGCAATCAGGAAAGGTCTTCCATTGGGCTGTTACTTTAGGAGAAGGTACAAGGGTCTTCTATGTGACTAACATTGGGAGCAATCAGGAAAGGTCATCCATTGGGCTGTTACTTTAGGAGAAGGCACAAGGGTCTTCTATGTAACTAACATTGGGAGCAATCAGGAAAGGTCTTCTATTGGGCTGTTACTTTAGGAGAAGGCACAAGGGTCTTCTATGTGACTAACATTGGGAGCAATCAGGAAAGATCTTCCATTGGGCTGTTACTTTAGGAGAAGGCACAAGGGTCTTCTATGGGACTAACATTGGGAGCAATCAGGAAAGGTCTTCCATTGGGCTGTTACTTTAGGAGAAGGCACAAGGGTCTTCTATGGGACTAACATTGGGAGCAATCAGGAAAGGTCATCCATTGGGCTGTTACTTTAGGAGAAGGCACAAGGGTCTTCTATGGGACTAACATTGGGAGCAACCAGGAAAGGTCTTCCATTGGGCTGTTACTTTAGGAGAAGGCACAAGGGTCTTCTATGGGACTAACATTGGGAGCAATCAGGAAAGGTCTTCCATTGGGCTGTTACTTTAGGAGAAGGCACAAGGGTCTTCTATGTGACTAACATTGGGAGCAATCAGGAAAGGTCTTCCATTGGGCTGTTACTTTAGGAGAAGGCACAAGGGTCTTCTATGTGACTAACATTGGGAGCAATCAGGAAAGGTCATCCATTGGGCTGTTACTTTAGGAGAAGGCACAAGGGTCTTCTATGGGACTAACATTGGGAGCAATCAGGAAAGGTCATCCATTGGGCTGTTACTTTAGGAGAAGGCACAAGGGTCTTCTATGTGACTAACATTGGGAGCAACCAGGAAAGGTCATCCATTGGCCTGTTACTTTAGGAGAAGGCACAAGGGTCTTCTATGTGACTAACATTGGGAGCAATCAGGAAAGATCTTCCATTGGGCTGTTACTTTAGGAGAAGGCACAAGGGTCTTCTATGGGACTAACATTGGGAGCAACCAGGAAAGGTCTTCCATTTGGCTGTTACCTTAGGAGAAGGCACAAGGGTCTTCTATGTGACTAACATTGGGAGCAACCAGGAAAGGTCTTCCATTGGGCTGTTACTTTAGGAGAAGGCACAAGGGTCTTCTATGTGACTAACATTGGGAGCAATCAGGAAAGGTCATCCATTGGGCTGTTACTTTAGGAGAAGGCACAAGGGTCTTCTATGGGACTAACATTGGGAGCAATCAGGAAAGGTCTTCCATTGGGCTGTTACTTTAGGAGAAGGCACAAGGGTCTTCTATGTGACTAACATTGGGAGCAATCAGGAAAGGTCATCCATTGGGCTGTTACTTTAGGAGAAGGCACAAGGGTCTTCTATGGGACTAACATTGGGAGCAATCAGGAAAGGTCTTCCATTGGGCTGTTACTTTAGTAGAAGGCACAAGGGTCTTCTATGTGACTAACATTGGGAGCAACCAGGAAAGGTCTTCCATTGGGCTGTTACTTTAGGAGAAGGCACAAGGGTCTTCTATGTGACTAACATTGGGAGCAATCAGGAAAGGTCTTCCATTGGGCTGTTACTTTAGGAGAAGGCACAAGGGTCTTCTATGTGACTAACATTGGGAGCAATCAGGAAAGGTCTTCCATTGGGCTGTTACTTTAGGAGAAGGCACAAGGGTCTTCTATGTGACTAACATTAGGAGCAATCAGGAAAGGTCATCCATTGGGCTGTTACTTTAGGAGAAGGCACAAGGGTCTTCTATGGGACTAACATTGGGAGCAATCAGGAAAGGTCTTCCATTGGGCTGTTACTTTAGGAGAAGGCACAAGGGTCTTCTATGTGACTAACATTGGGAGCAACCAGGAAAGGTCTTCCATTGGGCTGTTACCTTAGGAGAAGGCACAAGGGTCTTCTATGTGACTAACATTGGGAGCAACCAGGAAAGGTCTTCCATTGGGCTGTTACTTTAGGAGAAGGCACAAGGGTCTTCTATGTGACTAACATTGGGAGCAATCAGGAAAGATCTTCCATTGGGCTGTTACTTTAGGAGAAGGCACAAGGGTCTTCTATGTGACTAACATTGGGAGCAATCAGGAAAGATCTTCCATTGGGCTGTTACTTTAGGAGAAGGCACAAGGGTCTTCTATGTGACTAACATTGGGAGCAACCAGGAAAGGTCTTCCATTGGGCTGTTACTTTAGGAGAAGGCACAAGGGTCTTCTATGTGACTAACATTAGGAGCAATCAGGAAAGGTCATCCATTGGGCTGTTACTTTAGGAGAAGGCACAAGGGTCTTCTATGTGACTAACATTGGGAGCAACCAGGAAAGGTCTTCCATTGGGCTGTTACTTTAGGAGAAGGCACAAGGGTCTTCTATGGGACTAACATTGGGAGCAATCAGGAAAGATCTTCCATTGGGCTGTTACTTTAGGAGAAGGCACAAGGGTCTTCTATGGGACTAACATTGGGAGCAACCAGGAAAGATCTTCCATTGGGCTGTTACTTTAGGAGAAGGCACAAGGGTCTTCTATGTGACTAACATTGGGAGCAATCAGGAAAGGTCTTCCATTGGGCTGTTACTTTAGGAGAAGGCACAAGGGTCTTCTATGTGACTAACATTGGGAGCAATCAGGAAAGGTCTTCCATTGGGCTGTTACTTTAGGAGAAGGTACAAGGGTCTTCTATGTGACTAACATTGGGAGCAATCAGGAAAGGTCATCCATTGGGCTGTTACTTTAGGAGAAGGCACAAGGGTCTTCTATGTAACTAACATTGGGAGCAATCAGGAAAGGTCTTCTATTGGGCTGTTACTTTAGGAGAAGGCACAAGGGTCTTCTATGTGACTAACATTGGGAGCAATCAGGAAAGATCTTCCATTGGGCTGTTACTTTAGGAGAAGGCACAAGGGTCTTCTATGGGACTAACATTGGGAGCAATCAGGAAAGGTCTTCCATTGGGCTGTTACTTTAGGAGAAGGCACAAGGGTCTTCTATGGGACTAACATTGGGAGCAATCAGGAAAGGTCATCCATTGGGCTGTTACTTTAGGAGAAGGCACAAGGGTCTTCTATGGGACTAACATTGGGAGCAACCAGGAAAGGTCTTCCATTGGGCTGTTACTTTAGGAGAAGGCACAAGGGTCTTCTATGGGACTAACATTGGGAGCAATCAGGAAAGGTCTTCCATTGGGCTGTTACTTTAGGAGAAGGCACAAGGGTCTTCTATGTGACTAACATTGGGAGCAATCAGGAAAGGTCTTCCATTGGGCTGTTACTTTAGGAGAAGGCACAAGGGTCTTCTATGTGACTAACATTGGGAGCAATCAGGAAAGGTCATCCATTGGGCTGTTACTTTAGGAGAAGGCACAAGGGTCTTCTATGGGACTAACATTGGGAGCAATCAGGAAAGGTCATCCATTGGGCTGTTACTTTAGGAGAAGGCACAAGGGTCTTCTATGTGACTAACATTGGGAGCAACCAGGAAAGGTCATCCATTGGCCTGTTACTTTAGGAGAAGGCACAAGGGTCTTCTATGTGACTAACATTGGGAGCAATCAGGAAAGATCTTCCATTGGGCTGTTACTTTAGGAGAAGGCACAAGGGTCTTCTATGGGACTAACATTGGGAGCAACCAGGAAAGGTCTTCCATTTGGCTGTTACCTTAGGAGAAGGCACAAGGGTCTTCTATGTGACTAACATTGGGAGCAACCAGGAAAGGTCTTCCATTGGGCTGTTACTTTAGTAGAAGGCACAAGGGTCTTCTATGTGACTAACATTGGGAGCAACCAGGAAATGTCTTCCATTGGGCTGTTACTTTAGGAGAAGGCACAAGGGTCTTCTATGTGACTAACATTGGGAGCAATCAGGAAAGGTCTTCCATTGGGCTGTTACTTTAGGAGAAGGCACAAGGGTCTTCTATGTGACTAACATTGGGAGCAATCAGGAAAGGTCATCCATTGGGCTGTTACTTTAGGAGAAGGCACAAGGGTCTTCTATGGGACTAACATTGGGAGCAATCAGGAAAGGTCTTCCATTGGGCTGTTACTTTAGGAGAAGGCACAAGGGTCTTCTATGTGACTAACATTGGGAGCAATCAGGAAAGGTCATCCATTGGGCTGTTACTTTAGGAGAAGGCACAAGGGTCTTCTATGGGACTAACATTGGGAGCAATCAGGAAAGGTCTTCCATTGGGCTGTTACCTTAGGAGAAGGCACAAGGCTCTTCTATGTGACTAACATTGGGAGCAACCAGGAAAGGTCTTCCATTGGGCTGTTACTTTAGGAGAAGGCACAAGGGTCTTCTATGTGACTAACATTGGGAGCAACCAGGAAAGGTCATCCATTGGGCTGTTACTTTAGGAGAAGGCACAAGGGTCTTCTATGTGACTAACATTGGGAGCAATCAGGAAAGGTCATCCATTGGGCTGTTACTTTAGTAGAAGGCACAAGGGTCTTCTATGTGACTAACATTGGGAGCAACCAGGAAAGGTCTTCCATTGGGCTGTTACTTTAGGAGAAGGCACAAGGGTCTTCTATGTGACTAACATTGGGAGCAATCAGGAAAGATCTTCCATTGGGCTGTTACTTTAGGAGAAGGCACAAGGGTCTTCTATGTGACTAACATTGGGAGCAATCAGGAAAGATCTTCCATTGGGCTGTTACTTTAGGAGAAGGCACAAGGGTCTTCTATGGGACTAACATTGGGAGCAACCAGGAAAGGTCTTCCATTGGGCTGTTACTTTAGGAGAAGGCACAAGGGTCTTCTATGGGACTAACATTGGGAGCAATCAGGAAAGGTCTTCCATTGGGCTGTTACCTTAGGAGAAGGCACAAGGGTCTTCTATGTGACTAACATTGGGAGCAATCAGGAAAGGTCATCCATTGGGCTGTTACTTTAGGAGAAGGCACAAGGGTCTTCTATGTGACTAACATTGGGAGCAATCAGGAAAGGTCTTCCATTGGGCTGTTACTTTAGGAGAAGGCACAAGGGTCTTCTATGGGACTAACATTGGGAGCAATCAGGAAAGGTCTTCCATTGGGCTGTTACTTTAGGAGAAGGCACAAGGGTCTTCTATGGGACTAACATTGGGAGCAATCAGGAAAGGTCTTCCATTGGGCTGTTACTTTAGGAGAAGGCACAAGGGTCTTCTATGGGACTAACATTAGGAGCAATCAGGAAAGGTCATCCATTGGGCTGTTACTTTAGGAGAAGGCACAAGGGTCTTCTATGGGACTAACATTGGGAGCAATCAGGAAAGGTCATCCATTGGGCTGTTACTTTAGGAGAAGGCACAAGGGTCTTCTATGTGACTAACATTGGGAGCAATCAGGAAAGGTCTTCCATTGGGCTGTTACTTTAGGAGAAGGCACAAGGGTCTTCTATGTGACTAACATTGGGAGCAATCAGGAAAGGTCTTCCATTGGGCTGTTACTTTAGGAGAAGGCACAAGGGTCTTCTATGTGACTAACATTGGGAGCAATCAGGAAAGGTCATCCATTGGGCTGTTACTTTAGGAGAAGGCACAAGGGTCTTCTATGTGACTAACATTGGGAGCAATCAGGAAAGGTCTTCCATTGGGCTGTTACTTTAGGAGAAGGCACAAGGGTCTTCTATGTGACTAACATTGGGAGCAATCAGGAAAGGTCATCCATTGGGCTGTTACTTTAGGAGAAGGCACAAGGGTCTTCTATGGGACTAACATTGGGAGCAATCAGGAAAGGTCTTCCATTGGGCTGTTACTTTAGGAGAAGGCACAAGGGTCTTCTATGTGACTAACATTGGGAGCAATCAGGAAAGGTCTTCCATTGGGCTGTTACTTTAGGAGAAGGCACAAGGGTCTTCTATGTGACTAACATTGGGAGCAATCAGGAAAGGTCATCCATTGGGCTGTTACTTTAGGAGAAGGCACAAGGGTCTTCTATGGGACTAACATTGGGAGCAATCAGGAAAGGTCTTCCATTGGGCTGTTACTTTAGTAGAAGGCACAAGGGTCTTCTATGTGACTAACATTGGGAGCAACCAGGAAAGGTCTTCCATTGGGCTGTTACTTTAGGAGAAGGCACAAGGGTCTTCTATGGGACTAACATTGGGAGCAATCAGGAAAGGTCATCCATTGGGCTGTTACTTTAGGAGAAGGCACAAGGGTCTTCTATGTGACTAACATTGGGAGCAATCAGGAAAGGTCATCCATTGGGCTGTTACTTTAGGAGAAGGCACAAGGGTCTTCTATGGGACTAACATTGGGAGCAATCAGGAAAGGTCATCCATTGGGCTGTTACTTTAGGAGAAGGCACAAGGGTCTTCTATGTGACTAACATTGGGAGCAATCAGGAAAGGTCTTCCATTGGGCTGTTACTTTAGGAGAAGGCACAAGGGTCTTCTATGTGACTAACATTGGGAGCAATCAGGAAAGGTCATCCATTGGGCTGTTACTTTAGGAGAAGGCACAAGGGTCTTCTATGTGACTAACATTGGGAGCAATCAGGAAAGGTCTTCCATTGGGCTGTTACTTTAGGAGAAGGCACAAGGGTCTTCTATGTGACTAACATTGGGAGCAATCAGGAAAGGTCTTCCATTGGGCTGTTACTTTAGGAGAAGGCACAAGGGTCTTCTATGTGACTAACATTGGGAGCAATCAGGAAAGGTCATCCATTGGGCTGTTACTTTAGGAGAAGGCACAAGGGTCTTCTATGTGACTAACATTGGGAGCAATCAGGAAAGGTCATCCATTGGGCTGTTACTTTAGGAGAAGGCACAAGGGTCTTCTATGTGACTAACATTGGGAGCAATCAGGAAAGGTCTTCCATTGGGCTGTTACTTTAGGAGAAGGCACAAGGGTCTTCTATGTGACTAACATTGGGAGCAATCAGGAAAGGTCTTCCATTGGGCTGTTACTTTAGGAGAAGGCACAAGGGTCTTCTATGTGACTAACATTGGGAGCAATCAGGAAAGGTCATCCATTGGGCTGTTACTTTAGGAGAAGGCACAAGGGTCTTCTATGTGACTAACATTGGGAGCAATCAGGAAAGGTCATCCATTGGGCTGTTACTTTAGGAGAAGGCACAAGGGTCTTCTATGTGACTAACATTGGGAGCAATCAGGAAAGGTCATCCATTGGGCTGTTACTTTAGAAGAAGGCACAAGGGTCTTCTATGGGACTAACATTGGGAGCAATCAGGAAAGGTCATCCATTGGGCTGTTACTTTAGGAGAAGGCACAAGGGTCTTCTATGTGACTAACATTGGGAGCAATCAGGAAAGGTCATCCATTGGGCTGTTACTTTAGGAGAAGGCACAAGGGTCTTCTATGTGACTAACATTGGGAGCAACCATCAAGGTCTGCCGTGGGACTGTTTATTTAGGAGCAAGCACAAGGGTCTTCTTTGAAACTAACATTTGGAACACCTGCCAAGGTTTTTCATGGGACTGTAACCTACGGAGCAAGCATTAAGGTCTTCTATGGGACTGTAATTTTAGGAGCAAGCACACAGGTCTTCTAATCTATGGGACTAACATTTGGAGCAACCACCAAGGTGTTTCATGGGACTGTTACTCTGGAGGCAAACACAAGGGTCTTCTATGTGACTAACATTGGGAGCAACCATCAAGGTCTTCTAGGGGACTGCTACTTTAAAACAAGCACAAGCGTCTTCAATTTGACTAACATTGGGAGAAACCATGAAGGTCTTTTAGAGAATTGTAACTATAGGAGCAAGCATAAAGGTGTTTTGGGGACTTACTTTAGGAGCAACCATGAAGGTATTCCATGGGACTGTTACTTTAGGAGAAAGCACAAGGGTCTTCTAGCGGACTAATATTGGGAGCAACCGTAGGGGGCTTCCAAGGGGCTGTTACTCTAGGAACAAGCATAAAAGTCTTTCAGGAGACTTTTACATTAGGAGCAAACATAAAGGTCTTCAGGTGGACTTGGATTGGCAAACAACTTTAGATCACAATAGAGACTTCAACAATTAGTGAAGACAACATATACATGATATAGATTCATGATGATGGCTGTTTTCCGCTTCTAATTGAAAAATAATAAGAATATAAACTTCACACTTTGAAGATGTACTTTTCTTGACAAAATGCATTCATCTATTTCCATAAGTGCAGTTAATGGACTCATTTAGTCATTAGAGCAGATAGATAAATAAAAATGTAACAAACTTCTCCATTAATTATTACATCAAGTTATCCTGTTTCTTTATAAAGAAGTTTGTAGTCATTAGGTTCTGTAGTAGAAATCAATGTTCTATGATGGATGAGGTTAGGTTAAGGAAGTCTAGGTAATTTATATGTCATTGTAGTTTTATTAGAGCTATTGATTTATTAGTAGTACCCTTGGCAGGTACTTGGTTCATACAAACATATGAGAATTCTTATGCCAAAAAAAGTCTATCTCACACAATGAATGCTTTAATTGTAAAATAGTTTGCTCAGTGCCACTCTGTTGTTTACAATATGACATAATGTTAATGTTTGATATCAATTAAAAACAAAATATAACAACTAAACATTGAACTATACAACACCAACTAGATGTACAAACCAAAGACCTAAAACCATGAACAACACAAAACAACACACGGTCCAGATATTGTGAAATTGTTCATTGTTGAAGGTCATATAGTGACCAATATATAGTTGCTTACATCTTTAGTCTCCGATGAATACTTGCCTGACTGGTAATCATACCACATCTTCTTTAATTTTATAAAGTCATTTGGTAGTTACCCCAATGATAGTATCCCTGTAACCATTGAACAAATTTTCATAAGTTTTCGTTCTTCACTAAAGCCAACCTGATCACTAAATTGTTAGGTGCTTCATTTGTCAAGTGGTCTATGGAGTACATTTTCAGCAATCATTTGCCTGTCAACACTAAGGTTGTGAGTTTGAACCCTGCATACGGCAGGTGTGTTTTTTCCCCGTCTTAATTTACTCAGAATGCAAAATTTATAATGAAGGATGGTTGTCATCTTCGAGTACTCTGGCTTCCTATACCAATAAAAAGGACCTGGCATGCTAAAAGTCATGTTAATAACCAACAATTAATAAATTTATTATTTAATTCTGGACTAGCTGAAAAATAAATAACAAGATTTATCAGTCACAACATCACATGACATGACCATGAAAAGACAAATTACATTGCAAGACAGTTGTTATCAATTTGTTTAATGTGTTTGAGCTTTTGATTTTGCATTTTGATTTATAGGGACCTACCATTTAGAATTTTCCTCGGAGTTCTGTATTTTTGTTATTTACAGTTTCATGCTGACAGCAGCAATTACTGCAGAGACACAGGCTTCCACGGAACCCCTTACAATTTTTTTGTAGTAGAGGTTGATATCCTTAGACATATAAAATAACTGTTGTTTTCTTTTTTCAGCTACCGTTTGAAATTGAAATATACTACATACAACACATACTGATGCTTATTATACCATTTTATCTGATAATGAAAGGCGGTAAGTCATAAAAGAAAAAATGTTACATATACAATGTAGAGTCTACCAATGCATCAAGTGTGATACAATATTTATTCACTCCTGACAGTTGAATTTTGAAATTTAAAACGTGAGGCTTCCCAAGCATTTTAAATATTTAAAATTTAACTGTTGAGAGTAGATTAATAGGGTATTGCACAAGATTTGGTGGTGGAATCTGTTTCTCTAATGATTTTTATATGATATGCAGACTCTCTAAATCCTTCTTTTAGAATGACTTGGCAGCCTGCAAAAAGATATGTTCTCTCTATGTGACATGATCAGGCATGGTCTCCTTTTTCATGACGTTACTATAGGAATTTCAGACCAAAGAACTAAACGTTGATTTTATATAAAAAATAATAAGCAGGTCAGGAAAAGGATAAATTGAGTAGAACTAGAGATATGTCTTTATACAAGGTAGGATGTTAGTTAATTTATAATAGTTTTTTCTAAATTTCCTTAAATTAATCTTTAGTTCATGTAAACATGTCGGTTTTAGGAGATAATGTTCACTACACTCATTTTCTTAAACATTGAGGATGAAATGTGATAATTTGATTTAAATAATATAAAGAACAATCATTCTTCGGGAAACAAGTAAAACTTTATAGATAAAAATTGGAATTTTCTTAATGAGGAAATGATTAAAATCAGCAAATAAAAATACAAATAGAAAAACCATTTTATGAATTGTTTTTGACAAAAAAGGGAAAAACATTGTTGAGTTGTGGAAAAGAAAATTTAAATGTTTTAATTTGAACGTTATAAATAGTTTATCACCCAATATTAAAAGCAGTAGATTTATTCTTGTTTCAGTCAAGTCAGATTTAAGGCTTTTATTGCTCCTACTGATATTTTGAGCAATAATTTTCAAGAAGAAAATGTATTTTAGATGAATAAGGTTTCCATGTCAGAGCCATTTGAGATACCAGTAAATAAATTTCAAGATAGAAGCAATTTAAGGTCAATAAAATTCAATATGGTATGATGGTAGTGATTTGGGATTGATAAATTTTAGAATAGACAATGTTTTAAAACAGATTTTTTTTTTTTAGAAAAAAAGTAATTTCTTTTAGTTTTGAGTAATTAAAATTTATATATATGTTTCAGGTGTTTATAACCCGGAGCCAATGTGGGACTTAAGTTGGGCAGCCGTATCCGTTGGCAGTACCTACATATACCATTTTATAACTCTACAGTACATAGGATTTGTAAGTTTGAATTGTTGTTTGTCTTTGTCATATATCTTAATGTTTGTTATCCTCTTGGACAGGGACATTAAAAGATTTCATGACATTATTTTTGAACCATTGGAATACCTATCAAACTTTTCTTGAAAATGGCCCCTGCATGGTAAGGGTAAAACCCAGTAATGTTTTTTTAGGTCAATAGGTCAAAGGTCACAGAAGCTAGATATAGACTAAAATTTGGGTGATAGTTTCCAGGTGCAATCTTTTGCTCAACTATTACATCAGACAGAAAAAGAGGTTGAAAAGCAAAATATTATATAAAGATAACTTATATTCTAAATTTTTGTCTGGAGCTGTTGAATTTGACCTAATTGTCATTGTAGATTCAAATATAGGTCATTTGTCAAGTTTTGCTATTGATAAATTTTCCTTTGATCTTACTGACTGATAATTTCCTTTCTTATCACAGTAGAGTGATATGAAAAATATTACTAGAAACTAAGGGCGCAAGTGCCCGTTGTCAATGAAATTAACAATGCGTCGTAGGTAAAATAGAGATAAACAGATTATCATTGGTCATCTCAACTCGACTGCTTTTCTCACTTTTGCTGTTATTAATTTCTGTACAAGTAATATGATGATTGATATATTTCAGGTATTTAAGGTGAATTTAAACAACATGCTGTGTCCTGCTATATCTGACCCATTCTATGGACCTTATTATAGACTTTGTGCATTATTTCATCAAACCTTGGTCCTTCCTTTCCTAGCCAAATTTATGTACTGGATATGTAAAAAAGCTTCTCCACTCACTGTGTGTGATTTAGAAGAAACCAAAGTTATTGACATCATGAAAGGTTGTTTATCAGGAAGTGAAAGCTCAAGACAGGAAGTTGACAATCAGGGTCAGGAAGGTGTTACATTAGAAGCTAAAAAGCACACAACTTTAAAACATCGAAATGGCTCAGGTGATATTACAGAAAAAAATGGAGTACTTATAAATGACACAAGACAACCTAGTAATGGACACTTGAAATCTTCCTGATGCAAGTTCGCAGTTTCATTTTCGAGATTATTTGTAACTCATTATTTATATGCACATGAATAATGTATTTTTTTTGAAATGATGTTTTATAGATAAATGTGACTTAGTTAATTGTGTTAATGGGTGTCATTAAGTATTCATTTATAAGAGGAAAACTGTTCTAACATAAATACTGATGTCACTTCAATTTTATTAATTTTTTCCAATTGAAGAAGAAAGGATTGATGATTGATATATATTTCTTTATTTAGTTTTGAATCGAAAATTCAAATAAAGAAAAATATTCAGAAATGAAATGTCCTACATTTAATAAATTTTCAATTCTCATCAATGTTAACAGCATATGCCTGATTTTTTTCATCCTTATTGACATTAGAGCTTAAATCAAACATTCTGTTATAAAAAAAATTTCATCCATTAGAAACTACCTTTGTTATTGGCATGGTCAGTATGTCATTAACTTAAAGCTAACATTGTGTCATCTCCGGCTAAGAATACCAGTATGTCATGACATACTTAGGTTAATGGTATGTCATGTCAGCCTAGTCTTATCAGTATGTCATGTCCATCTAAGGTTAACAGTATGTCATGTAATACTAATATTAACAGTATGTCATGTCCGTCTAAGGTTAACAGTTTATCATGTAATACTAATGTTAACAGTATGTCATGTCTGTCTAAGGTTCACAGTATGTCATGTCCATCTAAGGTTAACAGTTTAACATGTCAGGCTAAGATTAACATTATGTCATTTCTGTCAAAGGTTAACAGTTCATCATGTAATACTAATGTTAACAGTATGTCATGTCTGTCGGAGGTTAACAGTTTATCATGTAATACTTATGTTAACAGTATGTCATGTCTGTCTTAGGTTAACAGTATGTCATGTCCATCTAAGGTTAACAGTTTAACATGTCAGGCTAAGGTTAACAGTATGTCATGTCTGTCGAAGTTAATAGTTTATCATGTAAAACTAATGTTAACAGTATGTCATGATATGCTAATGTTAACAGTATGTCATGTAAGCCTAAGATTAACAGTATGTCATGTCAGCTTAAGGTTTACAGTATGTCATGCCATGCCTATGTTAATAATATGTCATGTCAGCTTAAAGTTACCAGTATGTCATGATATTCTTATGTTAACAGTATGTCATGTCCGTCTAAGGTTAACAGTATGTCAAGTCATACTTAGGTTAACAGTGTGTCAATCCCCCTGACTCATGCCAAACTTAGGTAATCATTATGGCATTGCAACTTTATGTCACCATTTTATAATGATAACCTTAGGGTATCAGTATGTCATGATAACCTTTTGTTAACAGTATGTCAAAAATGCTAAGGTAGTTTTTGATTGTTGAAAGTTTTTGTTTTTATGGTTTTGATTTTTTTTTAAATCTCACTATCATGCTTTTTTCATAAGACTTGTGAATTTGATGTTTGTAGTTTGTGGGTATCCCAATCCATCAGATCAACTAACAATAACTAATCCTCATCACACTTCTCACTTCATTTATCATTATTGGAATGGCTACTTAATTTATTTCTAACAGATTTATTTTGTAAATTTGATCTTTTTTTAATGAAAATAGCCCTTGGGTCTTTGTGAGCTTTTTTCATCTTTTTGCATCCGTTGACTGTCAGATCCTCTTTGTCAAGCCACAGCATTAACTTTTAGGTTCAGTCTGTGGTTAAAGTTATTTTAAAACATCAATTACTTTGTCAAACTTCTTGAAATTTTATAAAAACTTGAACAGAAGCTTTTTATTGGTCAAAGCCTATATCCAGAGTAAATTGTTGAAATATTTTATTCAATTTGTTCATATTTTAGGGATAAATGGACTTGATGACTTTGGCAGTTAACATTAAAATGCAGTCTAAGAAAGTTTTTTATTGTGTTAACTCTTTAGACCATTCCATATGCACTTTCTTTGGTATAACTTCAAGACCTTTCAGTTGTTAAAACACCATTCCCTTTCTGCATGCATAAGAAGATGAGTAAAACAAGCTCCACAAAGCCTGAAGCATTGCTTTATCCAAAAGTTTGTATCTGTTATGGAATAAAGTAATATAAACATACACATCAATCATCAACATTGTCAGAAATTGGATTTACTTTAAGACTTGCAACATCAAAAGTTTGTTTAATATAAGATGGACACATATCAGATTCAATCACTGAGGAATTTGAAAACTCAAAATAAAAAATGTTAAACTCTAATTATATAAAAGATAGTCTTGAATAATGTTATTACAAGTGTTGAAGATTTATGATGTTTATCTTGATGCATATAGATTTTAAAACAATTATTGACAACAATCTATTGGATTATGTCTTTTTTTATACATATATATCATGTATTCAATGTATTTGTGTGGTATTACTCGGAAAACTATTTATAAATGGAATGACATAGTAGTTCAGTTTTCATGTATATGGTTTTGTGGGAATTTTCTTGATTTAATACAACATATCCCTATAATGAATATTTATTATACCAAAGTCTGCACTTTACACAGAAAAACCCTATTCCACCTTGTAATACAAATACAAGTTATTAGAAAAATACAATAATTGAAACAGTAAATATTAATGAATTCAACATGTTCAATAATAAATATTTTAATTAATTTGACAAGTTTAGTTCGATATCCTTTTCAGAAATATTGCTGTCATACTGACTACATTTCTTTACTTTAATTAATTAGGAGATAACTGTATTTTATTTAAGCTCTGACAGCATCAATCGGTGATTTGATGGTCACAAATTAAGTTTACTGGCATTGCACCAATTGATGCTGTTGGAGCGTAAAATACAATATTGTTATCTCCATTCTGTGCTTGCGTGTACGTTTTCATGTTGTGAATTGATGCCATGAAAATGAATGACGTTATCAACTCAAAATGAACCTTACAAACGATGTTGCATTAGAATGTAAATTACGTTTAGCTTTTTGACATCTAATAATGCTCATTTTTTTCTCTCACTATATTTGATTCCAATCAGGATATATTTTAATGTGTATTGATGTCTTTATGTATGTTTGTTTGAATTTGATAATTTACTAGTCTAATTAATCACAGAAATGCTACTGAAATTGTGCAATAGAATTTTACAATAGAAAGTGCTAGAAATTTATGTACTGTATTTTGTTTAGCTTTAAGTAAGCAGAATTATTGAAGCAAAAAGTTATTTCAGCAATATGTTATGAATACCAGATTATAAACTTGTGAGGGACCAAGGAAACCCATTATATTTGAACTCTTATAGAATATTATACAATGTATTTTTTATCGGATAAGGTTTTGACATCAAGCTATCAATCCATTATTTGATTTCCATTAAATCCATCCTGTTTTATTCAGTATTAGTTGCAGTGGCTGATCCAGAGGGTTGGGGGTGGAACCCCTGTTGTTTTGGACGATAAATGCATTTGAATGGAGACATATAGTTGGAAAAACACACACCCCTTTTATCCTGGGTTGGGAACCCCCTTTTAAAAGTGACTGGATCCACCCCTGAGTTGATTCCAAAATATAGTTGAGATGAGTAGATTTATACTATATTTAGGAAGATTTTCAGACTTAAGGGATAGTTTAATGTTCTTAGTTCCTGCAGTTCTGGTCTATATTTGATAAACCTTTCATTAGGGCAATGTTTTAACATTTTCATTTGATCTCATATTTTACAAGATTTTAAAAGCAAAATTGATAGGAAAGATTTAAATCCTGATATTAGTATTCCCAGAAGTTTAGTAGAAGAAAACTATAAGTATGCACTGTGTCAGTTAGTATGTCTGAATGCCTTAATTAATTAATAAGATATTTTGAATATTAGCTTCATTATAACAAGTTGAGTTTTGGTCCAGTTGAGCGATTTTGGGTATGAGTTTGGAGTCTTTGGATCCTTATAAATACCACATTTCTAACTGTAATAACTGAATCAGTTGATAAGGTATATATTTCTTTTCATAAAAAAATAGTTAAAATTGGAGTCTCCTTTTGTTTGAGTTATATTTGTGGAAATTGTGGTTCATGGATGTTAAAATTCTTAATTCCTCAGGGAATTTTATAAAGATAAGCCTAATCAAGGGAGATAATGAAACTGTGATACAGAAGTTTTAAATGAGACATGCCATGAAAGTGTTTACTAAGCTAACAACTAAATCAGAAGTTTTAAATGAGACATGCCATGAAAGTGTTTACTAAGCTAACAACTAAACCAGCGTTTATCTCAGTGTTTTGATTTAAATGTTTTTTTTCTAGTTTGTTGAAAGGGCACACATGCCTGTCATGATTCTTTAAACATCTATTTATTGTCTCTTCAACTCTACAAATGCTTTATTATTTATAACATATGTGCAGTTTATGTACAGTTTTAAAGGTCTACATTTTGAATATGTTTTTGTAATGTACAGTTTATATGCATCCTTAGAAATGTAAATGAAGATTGCTTGTACTTTTAAAAGTAGCTGTAACCTAATTTTTTGTCCACTTCCCATTAAAATACTACGCAGAAAATTTTCCTGACACAAGGATTTTAGTCTCAAATTGAGATGTGAATGGTATCAGCCCAAAATTCTCAGTAGAATAAGTTGAAATTAATATGAAATATTTTGATACTTCAGAAGGGTATTGTGCAAATAAGATACCATAAACTGTGTGTTCAATAGAGAAAGAAAAGTTTACAAATTTCCACATTTTACCTTACAATTTGTTTATTTTTGTATGATGAAATAAATTGGAGATCAAGAAACTTAAGAGGATTTTTTTAATTATGTTTTCTATGCCTGCTGAATTACACTTGTAAGTAATCTTCTGTCCTATTTACTTTGAAGGTTTGGTTTTAAATTCATCTTCTCAACTGGTTAGAATATGAATGTTAACATTTAGATTTCACCTCTATGTATTGTACTGTGATTTTAATTTATACCATGGGAAAACAGAGCTTTTGATGTTATATTTGTAAGACTGATTTTCCAGTCACATAACATGCAGTGTTCTAAATATATTGTTTAGATTTTTTTTATTTATGATAGAAAAATCTGTGAAGACGACTGTTTGAAGGTCTTTCTCATTGAAATACATGTAAATGACAAAAAATAAATGATTTCTAGTGATAGAAACGTTAAAACACTTTATCTTACAATCAACTTCTTATTCAGGAAGCATGCTGTAAATTGTTAAATTACTATTAAGTAGGAAACAATTTAAATTTCTACAAACAATAGAGCAGGATAATTTATTATTATATCTTTATAGCTGTTTTTGTGATGAATTTGTCTTCCTTTTAAGTTTAGACATGGAATAAAGTGTTGATATAATACTTCCATGGCTTTAGATGACTATGTTAAACGCTGTAGTGGTCCTCTGATAAGGATATATTTAATAAGGAAGTAATTAATAGTTATTTAATGGATATCAAGTCAACAATAATATCTAGTGTAGTTCATACAAAAATATGGTTGAAGTAATTATAATAGAAAAAAAGGAAGTTCTTTCATCTGTATTGAGATTTAAATTGTGAGTTAAACAATAGATTTGTCAGTTATTTTCCTTGTGTAAGAATGTTTAAATGTTTATATGTAAACCTGAAGACTAAACACAGTAGTTGATGGTGAACAGTAGTTAATGGTTAACAGTAGTTGGTTTTTAAGTCATGAGTACAACTGTTTGTTTTGTATGATTGACTATTTTGGGAAAGTTTTTGTTGTTGTTGTTAAAACATTCCACCTTTACAAAGTGACCTGTAGATAGTTTGTTGTTGTTTTATTTCCATAGCCAAGTTAAAAGTAACCTTCATTATTCAAAAATAAAAATAAATCTTTGCAACTTTAGCAAAGTTTGATCTTGCAGTCTTTGAACAATTGATGCCTATGGACACATATTCTTCTTTTTGACATGGTTTGCTGATTTGAAAAAAAAATAATAATAAAAATCTCTCATGTATACAGTTGCATTTGAAGTACATAAACAATGATAACTGATCTTGTTGATAGTACAATGTATTACTCTATAAGTAAAAACAATTCAGTATAACTTGAGAACAAGTTTAGTCATGAAATTATGACAACACAACTATTGTATAGCTTGCCAGGAATACTTTTCGTGTCTTATATGAGAGAATAGACTTATTTTTTTATGGCCCCCCAACAAAGTTGTCGGTGCCATATAGTTTTACCCTTTTCCGTAATTCCGTTATTCCGTTATTCCGCAACAATCCATTGTATAGAGTTTATTTCAAAACGCTTTCAGATATTGGGATGATTTTTGGCATGTCAGTTAACCAAGATGAGTTACAGGTTAAGTTTAAGTTTTGTTCCGCTCAGCTAATTTTTGCTGAAATAACGGGCTATGGACTTTGATAAATTGTTGAAAATCACAATTATACAGACCTTTTTTCTAAATGCTTTCAGATATTGGTCTGATTTTTGGTATGCTAACCATGATGAGTTACATATAAATTTTAAGTTTCGTTCCACTCCACTAATTTTTGCCAAAATTTAAGGTTTACAACTTTGAAAATTGTTGAAAATCACAGTTATACAGACTTTTTCTATACACCTCCAGATTTTGAGCTGAGTTTTGATATGTGAGACTACCATCATGTTTGTGTCCACTTGTGTTATTGAAATTGCAGATTTTTCAACTTTTTCAGACGGGGCCATTCGTGTCGCTTTGACACATCTAGTTCTTACTTACAACTAATACTGATCATATAGTGCTATTACAACGGGTGATGGAACCTAATTGAGTTATATTCGTTATACCTAGAATGAATATCAACTGGATAATTAATCAATTGTAAAGAATAGTCTATCAAGAATTACAAATGAGTTGTATGTGTGTCAGTCGGATATGTAATTGTTAAGGTAAATCTTGATAACAGCTTTTGTGTATATAACTCAAAGAGAGGTTTAAGACAAATTACACAACTAATTTCTTCAAAAACAAGAAATTTTTGTTTTATTATGTAGTTTATTCCAAAGAATTATGTAGGCTGAATCCCAAGATATATTTAGGTTAATTTATTACTAATGATCCTAAACAGTTTTGTTCAAATAATGTAAATTATTCATTTGATTAATTATTTATAATACATGTATTTATATTGTAACACAGACATGTAATCTTGTATACAAAAAATAACTTTTTTAACAGCTTTCATGAATACTCATTGCTTTAACTAACATTTCTTCCATTAAAGGAGCGTTCAGATGTAAACAAATGTTATTTGTTGTGAGTTAAGTTTTCTTGTACTATTGATTGTATATGGTAGGAATAAAATCAAACTTGATGTTGGCAAGATGAGTTACTCCATTTACATGCCTCCTGGGACGTTTTACCTTTGTATGTATGACATTTCCATTTTTATACGACCGCAAAATTTGAAAAAATTTTCGTCGTATATTGCTATCACGTTGGCGTCGTCGTCGTAGTCGTCGTCGTCCGAATACTTTTAGTTTTCGCACTCTAACTTTAGTAAAAGTGAATGGAAATCTATGAAATTTTAACACAAGGTTTATGACCACAAAAGGAAGGTTGGTATTGATTTTGGGAGTTTTGGTCCCAACATTTTAGGAATTAGGGGCAAAAAGGGCCCAAATAAGCATTTTCTTGGTTTTCCCACTATAACTTTAGTTTAAGTTAATAGAAATCTATGAAATTTTGACACAAGGTTTATGACCACAAAAGAACGGTTGGGATTGATTTTGGGAGTTTTGGTTTCAACAGTTTAGGAATTAGGGGCCAAAAAAGGGCCCAAATAAGCATTATTCTTGGTTTTCGCACAATAACTTTAGTTTAAGTAAATAGAAATCAATGAAATTTAAACACAATGTTAATGACTACAAAAGGAAGGTTGGTATTGATTTTGGGAGTTTAGGTCCCAACAGTTTAGGAATTAGGGGCCAAAAAGGGACCCAAATAAGCATTTTTCTTGGTTTTCGCACCATAACGTTAGTATAAGTAAATAGAAATCTATGAAATTTAAACACAAGGTTTATGACCATAAAAGGAAGGTTGGTATTGATTTTGGGAGTTTTGGTCCCAACAGAATAAGGGGCCCAAAGGGTCCAAAATTAAACTTTGTTTGATTTCATCAAAATTGAATAATTGGGGTTCTTTGATATGCTGAATCTAACTGTCTTGACTGTGTATGTAGATTCTTAACTTTTGGTCCCGTTTTCAAATTGGTCTACATTAAGGTCCAAAGGGTCCAAAATTAAACTTAGTTTGATTTTGACAAAAAATGAATCAGTTAGATTCTTTGATTTGCTGAATCTAAAAATGTACTAAGATTCTTGATTATTGGCCCAGTTTTCAAGTTGGTCCAAATCAGGGTCCAAAATTAAACTTTGTTTGATTTCATCAAAAATTGAATAAATGGGGTTCTTTGATATACCAAATCTAACTGTGTATGTAGATTCTTCATTTTTGGTCCTGTTTTCAAATTGGTCTACACTAAAGTCCAAAGGGTCCAAAATTAAACTTAGTCTGATTTTAACAAAAATTGAAATCTTGGGGTTCTTTGATATGCTGAATCCAAAAATGTACTTAGATTTTTTATTATGGGCCCAGTTTTCAAGTCGGTCCAAATCAGGATCTAAAATTATTATATTAAGTATTGTGCAATAGCAAGTCTTTTCAATTGCACAGTATTGCGCAATGGCAAGAAATATCTAATTGCACAATATTGTGAAATAGCAAATTTTTTTTTAATTTGAGTTATCTTTCTTTGTTCAGAATAGTAAGCAAGAAATATCTAATTGCAAAATATTGTGCAATAGCAAGATTTTTTTTAATTGGAGTTGTCTTTCTTTGTCCAGAATCAACTTAAATCTTTGTTATATACAATATACAATGTATATTCACTTTTTACTACCAACTGATAAATTAAAATAATCTTTACCATTCAGTGATAACAAGCAGTTTTTTTACATTTTAATATTTTATGATGTATTTAAATGAGTAGTTATTGTTGCAAACTCCATTAGAAATTTTAATTGAGATTAGTTTTGGAATAAGGGAAAGGGGGATGTGATTAAAAAAATTGGGTTCAATTTTTCTCATTTGAAATTTCATAAATAAAAAAGAAAATTTCTTCAAACATTTTTTTGAGAGGATTAATATTCAACAGCATAGTGAATTGCTCTAAGAGAAAACAAAAATTTTAAGTTCATTAGAACACATTCATTCTGTGTCAGAAACCTATGCTGTGTCAACTATTTAATCACAATCCAAATTTAGAGCTGAATCCAGCTTGAATGTTGTGTCCATACTTGCCCCAACCGTTCAGGGTTCAACCTCTGCGGTCGTATAAAGCTACGCCCTGCGGAGCATCTGGTTCACACCTGATTTAAGTTGTTTTTGAAGGAGTAAGTTTTTAACTTGGCTAGTATTTGTTATAGATGCCAACAGAATGACTTAATTAAATTGTTTTATCACATCTATACTTGTTGTTTTTAATACTCTGTAACCTTCAAAATAACATTGATAAAAGACAGAAGTGAGCCGTATGCATTCCATTTGCTTGAACCTTAGACAAAAGTGAGCTGTATGCATTCCATTTGATTGAACCTTTGACAGAAGTGAGCTGTATGCATTCCATTTGATAGAACTTTAGACAGAAGTGAGCTGTATGCATTCCATTTGATAGAACTTAAGACAGAAGTGAGCTGTATGCATTCCATTTGATTGAACCTTAGACAGAAGTGAGCTGTATATATTCCATTTGATTGAACTTCAGACTGAAGTGAGCTGTATGCATTCCATTTGATTGAACTTTAGACAGAAGTGAGCTGTATGTATTCCATTTGATTGAACTTTAGACTGAAGTGAGCTGTATGCATTCCATTTGATTGAACCTTAGACTGAAGTGAGCTGTATGCATTCCATTTGCTTGAACCTTAGACAAAAGTGAGCTGTATGCATTCCATTTGATTGAACCTTTGACAGAAGTGAGCTGTATGCATTCCATTTGATTGAACTTTAGACAGAAGTGAGCTGTATGCATTCCATTTGATAGAACTTTAGACAGAAGTGAGCTGTATGTATTCCATTTGATTGAACTTTAGACAGAAGTGAGCTGTATGCATTCCATTTGATTGAACTTTAGACAGAAGTGAGCTGTATGTATTCCATTTGATTGAACTTTAGACAGAAGTGAGCTGTATGCATTCCATTTGATTGAACCTTTGACAGAAGTGAGCTGTATGCATTCCATTTGCTTGAACCTTAGACAGAAGTGAGCTGTATGTATTCCATTTGATTGAACTTTAGACTGAAGTGAGCTGTATGCATTCCATTTGATTGAACCTTAGACTGAAGTGAGCTGTATGCATTCCATTTGATTGAACCTTAGACTGAAGTGAGCTGTATGCATTCCATTTGCTTGAACCTTAGACAAAAGTGAGCTGTATGCATTCCATTTGATTGAACCTTTGACAGAAGTGAGCTGTATGCATTCCATTTGATTGAACTTTAGACAGAAGTGAGCTGTATGCATTCCATTTGATAGAACTTTAGACAGAAGTGAGCTGTATGTATTCCATTTGATTGAACTTTAGACAGAAGTGAGCTGTATGCATTCCATTTGATTGAACTTTAGACAGAAGTGAGCTGTATGTATTCCATTTGATTGAACTTTAGACAGAAGTGAGCTGTATGCATTCCATTTGATTGAACCTTTGACAGAAGTGAGCTGTATGCATTCCATTTGCTTGAACCTTAGACAGAAGTGAGCTGTATGTATTCCATTTGATTGAACCTTAGACAGAAGTGAGCTGTATGCATTCCATTTGCTTGAACTTTAGACAGAAGTGAGCTGTATGCATTCCATTTGCTTGAACCTTAGACAGAAGTGAGCTGTATGCATTCCATTTGATTGAACCTTAGACAGAAGTGAGCTGTATGCATTCCATTTGCTTGAACTTTAGACAGAAGTGAGCTGTATGTATTCCATTTGATTGAACTTTAGACTGAAGTGAGCTGTATGCATTCCATTTGATTGAACCTTAGACTGAAGTGAGCTGTATGCATTCCATTTGCTTGAACCTTAGACAGAAGTGAGCTGTATGCATTCCATTTGATTGAACCTTAGACAGAAGTGAGCTGTATGCATTCCATTTGCTTGAACTTTAGACAGAAGTGAGCTGTATGTATTCCATTTGATTGAACTTTAGACTGAAGTGAGCTGTATGCATTCCATTTGCTTGAACTTTAGACAGAAGTGAGCTGTATGCATTCCATTTGCTTGAACCTTAGACAGAAGTGAGCTGTATGCATTCCATTTGATTGAACCTTAGACAGAAGTGAGCTGTATGCATTCCATTTGCTTGAACTTTAGACAGAAGTGAGCTGTATGTATTCCATTTGATTGAACTTTAGACAGAAGTGAGCTGTATGCATTCCATTTGATTGAACCTTTGACAGAAGTGAGCTGTATGCATTCCATTTGATTGAACCTTAGACAGAAGTGAGCTGTATGCATTCCATTTGCTTGAACTTTAGACAGAAGTGAGCTGTATGTATTCCATTTGATTGAACTTTAGACAGAAGTGAGCTGTATGTATTCCATTTGATTGAACTTTAGACAGAAGTGAGCTGTATGCATTCCATTTGATTGAACTTTAGACAGAAGTGAGCTGTATGCATTCCATTTGATTGAACCTTAGACAGAAGTGAGCTGTATGCATTCCATTTGATTGAACTTTAGACAGAAGTGAGCTGTATGCATTCCAGTTGATTGAACCTTAGACAGAAGTGAGCTGTATGCATTCCATTTGATTGAACTTTAGACAGAAGTGAGCTGTATGTATTCCATTTGATTGAACTTTAGACAGAAGTGAGCTGTAAGCATTCCATTTGCTTGAACTTTAGACAGAAGTGAGCTGTATGTATTCCATTTGATTGAACTTTAGACAGAAGTGAGCTGTATGCATTCCATTTGATTGAACTTTAGACAGAAGTGAGCTGTATGTATTCCATTTGATTGAACCTTAGACAGAAGTGAGCTGTATGTATTCCATTTGATTGAACTTTAGACAGAAGTGAGCTGTAAGCATTCCATTTGCTTGAAACTTAGACAGAAGTGAGCTGTATGCATTCCATATGCTTGAACCTTAGACAGAAGTGAGCTGTATGCATTCCATTTGCTTGAACCTTAGACAGAAGTGAGCTGTATGCATTCCATTTGCTTGAACCTTAGACAGAAGTGAGCTGTATGTATTCCATTTGATTGAACCTTAGACAGAAGTGAGCTGTATGCATTCCATATGCTTGAACCTTAGACAGAAGTGAGCTGTATGCATTCCATTTGCTTGAACTTTAGACAGAAGTGAGCTGTATGCATTCCATTTGCTTGAACCTTAGACAGAAGTGAGCTGTATGCATTCCATATGCTTGAACTTTAGACAGAAGTGAGCTGTATGCATTCCATTTTATTGAACCTTAGACAGAGGTGAGCTGTATGCATTCCATTTGATAGAACTTTAGACAGAAGTGAGCTGTATGCATTCCATTTGATTGAACCTTAGACAGAAGTGAGCTGTATGCATTCCATGTGATTGAACTTTAGACAGAAGTGAGCTGTATGTATTCCATTTGATTGAACTTTAGACAGAAGTGAGCTGTATGCATTCCATTTGATAGAACTTTAAACAGAAGTGAGCTGTATGCATTCCATTTGATTGAACCTTAGACAGAAGTGAGCTGTATGTATTCCATTTGATTGAACCTTAGACAGAAGTGAGCTGTATGCATTCCATTTGATTGAACCTTAGACAGAAGTGAGCTGTATGCATTCCATTTGCTTGAACTTTAGACAGAAGTGAGCTGTATGCATTCCATTTGATTGAACTTAAGACAGAAGTGAGCTGTATGCATTCCATTTGATTGAACCTTTGACAGAAGTGAGCTGTATGCATTCCATTTGATTGAACTTTAGACAGAAGTGAGCTGTATGCATTCCATTTGATAGAACTTAAGACAGAAGTGAGCTGTATGCATTCCATTTGATTGAACTTTAGACAGAAGTGAGCTGTATGCATTCCATTTGATTGAACCTTAGACAGAAGTGAGCTGTATGCATTCCATTTGATTGAACCTTTGACAGAAGTGAGCTGTATGCATTCCATTTGCTTGAACTTTAGACAGAAGTGAGCTGTATGTATTCCATTTGATTGAACCTTTGACAGAAGTGAGCTGTATGCATTCCATTTGATTGAACTTTAGACAGAAGTGAGCTGTATGCATTCCATTTGATAGAACTTAAGACAGAAGTGAGCTGTATGCATTCCATTTGATTGAACCTTAGACAGAAGTGATCTGTATGCATTCCATTTGATAGAACTTTAGACAGAAGTGAGCTGTATGCATTCCATTTGATAGAACTTAAGACAGAAGTGAGCTGTATGCATTCCATTTGATTGAACCTTAGACAGAAGTGAGCTGTATGCATTCCATTTGATAGAACTTTAGACAGAAGTGAGCTGTATGCATTCCATTTGATTGAACCTTAGACAGAAGTGAGCTGTATGCATTCCATTTGATTGAACTTTAGACAGAAGTGAGCTGTATGCATTCCATTTGATTGAACTTTAGACAGAAGTGAGCTGTATGCATTCCATTTGATTGAACCTTAGACAGAAGTGAGCTGTATGTATTCCATTTGATTGAACTTTAGACTGAAGTGAGCTGTATGCATTCCATTTGATTGAACCTTTGACAGAAGTGAGCTGTATGCATTCCATTTGATTGAACTTTAGACAGAAGTGAGCTGTATGCATTCCATTTGATAGAACTTAAGACAGAAGTGAGCTGTATGCATTCCATTTGATTGAACCTTAGACAGAAGTGAGCTGTATGCCTTCCATTTGATTGAACTTTAGACAGAAGTGAGCTGTATGTATTCCATTTGATTGAACTTTAGACAGAAGTGAGCTGTATGCATTCCATTTGATAGAACTTTAGACAGAAGTGAGCTGTATGCATTCCATTTGATTGAACCTTAGACAGAAGTGAGCTGTATGCATTCCATTTGATTGAACCTTTGACAGAAGTGAGCTGTATGCATTCCATTTGCTTGAACTTTAGACAGAAGTGAGCTGTATGTATTCCATTTGATTGAACCTTTGACAGAAGTGAGCTGTATGCATTCCATTTGATTGAACTTTAGACAGAAGTGAGCTGTATGCATTCCATTTGATAGAACTTAAGACAGAAGTGAGCTGTATGCATTCCATTTGATTGAACCTTAGACAGAAGTGATCTGTATGCATTCCATTTGATAGAACTTTAGACAGAAGTGAGCTGTATGCATTCCATTTGATAGAACTTAAGACAGAAGTGAGCTGTATGCATTCCATTTGATTGAACCTTAGACAGAAGTGAGCTGTATGCATTCCATTTGATAGAACTTTAGACAGAAGTGAGCTGTATGCATTCCATTTGATTGAACCTTAGACAGAAGTGAGCTGTATGCATTCCATTTGATTGAACTTTAGACAGAAGTGAGCTGTATGCATTCCATTTGATTGAACTTTAGACAGAAGTGAGCTGTATGCATTCCATTTGATTGAACCTTAGACAGAAGTGAGCTGTATGTATTCCATTTGATTGAACTTTAGACTGAAGTGAGCTGTATGCATTCCATTTGATTGAACCTTTGACAGAAGTGAGCTGTATGCATTCCATTTGATTGAACTTTAGACAGAAGTGAGCTGTATGCATTCCATTTGATAGAACTTAAGACAGAAGTGAGCTGTATGCATTCCATTTGATTGAACCTTAGACAGAAGTGAGCTGTATGCATTCCATTTGATAGAACTTTAGACAGAAGTGAGCTGTATGCATTCCATTTGATTGAACCTTAGACAGAAGTGAGCTGTATGCATTCCATTTGATTGAACTTTAGACAGAAGTGAGCTGTAAGCATTCCATTTGCTTGAACCTTAGACAGAAGTGAGCTGTATGCATTCCATATGCTTGAACCTTAGACAGAAGTGAGCTGTATGCATTCCATTTGATTGAACTTTAGACAGAAGTGAGCTGTATGTATTCCATTTGATTGAACTTTAGACAGAAGTGAGCTGTAAGCATTCCATTTGCTTGAACCTTAGACAGAAGTGAGCTGTATGCATTCCATATGCTTGAACCTTAGACAGAAGTGAGCTGTATGCATTCCATTTGCTTGAACCTTAGACAGAAGTGAGCTGTATGCATTCCATTTGCTTGAACCTTAGACAGAAGTGAGCTGTATGTATTCCATTTGATTGAACCTTAGACAGAAGTGAGCTGTATGCATTCCATATGCTTGAACCTTAGACAGAAGTGAGCTGTATGCATTCCATTTGCTTGAACTTTAGACAGAAGTGAGCTGTATGCATTCCATTTGCTTGAACCTTAGACAGAAGTGAGCTGTATGCATTCCATATGCTTGAACTTTAGACAGAAGTGAGCTGTATGCATTCCATTTGATTGAACCTTAGACAGAGGTGAGCTGTATGCATTCCATTTGATAGAACTTTAGACAGAAGTGAGCTGTATGCATTCCATTTGATTGAACCTTAGACAGAAGTGAGCTGTATGCATTCCATGTGATTGAACTTTAGACAGAAGTGAGCTGTATGTATTCCATTTGATTGAACTTTAGACAGAAGTGAGCTGTATGCATTCCATTTGATTGAACCTTAGACAGAAGTGAGCTGTATGCATTCCATTTGATAGAACTTTAGACAGAAGTGAGCTGTATGCATTCCATTTGATTGAACCTTAGACAGAAGTGAGCTGTATGCATTCCATTTGATAGAACTTTAGACAGAAGTGAGCTGTATGCATTCCATTTGATTGAACCTTAGACAGAAGTGAGCTGTATGCCTTCCATTTGATTGAACTTTAGACAGAAGTGAGCTGTATGTATTCCATTTGATTGAACTTTAGACAGAAGTGAGCTGTATGCATTCCATTTGTTTGAACTTTAGACAGAAGTGAGTTGTATGTATTCCATTTGATTGAACCTTAGACAGAAGTGAGCTGTATGCATTCCATTTGATTGAACCTTAGACAGAAGTGAGCTGTATGTATTCCATTTGATTGAACCTTAGACAGAAGTGAGCTGTATGTATTCCATTTGATTGAACTTTAGACAGAAGTGAGCTGTATGCATTCCATTTGCTTGAACCTTAGACAGAAGTGAGCTGTATGCATTCCATTTGATTGAACTTAAGACAGAAGTGAGCTGTATGTATTCCATTTGATTGAACTTTAGACAGAAGTGAGCTGTATGCATTCCATTTGATTGAACTTTAGACAGAAGTGAGCTGTATGCATTCCATTTGATTGAACTTTAGACAGAAGTGAGCTGTATGCATTCCATTTGATTGAACTTTAGACAGAAGTGAGCTGTATGCATTCCATTTGATTGAACTTTAGACAGAAGTGAGCTGTATACATTCCATTTGATTGAACCTTAGACAGAAGTGAGCTGTATGCATTCCATTTGATAGAACTTTAGACTGAAGTGAGCTGTATGCATTCCATTTGATTGAACCTTAGACAGAAGTGAGCTGTATGCATTCCATTTGCTAGAACCTTAGACTGAAGTGAGCTGTATGCATTCCATTTGCTTGAACTTTAGACAGAAGTGAGCTGTATGCATTCCATTTGATTGAACCTTAGACAGAAGTGAGCTGTATGCATTCCATGTGATTGAACTTTAGACAGAAGTGAGCTGTATGCATTCCATATGCTTGAACTTTAGACAGAAGTGAGCTGTATGCATTCCATTTGATTGAACCTTAGACAGAAGTGAGCTGTATGTATTCCATTTGCTTGAACTTTAGACAGAAGTGAGCTGTATGTATTCCATTTGATTGAACCTTAGACAGAAGTGAGCTGTATGCATTCCATTTGATTGAACCTTAGACAGAAGTGAGCTGTATGCATTCCATTTGATTGAACTTTAGACAGAAGTGAGCTGTATGTATTCCATTTGCTTGAACTTTAGACAGAAGTGAGCTGTATACATTCCATTTGATTGAACTTTAGACAGAAGTGAGCTGTATACATTCCATTTGATTGAACCTTAGACAGAAGTGAGCTGTATGCATTCCATTTGATTGAACTTTAGACAGAAGTGAGCTGTATGTATTCCATTTGATTGAACTTTAGACAGAAGTGAGCTGTATGCATTCCATTTGTTTGAACCTTAGACAGAAGTGAGCTGTATGCATTCCATTTGATTGAACCTTAGACAGAAGTGAGCTGTATGCATTCCATTTGATTGAACTTTAGACAGAAGTGAGCTGTATGCATTCCATTTGATAGAACTTTAGACAGAAGTGAGCTGTATGTATTCCATTTGATTGAACTTTAGACAGAAGTGAGCTGTATGCATTCCATTTGATTGAACTTTAGACAGAAGTGAGCTGTATGCATTCCATTTGATTGAACTTTAGACAGAAGTGAGCTGTATGCCTTCCATTTGATTGAACTTTAGACAGAAGTGAGCTGTATGTATTCCATTTGATTGAACTTTAGACAGAAGTGAGCTGTATGCCTTCCATTTGATTGAACTTTAGACAGAAGTGAGCTGTATGCATTCCATTTGATTGAACCTTAGACAGAAGTGAGCTGTATGCATTCCATTTGATTGAACTTTAGACAGAAGTGAGCTGTATGCATTCCATTTGATTGAACCTTAGACAGAAGTGAGCTGTATGCATTCCATTTGATTGAACTTTAGACAGAAGTGAGCTGTATGTATTCCATTTGATTGAACCTTTGACAGAAGTGAGCTGTATGCATTCCATTTGATAGAACTTTAGACAGAAGTGAGCTGTATGCATTCCATTTGATTGAACTTTAGACAAAAGTGAGCTGTATGCATTCCATTTGATTGAACTTTAGACAGAAGTGAGCTGTATGCATTCCATTTGATTGAACCTTAGACAGAAGTGAGCTGTATGCATTCCATTTGATTGAACTTTAGACAGAAGTGAGCTGTATGCATTCCATTTGATTGAACCTTAGACAGAAGTGAGCTGTATGCATTCCATTTGATTGAACCTTAGACAGAAGTGAGCTGTATGCATTCCGTTTGATTGAACTTTAGACAGAAGTGAGCTTTTCTTGTGTATAATTCGGAGTTTAGTATGACGTCCATTATCACTGTACTATTATGCATATTTTAGGGGCCAGCTGAAGGACACCTACGGGTGCGGGAATTCTCGCTACATTGAAGACCCATTGGTTGCCTTCGGCTGTTGTTTGCTCTATGGTCGGGTGGTTGTCGCTTTGACATATTCACCATTTCCTTTCTCAATTTATTCCATTTGATAGAACTTAAGACAGAAGTGAGCTGTATGCATTCCATTTGATTGACTGCCAGATCCAATACAAATAGGAGTTGCATAATGTGTTTTAGGTACTGAAAAGTAAAACATTTGTTGGCTGTGTTTAGAATATTGATACATTGAGAGTAAAAATAAAAAGGCTGGCCAAAGTAAACTAACACACCATAGCTTCAGTAAGCAGATGACTTAGATATGAAATATATAAAGCTATGATTCTATCCTTTATCCTATGTGGAATTATTGACATATATGCTATAAACATTAGTTTTCTTATCTCAAGGTTATCATATTTGATAAACTTTGCCAATAAAGTGACCTTAACCTTGTCGACAGTCCACTGTATTTTGGATAACACAAATAAATGTTGGTTTTTTTTCTTGGTCTGTTTTCCTAATACTATAGGCAATAGGTCAACTATATTTGGTGTATAGAAAGATTGTAAGGTGTATATGTCGGTCTGGCAATTATAATCTGAACATGACCTCATTTTCATTGTTCATAGGTCTGCTCAAGTTTTCCTGGTTAAGTTTGTTTCTTAGATACTGTAAATAAAAAGGCTGGCCAAAGTAAACTAACACACCATAGCTTCAGTAAGCAGATGACTTAGATATGAAATATATAAAGCTATGATTCTATCCTTTATCCTATGTGGAATTATTGACATATATGCTATAAACATTAGTTTTCTTATCTCAAGGTTATCATATTTGATAAACTTTGCCAATAAAGTGACCTTAACCTTGTCGACAGTCCACTGTATTTTGGATAACACAAATAAATGTTGGTTTTTTTTCTTGGTCTGTTTTCCTAATACTATAGGCAATAGGTCAACTATATTTGGTGTATAGAAAGATTGTAAGGTGTATATGTCGGTCTGGCAATTATAATCTGAACATGACCTCATTTTCATTGTTCATAGGTCTGCTCAAGTTTTCCTGGTTAAGTTTGTTTCTTAGATACTGTATGCAAAAGGTCAACTATTTCTAAAGCATATAAAGATTGTAAGGTGTACATGTCCGTCTGGCAGGGTTCATCTTTCCTTGGCCTCATTTTCATGGTTTATTGATCAATGTTAAATTTTCCTGGTCAAGTTTGTTTCTTAGGTGTTAATAAGGTCTACTATATTTTAAGCATAATTGGTGTATAGAATGATTGTTAGGTGTATCATGTATTTTAAGTTTGGTTTATCTGACCATGACCTCATTTTATTCGATCTTGTTACGATTTTGGGATACTTGTAGTAAGCTTTATATTTCGGACTATCTATGGTTTGTAAAGAAGGCTAGACATTTCAGTGTGTGCACTTTTGTTTGAAATATAAGCCAAAAACTGCATGTTTAATTTTTGGCCATGACAGACTGGAATAAAAAACACAATCTTTATACTAGATACCATAGGGATCAATAACTCCCAAGCTAAGTTGAAATTGTTCAGGTAGTTTCAGAGGAGAAAATCTTTGAAAAATGATTATAACAACAGAGGAGGAGGACAGTCACCAAGTAATGGCATTAGCTCATTTGGCCCTTTAAGCCAGGTGAGCTAAAAATGATAAAACAAAGATGGCATTTTTGTAACATTTATTAATCAATAGGTCAATAGCTTGAGTTAAGCATTACAGGAATATGAGATTTTGTAAACAATTATAAATTTTGCCTTCTGTTGTCGAAATTGTTATAAAAATTATATCCTCATTTAACACTGTTGAAGGTCAGAAAAAAAGTTTTTGGTAGATTATAGCTGACTACTCGATCCATCCAGATATCTTTGTGTAATGAGTGTAGATTGTATTTGTCAATGGAATGTAAATCAAACCCTAATTCTCATCTAAAGTTCCTCCCTATACGCATCCTTACAATAAGAAATGTAATTGTACCTCATTTGCATATAAAACAACTGGATTTAATACACTTTGTTACTGCAGTAAAGGCCCTGTATGTTAATAAGAACTTGTTAATTTACAATTTAAAAGGCAAATGAACTATACAATCAAGGTCTTATTACAAAATAATACAGGTGTATGTGTCAGTCCAGAAAGGAGCTTGATGTAGACAAGCATATATATAGATTTGAACACAGATCCCTCTGAAAGAAACTGGGTCAGTTAAATCCAAATGTCCAAATACAAGTTTCACGTCAATTTATATTAGGATGTGGCTTAACAATTTTATTTAAAATTGGTTTTAAATTAGACAGATTTTTTTTTTACATCAACCAAAACGAATACAAGATATTTTATTAGCACTTACACATCATTGGAGTACAATATAAAACCCAAATTAACACATTTCACTTGACATGTGCAGAAAACAACATGTAGTTTGCATAAAAATACATATACTATATTCAAACAAAACATTTAATAGTGTTTTCAAAACTATGCACACATTTTACATACCTGAATAGAAAATAAGAATGTTTAAAGTGAAGAATACTTATTTGTATGTATTGTGCACAAGAAGACCAATCACGTGTATCACAAATCATTGACTGATCTGAATAGTCATTATTTATATTCAATCATTGACTGATCTGAATAGTCATTATTTATATTCAATCAAAATACAATGGTTTAATAATATATTAAACAGTAAATACATACATATATATAAATATAAATAAACTTTTTTGCAAAAATATAACAAAGTAAAAAACACACAACAACTGAGACTTAAGAAATCTCATAACAGATTCTGAGGTCAGTAACCAAGAGATTGCAGAGGTGGATTTGTAGGGGGACCCCTTCTCTGAGAAAAAATTTGGTTGATTATATAGGGAATTGCTAAAGCATGACCAGCGCAGCCCCCCTCTTGGGCAGTTATTAGATCCACCACTGGTTTGATGACAGTACTAATCTTTGTAAGAACACAACAATTGCTATGAACACTGTACTAGCAGGGAAAAAGCCATGGTGACCTTTAAAACCTCTTGACCTGAGTTTTTATCCCTGGACCTTTTTTATATCTTGGTTTATGGTATAGTTTTGCTGGAGGCTTTATGGTAACCTCTTTGTCAAGTGGTTATTGGTGGATAGTTTCATCATCAGAAATCACCACATCTCATAATGATTACCCGGTATACCAATTACACCTTCAGCAAAGTTAAAATTGGTAAAATGTTTTACAAATTTCTATTTGAATTTTTGAAATATCATGTACAGTTGTACAAATTTAAAAAAAAAATTATTTTCTCATTTTAAAATCTTACTATGGTTGTTTGTATAAGAAAAAGAAATATAGACTCCTACACTGCAACAAGTGTATTATGACATTTCTCAACTCGAGACAGTTAAATTTTATTATTTAAAGCGCGAGGCTTGCCGAGCATTTTAAATAATTAAATTTAACTGTTGAGAGTGGAGAAATATCGTAATACACAAGCTATAGTGTCGGAATCTGTTTCTCTGATGACTTTAATCATTCTTTATCAAAGATTGTCAAAAACTTGTGTTCTTGATATGCGACGTCATCAGGCAAGGTCGCCTTTTTTCATGACATCACAATAGGAGAATTGAGAAGAAAACAAAACATTTTGACGTCATAATCAAATTTCGACTAAGCATTTGCCGAGAACAGATTTTTCACTAGTGAGGAGAAATATTTTTCTCACACCAGTCAGGAAATGTGAAAATAGCACAAAAATTAGAGAAAAAAGATCCTTCATAAGAGAAATTATGATGGAAGTGAAAGCAATCAAAATCTTTTACTCAGTTATAAAAAATAGTACAACATTTAAACGTAGACAAACGGTCTTCATTGCTGGAAATAACATTTATTTTTAACATCTATAAATTTCTACATGAGCAAACAAATTTCCTAGCACTTTTGATTTTTTATATTATGCATTTTAAATTCCAACCAATTTTGTTCTTAAAGTAAACGAAGGTTACTAGTACAATGTACAAATTCAAATAAGGGAATTAATTTACAGTAAAAAAGTCTGGTTGTAAGAGGTCAATCCAGAACCAATTGAAAAGACTTTTTCCCTTTAACTGAATAAAATTATAGTTTTGAAAATTAGAATGATTTCTTTGCTAAAATCTTATTGAAGGGTGATAGTCGTAAGATGAGATGTAGCTGAGACCATTCCTCAAGTTGAACGACCAAAGATAATTTCTTTATCACTATTTTCCTAGGCAACATCAATGACATTGGCTAGCAACATCATCATGTTCTCAACTCTACCTGATAGAAAAAAACATCTCTAAGTAGAGTCGCTTGAGATTGGAAATTATCACATAAAAAGATCAACACAAAATTAAGAAATAAGGAGCATACACTTATCTAAGTTTTTTCATCAACGTCTTCTTTTTGAGAAACCTTGATAAGACCATGTGATCATTTGAAACAAGTTACAATATCTGACAATACCACATGTTTAACTGAAGAATTAAGTAGGTTTAACCTGTATCACAACACTCAAGCTTACAAAGCAGTTCAGGTAATGCCCAACACACTGACTATTATTCACAAGTTTTTTTAAGGCAAAACTTCAAACATTTTTTTTTACTCTTTACAAAACCATCAAAGCAATACTTGTCATTCAGAAATCTGACTTTTTTTGTCAAAGTCTAAAGGTATCAAAATGAAATATGGTAAAGTTGACAGGCACAAGACCTATGTATCAAATACTATAAACCAACTTATTTTCACAATTTTTTTTTTTTATCTTAACTCACTCTTTCTAGACATTTGTGATACAGATAAGAAAAGATTAAATTCACTACAAAATACATTTTAAACATAATACAATCCAATCAACTTCTCCATAAACGGTTACAGTCCTCATCTTTCGGTCATAAAACTATATTAATTATTTGCTGTACAAAAATTGTGTTAGAAATGCCAAATACATTTTTTTGATTGGTTAATTTCTGAGTTTGAGTAGGATAAACATACTGAAAAAGTTTTATGACTGTAAGCTTTGTATATACAAATGTCTTCTCTCTTGTGGAGAGGGCTTACATAGGCTATGCCTGTTGCCCAATCCAATTCAATTTATTTGAATAAAATATTGTTTAAACTAAACTGTCTTCTCTCTTTTGAACAAAAAGTTGAGTCTAATACACTAATGTTTACATTGATGTTATGACACTGTTGTTTAAAAGATAGCCATGTTTTATTCAATTTAAAATTAGATTTACATAAAAGGTTGAAGGATCTGGTAAACCTAACCTTATACAATTATTAATACTATTTAATATGATTAAATATTTTTTAATATCTACATGTGACTTAAATAACTTAACTATGTAAAGTATTGTTCTTAAATATATTGCACACTTTCAATATGTATGTATAATGCTAAACTACCAACCAAAATTGCCTAAAACAATTTAACAATTCACAAAAGAACATTTTTTAAATTGTTTTCAAATGATACCAATAAAAAGACAGGAATTTGCTGAATGAAAAAATACTGTTAATGTAAATCAATTTATTGATCAACAATTTTGAATAATTGCAGCTTAATTTGAATAATAATACTATAAATACTGTATTACAAATGTCTGTATCAACAAATCTTCTTCAACTCGTTGGAAATAGACATATATTTGTTAATTAGGTTGTTTTACAATTGATATCCCATTAATAATTTTTCAGATTTGAATGCAATAACTGAAAAGGCTTTACATCACACAATATTTGATAATAAAACACTTATATCACTTGGCTTAATTCAATAGGCTTTGTAAAAATCCTAAGAAAACACAGATACAGATCTACATATAACATCAACATAACTGATGAGGAAACTCTTAAGCAAAATCTTAATATGACAAAACATAATAAAGTTCTGGAAAAAATAATGAGTTTTTTAAACATTGAAAGATTTATACACATTGAATTTTCAATCTGAAATATATGTAATACATTTGCATGACATTTATATACTTCCATTGGGAGCAAAGATATCAATACATAATCTCATTTCCAATGGTCAATGTTAGAAGAATTATGATTGGTTCAAACATTCTCTCCTAGAGGTCCAGGCACATTTATCTGTAATCTCATTGGCTGTCCCTGTCCTAAATCTCCAAGAATGTTATCATCTATGAGAGAATCCTATAAAATACACAAGATCTGAAGGTCATATGGTTTGAAATAATCAGATTAAAATATTACTATAATAAATGAATTTCACAGGAGACTATGCAAAAAAGTTTAACAGTAATATAAATGTCAACTGGATAACAACTTAAAATATTGAAAACCTTCTTCATTTCTATTTTGATAAAGACTATATAACTGTTACTGGGTAACATAAACTGAACATATAATCAAATTAGTTAAGCTTGTGATATAATTTGTAAGATGATGGTTATCATATTAACAGGTGTAGAAGTGTAGAAAGTCAGATTATCCTGTTGTTAAAGTTATATGGTTTCAGCTTGGTAGAAAAGGCAGTACTCTGGACTAACTACTCTAAATATTTAATAGGTGCTCCTGTAATCAGTGTCAATCCACGTTTAAAAACTTTAAGATATAATTTTTCAGGTATTACAGGTCTACTGTGGATTCATTAATTTCCGTGGATTGAGGAAAACTGACATATTGGTGGATATCTAATTTTGTGGTTTTGGCAAAGTATGCATACATTCATGTAGAAAACTTGTCTTTTGTTGAACATTTAAATTCATGGTTCCCCTGTACAACCAAATCCACGAAAATTGGTATCCAACGAATATTCATGAATCCACAGTAATTCAGGGTAAAATTCTTAAATTTAATTCATGATCAACTATGTAGTGCATAAATTTTATGAAAATTTCTCAGTTACAATTAACAATTATTCTGTTGGCCATGTTTTTCCCTTGGCAGATGATATGTATTTATAAAATAAACCTTCCTCCAATAAATTGTTTCTAACAAGTTTTGTGTAGATCACATGTGTAGAAAAAGACGAAGTGATGTTTAAACATGAAGATTTTTTATGAATGAGAACAAGATATGGAACCTTTATATAGGATTTTATATACATTGCCACGTTTGGTTCACTGGCCTGTATGGCCAAGTGAGCTACTATCATCATATCAAAATAGAGTGAATCAGAACTATCAGGAATTTTTCTTTGAATCCATTCAAAAGAATTTCCACAAGAAAGTAAAAACCTTCATTATACAATTAGAATAAATGTTATTTTTAGACTATCTGTGCAAAACCTGTGCAATTTATAAAAAAATATCAAGATGTTCCTACTGGTCATAAAATCTAATTCTCAAGCAAATTCCATAAATAGCTGTTAATAAGATAAACCCTGCAAGTATATTTGTTTTTAATACCCATTGTATGCAATGACCTCTATGAAACAAGACTTTGAAGGTGTACTGAGATTTTGTTATACTGTCCTGTATACAATATTACTTTTTATGTCATAGAAGACAACATGTTGAAGAGAATTAGAAGACAGTATTTAAATAAGTGAAAATATTACACCACAACGTCAAATTTCACAGATATCATGGTCTACATATGGTTAACAAACCAAAACAAAAATAAATAAAAACCTTTACCTAGAATTACTGGTTTCTAATTCAACCTTGGTGAAAAAATAAATAATTTCTTGTCAAATATCATTACAAAACCTCTAACCATTAGTTTATCATAGACATGTTAGACAAATGGCGAACAGGGCAGCAAGTAAGTAAGTACAGCAGGCAAAGTTCAAAGTTTTTCACTTAACATGCTGGTTAGCTGGAGTTTCTATTTGTTTATTGGACATTTTTTTTTAATTAAATGTGTGAACAGGAAAAACATCATACAAATTTTAGTGAATATATGATCCAGAACATATACTGGTATTGATTGTAAAAAAAAGATAACTTTGGAATACATTTTTGTGTACTTACTCTTAATAAATTATTTTCCATTCTGCAAAATTTAAGCTACAATCAGTATCATAGAGTTTTTCAGCGCTTAGCAAAATTATATAATCAATTTTTAAGTTATTGGTTGACTAGACAGGAGAGCAAAGGGAAGATCTCGAGGTACTACCACTAAACCATTGAGGTGGTCACAAAGTTTGGAATAAAATGTCTAGCAGCTATTCTAGCATATTGTATTATTCTGGTCAATTTGCACACACCAGTTATATTTATTATAACGCATCATGTTTTTTTAATGTTCAAACCTAACCTCTGATAACAGGTTATAAATGTTTCACATTACGATATACCTTTCCCAAGCTACACCTGTGTGATTATATCACAGATACAGGTAAGTATGATCAGAAATATATTCATATGATGACAGATACTACACAATTATACTCCCAGCATGCATTTCAGTACAACATGATTGAGAAAAAGACAAGAAGAAAGAGAGTTATATCAAGCAGTACAGTAAACACACACTACATTGTCACTTCTACATCATAACATTTTGTTAAAATATTACATTATCATCAGAATGAGAATAGATTTGATTTAAAAATACTGATCAAAGTTGATAAAAGTTTTAATACTTTCAATATCATTGTTTTGGCCAAACTATACAAGATAATGCCACATCATTTGTTCTTTTGTATCCTTTTTGGACAATATTAAATTATTTGATAAGTTGGTAAACTTTATCTTTTCTATTGAATAAAAGTCAGTTATAAATGGCAGACTGAATTTTTCCTGCTCATGTGAAAAGAATTTAATAATGATATTGATCATATTGAGGCGTTATGGAAGAAGTGACAGATAAAAATGGCCAATCAAAAGTTGCCTTACTTGACAGATCTGGAGGTCAAAGGTCAGGGTGTCAAAGGTACATCATCACTTGACATAGAATTATGGGAAGGAAATGCACCCTGGGATAGACCATTCAAGTCTGCCTTGACCTCAATAAAAAGAAGAAAAAAATACAGAAAAAAAACAAAAAAAAAACACAAATAAACATATGGCGAAAGAACATGAAGCAAAGCTATATAAATCAGATATAGTGACTATAAATACAGCCATAATGCACACAAACTATTGTAATTCAAATCATAAAACAAGGTCCAAACCAAACCAAACATATACACTCTCTAACAACAAAACAAGTATTTATGGCTTTTTGTTTCATCTTGTGCTACATAACCAAATAATGACCTAAGTTTTTAACTAAATTTCAAAGGTGAAAAAATAATTTTGCAATGAGAAAAAAATTCTAACTATTTTTGTACCAGGAAGTTTAATTTGCTGATCAGGTAGCTGCAAGTCAAACATTAATGGAAGATAAATCATCGAAGATACAGACCATCTTTGACAACAATCTACACATGAAACTTTCTAGTTATATTGGATACAAGATCCTAATTATACAATGATCTTCAATGTAAAAACCTGAACAAACTACAAACAATAGGCTGTCAAAATGAGACCAAACAAGATTTTAATGTAAAAGTTCTGAATAATAACTGTTACCAGCAAATGTGAAAATCATCAATTTAAAACTTGACTTCAATTTTGTTGTTAGGAACAACATATTAATATTTGAAGAGATTTGATTGTTTATAAGGTATTGCAGGAAAATGACATAAAGTGCCAATTTCAAATGAATCAAGTACCATAATTCCTGAATAGCAAAAGTTAAAATTGGCTCCTTTGGTAACAGCCTTTTTAAATAGAAAAGTTAAATTGAACGGCTGATAATTTGTTGCATGGAAACATCTGGAGCCTTCCTCCATACCACTGTACAACCTTAATCAAAACTGTATCACCATCAGAAAACCATGATAAAGACTAAAATGCTCATATCTATATCAGTACCATTCTTTAACCTTTTTCTGTCAAAAAGTTTTGATTTGATTTCAGAACATTTGCATACAGGCAGAAACTTAAAAATAAAAGCAAAATGCACAAAAATCATATAATACTGTTTTAAAAATAAGAAAGGAGAAGAATAAAACGATAATTAGGATCTACCTCTGTAATATCATGTTTGTCTGTATCTTGTGTGGCACCATGTGACACAGTACTAATACTTTCTCCAATAGAAAGCTCTCTGTGGTCTATAATCATGTCTGTATCAGAATCGGCTTCTATGTGTACACATGGCTGTTAAATATAAACAAAGTCATATACATGATCTCTATCATAGTACAACTATGACAAAATAAAAACCTTTTAACTTTCATGTTGGGTTTGCAGTTAAACTGATTCAAAAAATTTGCTAACATTTTTATCCTTATTATAAATCAGTCTGTTTGTTTTCTCATTTAAATTAGTATACCTTTGTCATTTTTGAGCTTACTATAGATTACTATGAGGGTTGAGTTTTGCTCATTGTTGAAGGCCTCATGGTTACCTATATTTGCTTACTTTAACATCTTTTGTTCTTCAGTGGTGAGTTGTCTCATTGGCAATCATACTTCATCTTAGGGTTGTATATAACCTTCCATATTTCTTTTTCCGAACATCGCACAGCAATTGCACAGGTGACAATAATTAGTTATAACTTACATTTGACATTTGTTCTTCTGTAGTAAGAAGTCTTGACAATGGCATACAGCATGGATGTAATGTCTCCATCAAATTAGGAGTACTATTTGTTAACAGTGGCTTCATAAATCTGTAAAATAATAAGCATACAATATATACAAAATGTATGGCCATTGTTCATGGTAAAATATCCTCATTAGTTGGAAGTTTCACCAAAACCCAAATACAAAAGGAAATAAATCAATCAAACATTATTACTTTTTCTAATTGACAATTTGTCAGGACTTTCAATCCTCTGTAAATCTACATCTCATGAGTTAAATCAGTCAATTAAGGAATAACCTATTTGTAGTTAAAGAGTTGGTGATTTTAATTGTTGAGTGGTGACTTCTTTGATGAATCGTATAAAGGGATATTCCTATTCTAATGCATGACAAAAAGAAATATTGCATTAGAACTTAAGATCAAAGTGTGATAGTCTTAGAAAAGGCATTTCCGGTATACTGAGATAACTTTTGACTGTCAAGAGGGGATAAATAATGTATTTCACAAGATTTGGTGATGGAATCTGTTTCTCTAATGATTTTTAAATGGTATGCAAAAACATGTGTTCTTTCAATCTGATGTTATCAGGCATGGTCACATTTTTTGATGACATCACAATGAGAATTTTAGAGGAAATCAAGAAAATTAGATGTCATCATTGAATTTTGACCAATGGCAAACTGAATTCAAAGAACCACACATTAATCAAATGAAAACTGGACTGTATTGATTAACCAAGTCCTTACAACCATGTTAATGAAAATTTGAATAGCTGTCTACATTGTATGTAAAAAAAATCTATTTGGAAATAGACAGACCACATTTTCCAGTCAAATCAAATGAATATTACAGTACTAACTTTATAGCAAAGTTATGCCACAATGACACAAGCCATATTCTACTTACTTTATAGCAAAGTTATGCCTCAATGACACAAGCCATATTCTACTTACTTTATATCAAAGTTATGCCACAATAACACAAGCCATGCTTTACTTACTTTCTATCAAAATTATGCCACAATGACACAAGCCATACTTTACCTACTTTCTATCAAAGTTATACCGCAATGACAAAAACCATACTTTATTAAATTTATATCAAAGTTATGCTACAATGACACAGGCCATGCTTTACTTACTTTCTATCAAAGTTATGCCACAATGACACAAGCTTTGCTTTACTCATTTTCTATCAAAGTTATGCCACAATGACACAAGCTTTGCTTTACTTACTTTCTATCAAAGTTATGCCACAATGACACAAGCTTTGCTTTACTTACTTTCTATCAAAGTTATGCCACAATGACACAAGCCATGCTTTACTTACTTTCTATCAAAGTTATGCCACAATGACACAAGCTTTGCTTTACTTACTTTCTATCAAAGTTATGCCACAATGACACAAGCTTTGCTTTACTCACTTTCTATCAAAGTTATGCCACAAGGATACAAGTTATGCTTTACTTACTTTATATCAAAGTTATGCCACAATGACACAAGCCATGCTTTATCATATTTTTTCTTTGGTGGAGTTTGCTCTATTTGTTCTGTATCTCTCTGTACAAAGTAAAAAAATCTAATTAAAAAGTACACACAATTCTATATGGGAAATTAAAAGGTTTTTCAATATATTTATTGATATTCAGAGCAGCTATGTCGATCATCTTTGGAAATCTATGTTTATGATACAGAAATTAGACAACAATCTGAATTAATTAAGGGTCAAGGTCAGATATATCATACTAGGACAAGGCTATTTGACTATAGACTATATTTATATAGTTGAATCATTACTTGAAGTATTATAGTAGATGAGAAATTCATCCACCTAACAAAAACAGTTTTGTGATTATCAATGAGGTCAAAGGTCATTTCTATAAAAGCTTAAGATTTTTTAAGAAAAGAATATTCATCTATCTGTATTCTAGAAAAAAATTGCAGAAACATTAAATTGACCAAAGCCATGAAACTAAGGTCAAATTCAGGTTTTTCCTGTCACACCACTGTTCCAGGTTAGGAGAAGTTGAGTGCATCCAAACATGTTCAACCCAGCCATATTCTTTATGTGCCTTGTTCCAACTCAGAGACTTGTAGTTAAGTGGTTGTCTTTGGATCATATCTGTCATTTTTTTCGTAAAGGAAAATGTTTTGTTCTTAAACTAAATTAATCACATGAGAAATGAGAAAATGTTTACACACAACAATTAGAAAATCTGTGACAAGTATGATACCCCTTTACAATGAAAAATATTAACTGAAATATACAATTGTAATAATGTTATTTTCATAATTATAAAATCATACAATTAAAACATTAATTAAAACCAAATATAGTATTTTCTATAAATATAATTTCTACATCCACCACCTTTAGAAGAAGAGCTAATGCAGTATATATATTTCAATATAAATCATTCTTGTATTCTACTAAAAATGACTAACATCTTCATAAAATTAAATTATTACTTTTAAATAACATAATATCAAGAATCTCATTATTAAAAAATATTGCAAATTTCTGAGAGGGAAAAAGAAATATAAAAGTACTTTACTATACTATACATAGAGAAGAACATATACATTATCCATGCAAACATTCTGATAGTTGTTATATCTTGCAAACTCAGCCAATTTTAACTGGTCAGTTAAGGCTCAAATCTGAAGGTCAGTGTTAGTAGAATATTTCAAACTTCATCTCACAAGTAGATTTAAGATGATGTGAATGATACCAGTGAATGTTTATAGAATCATTTATTTTTTTTAAAAAGGCTGGAGTTTTCTATACCTTTCCAGTTCCTTGTACAGACATCTAGTAATAGAATGGACTGGGTATATCATCCTTAAAGTTCAGACATAGATATGATTGATCATGCAACTGGCAAATCTATGTAATCTTTTTGATGAGAACTCTTTACTGTAGAATTGATCACACATAACTCAGATAATGTTTCCTTATACTAGTTCATCTGCATCCAAATTTAAACTAGATCCACTTTTCATAATAACAGATTCTAACCACATTTAAACCAGATCCACTTTTCATAATAACAGATTCTAACCACATTTAAACCAGATCCACTTTTTATAATAACAGATTCTAACCACATTTAAACTAGATCCACTTTTCATAATAACAGATTCTAACCACATTTAAACTAGATCCACTTTTCATAATAACAGATTCTAACCACATTTAAACTAGATCCACTTTTCATAATAACAGATTCTAACCACATTTAAACTAGATCCAATTTTTGAAAATAACAGATTTTGACCTTTTCAAGAATAAGTATATACACCAGACTACATACACGATTTTCATGATAAGATAAATATAAATTTAAGACAGCCAAAAAATGAAAATATGAGCAAATACAAATTCTTTTCCTTTAAGATAGCATAATGATGATTAACTGAACATTTAATGAATAAAGTTTCCTAACCTGAAAAGGAAATGCCAGAACTAACTGAGGCATCACAATAATATGAAACTATTCAAAAGGCTACAGAAATCTTAGTATTTGTAATAGGTATAGAACTGCAAGTGGGTCAAGATGCGTATTAGTTTCTCCATAGGCGGTAATGGTAACGTTTTCTTCTGTTGCTCAGTCCATATCGTTAACTTGGATATGTGTGATGGCTCGTTTTGAAGCTGAGACATTTTGACACATGTGGTTAAATTTTCGGGGTACGAAGTGAGATTACTTTTTCCATAAATTAGCAAACCCGGAGTATCCTTTTGTGATGCAGCTCCTCATGGTAAAAAATCCCATTTTTAACACAATAAGTTCTTTGAAAATTTAATACTTTCAACACATTAAATAGCTCCATAGGTTTTACACATTTATTCTGTGTTTCCCTACTTTCTAAATTAACACAAATGGTTAAGCTCAGTCACTTGTTTATCATAAAAAAGTGTCATATATCACTACACAGAGATTTTTTGTTTACACGTGACTTTTGAGTTCCTCATTTCAAGGCGCATCAGGGATATTGTCCCAAGTAGAGTGTGACAAAATTGGAAGAAGAAGTGTGACAAAAATGAAATTAGAAGTGTGATGAAAATGAAAGTAGGAGTGTAATGAAAATGAAAGTAGAAGTGTAATGAAAATGAAAGTAGAAGTGTGATGAAAATGAAGGCTGTGTTAATGAAATGAAATTATTGGATGCTTTAAATGATTGGAATATTGCTCTAATGTCTGCTAGTTGGGGACTTTTCAAAAAGCAGGCTGTATGCAGCAAAAGTTTAAAAAAGGCAAACAATTTGTTCATTGATTTCAAAATTTCAAAACATTGATTATTGCTTTCTTACTTATCAAAAGTTATATTAAATATTTTAAACATAAAATGAAAGATATAAATAGAAAAACAGTATTTTGTTATGCAGGCCCAGTGAACCATTATAATGAATATTTAACTAAACTTAGCAAATAAGCAAAAAAAACCAATGTAATTAGAAATAACAAAAATTAAATAACTCAAAAACAAAAAAAATACCATTCCAAAAAATTCTAACTAACTATCAAAACAGATCAATGTCTCACCTGCTTTTATCAAACCCAAAAGAAAGAGTAAACCAATACCCTGATCTGCACTAAAAGTTACTGTCCAGAGGTAACTTTTGCATAAAACGCATTATATTATCAAGCTAATAGTAAAGATGGTTCTGAGGCGGTTATTAAGGTCACAATGGAGAGGGATAAGGATGAACCCCCTGATTACTGTTGTAGTGGATACATTTTACGTGCTACTGTTAGCACACATTGTATATGTTGCTTGGGGTGGGAGTAGGGCTACTGACTACTGGTGTAAAATTGAAGTGGTTTTAGTGGGTACCTTTTACAGACTACTGTTAGGACCAGGAAATGTAACAACAATGCACATGTTGTTGGGTAAGGGGGCAAGCACAACTCCTTCTTCACTGACCTCTGGTGTTATTGAAGTGGGTTCAGTGGTAAACTTTAACAGATTACTGTTAGGACCAGGAGGAATAACAATAATGTACATTTTGTTAGAGGGGACAGGGGCAAGCAACTCCCCCTCCATTGGTTACTGATGATGTTGTTATGCTAAGCGTACACCCACTAAATTATCCTAAATTATGATGGGTTGAAAATCAAGTAGGCCAATCTAGGGGGGGGGGGGGGTTTAGTTGGAAAAATTAGGTTGATTATATAGTGAATCACTGAAACATGACTGAAGCCGGTCCTCTCTTAGGTCAGTCAGTGAGCTCCCAACTTATGAAAATTTCTGGATAGGCCACTAATCTCATGATACACACTGTATTGGGAAAATTTAATATTTGAAGTTTCTCTGCATCTGTAATAATTTTCAATATTATAAGAATTAACCAAAACTGAAAAAAAATAAGATTTTACTTTTTGAGATATAAGCAAAAAACTACAGTTTACCCATCTGATTTACTAGCAACAAAGGCCATGTTTGTTGATAAATCACATGCCCTGAAATATCTTTTAAACTATGTCCCATAGGAACATTCAGTCAAAATTTAGTAATATTTGGTTCATTAGTTTCAGAGGAGAAGATATGTGATTGTTGATGGATAATGCCAGGTGTTGAGCCTATCTTTGCCTTAAAAGTAATACCTATGTCTGGCAGCAAAAGATAATTATACATATAAATTAATCATAAGCTAGCACAGAAGCGTAATGATGATGAATACCTCTAATAATGGAGAGCCAGCACTAGAACTCCTATCTTCAAAAACATGCAACTGAAAATGGAAAAATGGCCAAATACTGTCAAAACATGAACAATGGCGATTTAGTAAATATATCAGTAATTTATAATCTCTAGAATCCTGCAACACTCAACTCACTAATAACCACTTATATGTGCTACAATCAAATAGCCTACTTCAATTTATTTCATTTTTAATAAAGCCAAACTGAATTATAGATCATCATAAAATGATTTTTTTTAAGATAAAACAAAATCTGATTATCTCTATCAACAGAATCAGTCTTTGATTGTAAATGTCTATATTGATTGTTTCACCATGGTAAAGTTGACATTCTATTTTCAAATGTACTTACTCACCTTATGATATGATATGACTGTTAGTCAACAAGTGTGAATTATTGATGTAAGAAGTCAGTGAAGCATGAAATGTAGGTTAGTAGGACTTTTATAATAAAAGCCACAAGACTCATTTTAGGCAATTTTTTTCAAGGGAAAAGATTTTTCTCAGGACGGAATTTGCTGCAGATAACTGGCTGAGTGTGCAAGATTGGAAAAGTGAGGAACTAAAATAAATCTTACCTAAAATAAAACAAATAAAATATTGTGTTTTCAAATTCCGGAGAAATAATATAATTTTATCATAAAGTAGCCTTGGGGAAAAAGTGGAATCATCAAATCATTGTCTGCAGTTTAGAAATAGTTAAGAAATACATAATTGTTATAATGGGTAAACTATCTTTTACATTTGTGTCTCTGCAGATCTCTGCACTGTGTCGACAATTAAAGATTCATTAATTTGTTAATTTAATAAAAGTTGGTTAACTGTGGAACTGAGAATATGCTATGTGAATCAAATATAAAAACATCTAATGCTATTTGTAACCTGAAAGTTAGCATAAAGAAGTAGTGAAATCTCATGTCATTAATAGTGAATATCTATATCTATACATAAGCTGATTGTAAGCTTAAAGGAAGTATCGAAATCTCCTGTCAATAAATCTATCTTATCCTTACAGCCATTCAAACAAGCTGTATAAAGTCTTGTCCAATTAAAACATTTCTTAAACCTTTTTTGTACGGCAAAACTTAATAAAGTTTGTATAAATAATTTGACAGAATTATTAAACCTTTAGCCAACATTTCTACAATATCTGAATGAATTAATGTTCATTATAATGTCAAAAGATTTCACTACTAGTTAATGTTATGCAGTAAAACAAAGAATAAGATAGAATAACAAACCAGTGAAGCATTGTTGTCATTATGGTTATCCATACTTTGGTAGGTGGCGCCACGACCAGAACCCTGATGATGTATGACAACACATAAATGGGAATATAATATGAGGCGGTAATTGATGTTCTTTAATTTCAGTAATAAGTGATTGAAACATTCAACCAAAATATGTTCCTGCATATCATGATATATACCAGAATAAGTAATAATGTTTACATTGTTTAAAGTGTTAAAATATCATCAAAGCTGTTCAGATATTTAAAGAAAATTGACTTGTCAACATCTAAATTGGCCATCAATGACTTAGATTTATTACAAATTGCTAACATAGTTACAAATGTGTCAACAGAGCTATCAAACCTCCTAATCAACTTACAACAAGATAACTCTCACATATTGTTCAATAATTTTATGGATGTAAAAACCTATCACACAGTATAACATTCTCATATATAGTTATATAACAAATTTCAAGAAGCTCCGATTTAAATATCATAAGAAAAAATGTAAATTTCATACATGGTCATTATGTTTAAGAATATATAAGAATTCAGTAAACAGTGGGTTGATAGGTGGGGGATGTGAACAACAAACCAACAGTATAGCAAGCTAACATGAAAGCTTCATACAGTTTGACAAAGATTCTAAGAAGGTTTCATGGGACAGACCAAGGTTAAGCAGTATACTTTAATTATCAAGCAAATCATCAATATAAATGACTAGCTTTAAGTTAATGGAGTTTTATAAATAATATATACCGGTATGAGGCATTTACACAACCTGTTCTATCATGTAAACTTGTGTAATACTCAATTTCACTCATAAACTGGTACTATCAATGTCATAACATCCATTAAGCTAATAGAGGTTTTTTTAAAAGTCTTGAATAAGGTATCCAAAGATAGAGCAAACAATCAAAGAACTAATTTCAGTGGAAGGATGTTCCTAAACAGGCATGAAATATTTGTCACTGGATGTTAATTAACCAACAATCAATCAATAAATGAAAGTTTTCATAAAACAGCTGAGAAAACAAACCAAACTTTTCCTGTTGAAGCATAAGGCTGGCATCCAACCTTAAAATAAGGTAATCTGGGAACAATGGAATCGTCAAATGAAGAGTAAAACAAAGCCATAGACCTTCACAAGCTCTGTTGACACATTACAGATCAGAATAATATAATTTTATCTTGCATGTAACTTTACAGAATTCTTAAATACCAAAGCGTAGCACTAAGTTAGTTAGCATTCATGCTTAATTGCTGAAGTTGAGATATAATAGTTCATTCATATTACAAAGGTTTTAATAAATAACTAGAGGCTCTTAAGAGCCTGTGTCGCTCACCTTGGTCTATGTGCATATTAAACAAAGGACACAAATGGATTCATGACAAAATTGTATTTTGGTGATGGTGATGTGTTTGAAGTTCTTACTTTACTGAACGATTTTGCTTCTTACAATTATATCTATCATGAACTTTGCCCATTAGTAACAGAGAACTATATTTGGTAAAAATTTACATAAATTTACCAAATTAATGAAAATTGTTAAAAATTGACTATAAAGGGCAATAACTCCTTAAGGGGTCAATTGACCATTTAGGTCATGTTGACTTATTTGTAGATCTTACTTTGCTGAACATTATTGCTGTTTACAGTTTATCGCTATCTATAATAGTATTCAAGATAACCAAAAACGGCAAAATTTCTTTAAAAATTACCAATTGGAGGGCAGCAACCCAACAACCAGTTGTCCAATTCATCTGAAAAATTCAGGGCAGATAGATATTGACTTGATTAACAATTTAACTTCTTGTCAGATTTGCTCTAGATGCTTTGGTTTCATAGTTATAAGCAAAAAACTGCATTTTACCCCTATGTTCTATTTTTAGCCGTGGCGGCCATCTTGGTTGAATGGCCAGGTCATCGGACACATTTTTCAAACTAGATACCTCAAAGATGATTGTGGCCTAGTAGTTTCAGTGGAGATTTTGTAAAAGATTACTTAGATTTATGAAAAATGGTTAAAGATTGACTATAAAGGGCAATAACTCCTAAACGGGTCAACTGACCATTTTGGTCATGTTGACTTATTTGTAGATCTTACTTTGCTGAACATTATTGCTGTTTACAATTTATCTCTATCTATAATAATATTCAAGATAATAACCAAAAACAGCAAAATTTCCTCAAAATTACCAATTCAGGGGCAGCAACCCAACAACCGATTGACCGATTCATCTGAAAATTTCAGGGCAGATAGTTCTTGACCTGATAAACATTTTTATCCCATGTCAGATTTCCTCAAAATGCTTTGGTTTTTGAGTTATAAGCCAAAAACTGCATTTTACCCCTATGTTCTATTTTTAGCGGTGGCGGCCATCTTGGTTGGTTGACCAGGTCACGCCACACATTTTTTAAACTAGATACCCCAAAGATGATTGTGGCCAAGTTTGGATTAATTTGGCCAAGTAGTTTCAGAGGAGAAGATTTTTGTAAAAGATTACTTTAATTTACGAAAAATGGTTAAAAATTGACTATAAAGGGCAATAACTCCTAAACGGGTCAACTGACCATTTTGGTCATGTTGACTTATTTGTAGATCTTACTTTGCTGAACATTATTGCTGTTTACAGTTTATCTCTATCTATAATAATATTCAAGATAATAACCAAAAACAGCAAAATTTCCTCAAAATTACCAATTCAGGGGCAGCAACCCAACAACCGATTGACCGATTCATCTGAAAATTTTAGGGCAGATAGATCTTGACCTGATAAACATTTTTATCCCATGTCAGATTTCCTCAAAATGCTTTGGTTTTTGAGTTATAAGCCAAAAACTGCATTTTACCCCTTTGTTCTATTTTTAGCCGTGGCGGCCATCTTGGTTGGTTGACCAGGTCACGCCACACATTTTTTAAACTAGATACCCAAAAGATGATTGTGGCCAAGTTTGGATTAATTTGGCCCAGTAGTTTCAGAGGAGAAGATTTTTGTAAAAGATTACTTTAATTAACGAAAAATGGTTAAAAATTGACTATAAAGGGCAATAACTCCTAAACGGGTCAACTGACCATTTTGGTCATGTTGACTTATTTGTAGATCTTACTTTGCTGAACATTATTGCTGTTTACAGTTTATCTCTAACTATAATAATATTCAAGATAATAACCAAAAACAGCAAAATTTCTTCAAAATTACCAATTCAGGGGCAGCAACCCAACAACTGATTGACCGATTCATCTGAAAATTTCAGGGCAGATAGATCTTGACCTGATAAACATTTTTACCCCATGTCAGATTTGCTCTAAATGCTTTGGTTTTTGAGTTATAAGCCAAAAACTGCATTTTACCCCTATGTTCTATTTTTAGCCGTGGCGGCCATCTTGGTTGGTTGACCGGGTCACGCCACACATTTTTTAAACTAGATACCCCAATGATGATTGTGGCCAAGTTTGGTTTGATTTGGCCCAGTAGTTTCAGAGGAGAAGATTTTTGTAAAAGTTAACGACGACGGACGCAGGACGACGACGGACGACGGACGCAGGACGACGGACGCCGGACGCAAAGTGATGGGAAAAGCTCACTTGGCCCTTCGGGCCAGGTGAGCTAATAATTAACATTTTTAAAATGACTATAATATAATTTTTGAAACAATACTTTGTGATCTATTAAAACTGGTATATAGCCAACTGTTTTATAATTGTGTGTTCAAATCTAACAAACACTATTTTGACATTACAATTTTTCATTCTGTTTTATTTTTTTTTCTATTAGATTTCCCTTTCTTCAAAATTTATTGAAATTTGTTTTTTATTAATGTAATTATTTGCCCTAAAAATTTACCTCTCTTGACTCTTTTATATTTTTCATTTCAACATCTTCGTCAACTCCAACTCTAAAACACAAATTTATCATGATTATTACATTGTGGGATATTTAACTTAAGTAACATATCCTAAATAATTTCTTATATAACAAGACTTATACCAGGGATGGACCTGTTGCTGCATGCATTTGATTGAGGAAACATATGTTCTGAAGCATATCTGATGAAGAGGATTTCCAAAACTTTATTCAATTGGACGAACATATAAACACTTTACTTGATTGAAAGTTAAAGGATGAAAATAATTCATTGAAGTCAAGCAAAGAAAATTTGGAAGAAAATGTTCACATCCAACAGATTTAGTGTATGGAGGTTATAAACAGTGTGCAATGCAATAAACTATGTAGGATGTATGACCATAGGTTTTCTTTTTTGTATAGCACTATATACTTAGTTATGTTTTAATTTATCCAAAACAAAATCAATGTTAGAACCAATCAGAACAATGTTCTAAGATTTTTAAATAGATCAATTAGATCATATTAAGGCCACACCAATTTAATTTCTTGTTCTACGGATTTTTGGACTTCAAAATTTGGGGCGAGCGAGCGATTTGAAAATTTAAATAAAAAAATATTTAATTTGCAAATTTTTGAGGCGAAGCTTGAAAAGTAGAGGCGAGCGATTATAATTTTTTTTTGTAAACATAAAATAGTAGGTTTTGACAATATTAAAGCTTGATTTATCACTTGTACTTTGACATTTCTTTAATTTCTGAAGTATTTTTTCCTGTTTACCAAGAAATAATTAAATCTGGTCTATGTATGACATGTATGTGTGACTGACAATGAGACAATTCTCCATCCAAGTCATAATCAGTTTGGGGAGAACCCCTTAATGTTATAAATATCCCTTTTACATGTTTTATGAGGGATCAATATAAGTTATAATATATTTGTTTGTACAAAAGGGCTCATATTTTCTCAAAGAACTATATATCTATCTGGTATTAAATGGTCAAAACATGTCCAAGAATTTTGTAATATTCCTGGACTTTAACCATGTTAACACATTTACTTTAACAGTTTAATATTATTCAAAATAACATGAATAAGTGGACCACTCTTTTAGAAAAAGTTGTTTAAAATATGATGTAACTCTCCTATTTTTGGGTACAAAATTCTAAGTTTTCAAAGGTTTTGTATAGAAGAACTATACAAATCCTTGGTATTTCTACATCAGTAAAATGACCCCTTGTCCATGTTGTCTGAGGGAGGGTTGTTCTCAACCTGATATAAATAACAAACACAGGTCAAAGTACGGCCTTTTACGCAGGGCTTTGATACAGACCAAACTGCAGGCTATAAAGGACCCAAAATTATTAGCGTACACAATTCGAACAGGAAAACCAACGATCTAATTTATATATCATGTACATCCAAACGGGAAAAATTATACCAATGAACAACATTACCAAACGATGACTGATGAACGACAGGCCCCTCAATCAATCAGGACAGGTGCATAAACATGCAGAGGCTATGGATAGTTTTGTTTCGCCAACATAAAATATAATTGCAGTTGAAGGCAAATCCTTCAGAAGTTCTTTGTACTTTATTCTAACAACGACATGTTTTAATAGGGAATATAAGTAAGGGGGAAAGTAACCAATTTTTTGTTCTTTACTCCGGTATTTCCGCTGATATAGATTTATATCGGAGATACAAATCCTTGATCGGAGCACTCCCGCTTTAGGTTTCATGCTGAAACAAATATTCTCACAGATATTTACAAAGTGTGCTGGGGTGCTTTTATGTTTAAAATCGTTATATACAGGTTAGACTGTGATTTTAAAAACAAATGTTGATATCTTTTTATAATGTTTACAAAAAAAAACGGTGCGGGAAATGGACATGATTACATTTCCGGATGCGGGAAGCGGGAATATAAAAAAAATAAAAAAATTCTGTTTTGAAATAAATAGGTGCGGGCGGGTCCGTCGAACAAGGAATCAAATTGGTGTGGCCTAATGGTACTATCTAAATTTCCATGCTCTTTAAACGACATCACTGTCAAAACTAGAATATGAAATCTTGTGTGTATTCAATTTTTACAGGTCCAGTCAAACTTTAAAACCAAATCTGTCAATGAATTAAGTAAAAATTTGAAGTGATTTTGGATCAAACTTTTGCAATTTAATTAGAGAACTTATATCATTTGAAGAAAAACCAGGTGCTCCGCAGGGCGCAGCTTTATACGACCGCAGAGGTCGAACCCTGAACAGTTGGGGCAAGTATGGACAAAACATTCAAGCGTGATACAGCTCTGAATTTGGATTATGATCAAATTTTTGACATTACATGTTTTTTTTTACACAAAACAAATGTCAAGATTTTACAAATCAATTAAAGATTTCTTCTTCAAACTTTTTAAATCTAAAATTAAATAGTTGACACAGCATAGGTTTCTGACACAGAATGAATGTGGTCTAATGAACTTAAAAATTTTTTTTTGCCTTTGAGCAATTCACTATGCTGTTGAATATTAATCCTCTCAAAAAAATGTTTGAAGAAATTTTCTTTTTATTTATGAAATCTGAAATGAGAAAAATTTAAACCCCCCCTTTTTTTTTCACATCCCCGTTTCCCTTTTTCCAAAACTGATATCAATTCAAATTTCTAATGGAGTTTGCAACAATAACTACTCTTTTAAATACATCATAAAATATTAAAATGTAAAATAAAGTGCTTGTTATCACTGAATGGTAAAGATTGGTTGGTAGTAAAAGTGAATATACATTGTTTATTGTATAAAACAATAAAAAAAACTTCATCAGCAACATTTTATATTGGCAAATTTCCAATGAAGTTATTTACATAAAGTTATTGGCAAATAAAAATAGAAAATGACATCATAGTCATGTCTGGCAAATGTCCAACATACATTATCTAAAAACATTTTAGATAAGATAAGGAAAAAAAGCTTCATCAGCAACATTTTATATTGGCAAATTTCCAATGAAGTTATTTACATAAAGTTATTGGCAAATAAAAATAGAAAATGACATCATAGTCATGTCTGGCAAATTTCCAACATATATTATCAACATCTATTCTATACAAAGAAAGATAACTCCAATTGAAAATTAATTGCTATTGCACAATATTGTGCAATTAGATATTTCTTGCTATTGTGCAATACTGTGCAATTGAAAATTTCTTGCTATTGCACAATACTTGATATGGAATCCTGATTTGGACCAACTTGAAAACTGGGCCCATAATCAAAAATCAAAGTACATATTTAGATAAAGCATATCAAATAAGCCCAAGAATTTAATTTTTGTTAAAATCAAACTTAGTTTAATTTTGGACCCTTTGGACCTTAATGTAGACCATTTGAAAACTGGACCAAAAATTAAGAATCTACATACACAGTTAGATTTGGCATATCAAAGAACCCATTTATTCAATTTTTGATGAACAAAGTTTAATTTTGGACCCCCATTTGGACCAACTTGAAAACTAGGCCAATAATTAAAAATCTAAGTACATTTCTAAATTCAGCATATCAAACAACCCCCAGGATTCAATTTTTGTTAAAATCAAACTAAGTTTAATTTTGGACCCTTTGGACCTTAATGTAGACCAATTTGAAAACGGGACCAAAAATTAAGAATCTGCATACACAGTTAGATTCGGCATACCAAAGAACCCCAATTATTCAATTTTTGATGAAATCAAACAAAGTTTAATTTGGACCCTTTGGGCCCTTTATTCCTAAACTGTTGGGACCAAAACTCCCAAAATCAATACCAACCTTCCTTTTATGGTCATAAACCTTGTGTTTAAATTTCATAGATTTCTATTTACTTAAACTAAAGTTATTGTGCGAAAACCAAGAATAATGCTTATTTGGGCCCTTTTTTTTGCCCCTAATTCCTAAACTGTTGGAACCAAAACTCCCAAAATCAATCCCAACCTTTCTTTTGTGGTCATAAACCTTGTGTCAAAATTTCATAGATTTCTATTAACTTAAACTAAAGTTATAGTGCGAAAACCAAGAAAATGCTTATTTGGGCCCTTTTTGGCCCCTTATTCCTAAAATGTTGGGACCAAAACTCCCAAAATCAATCCCAACCTTCCTTTTGTGGTCATATACCTTATGTTAAAATTTCATAGATTTCTATTCACTTTTACTAAAGTTAGAGTGCGAAAACTAAAAGTATTCGGACGACGACGCAGACGACGACGCCAACGTGATAGCAATATACGACGAAAATTTTTTCAAATTTTGCGGTCGTATAAAAATATCATTGTTTGTGATATAAACTTATTGGGAACCACTTAAACATGTAATAATTCTGACACCATACCTTATCTGGAGCCATTGTAACATGGGTGTTGTAAGACCACCACAAAGTATCACAGTTATTAGTACTATAAACATTGTTGATGAAACCATCAACTTTTTGGCAGTTGTTGCTGTGTTTCTGATAGATAAAGCATAAGCAATAGCACCTCTTAATCCTGAAAAATATACATTTTCACATGTTATTATAAACTATTTAGAATCTGATAGATAAAGCATAAGCAATAGCACCTCTTGATCCTGAAAGTATATATTTTAATATGTCTTTACAAAGTATTAATAATTGAGAATATAAGCATTAACATTTGAAGTTAATTAAAACATTTCTTTGATGGCAATTTTCACTATGACTCATCATTAAGTTCATTCAGGTTAATTTAAACCTTTTTGTTTCTAGACTGCAGCTTGCATGTTTCTCTTTCTTCATATTACGTCCACTTCATTTGAACTGAAATGGATACTTGTTTCATTGGCAATCATACCACATCTTCTTATTTTATAGGTTATACAGCATACTCACCAGAAAACATCATCATGTGCATGAAGCTTGTCTTGATTTTGTTTTTCCTTCCAATGTTTAATAATAGTGATAATGGATATATATTACAAAATCTGGCAACAATAATAGAAAACTGAGATAAGGTTAAGGAAAGTTAACATGCATATACATATAATTATCTTTGTTGGTTTTACAATTCTCAACTTAATTGAAATGCAAATATTTTGTAAATGATAAAATGATATTTTAAACTATAGGATTCCCATTCTTTTAGCAACAAATATATTTCTATGTTTTTTTTTCCAGTTTTCATGGTAGGGTAGGAACACGGTCAAAATATGTTTCTTGAAATCTTCATCAGATATGCTTTAGACGAAAGTATGGGAACAATAATATATAAATCTTGTGTGAGCATCATTATATAAAAAGTCTCGATGAAAAGCTTCCAGTAGCATGATCCTGATATATCTACGTTTCAATGCATTTCAGAACCAGTGCCTGAAAAACTAATGAGTTCTGATAACATGAAATCAACTAAATGATATGAGATAAAGGATACAACAGAAGCAAATATAAATCCTGCATGCCAATACTGGTACTGGAATGTAAATATGGAAACTCCTATGTACAGGAATACAAAGTTCTCTGCCAGGAAATTCATCAGCTCAAACAGCTACAAATATACATCATCTTTCTTCAAATAAGTATAAAATGGTTGTTTATTTAATGCAGTGTAGCAAGTTTTATAACTGATTCATTTTGTTTGAATGGTTGGAGTGCTTCCTGATATCAAAACATGTTTTTACATGTGTTACATTTTGTATATGCAAGCTCTTCTACTAAATTCGTTTGTATGATTTAAGTACATCAAGTAATCATGTGATAAGATTCTTCATTTGGTTATTTATTTTGTTTGACTGTTGTTTCATTTAATAAACGAACCGGTATATTAAAATTCCTTTCTTTTCCTCTAACATCTAATTGGTTTTATTTTTGTATCAACTTTCACCAGGAACACTCATCATAAAACATTGGGACAGCAAAAGGTATATCATATTTATACTTAAGGCCATAATAAATAATAGGTTTGTTTGCCCAAACGCTACCTACCCAGAAAAAAGCTGCCTACCCAAATTCTTTTATTGTCCTGATTTGAAGAAGTTTTTTTTTAATCAAATAGGCATGAAGACTAATAAACATCTGATACTTCAATTTCTTTTTTTGAAAAAAAAAGAAAATGCCTACCTACCTACTCACTGTCTCAACCTTTCGGTAGGGTTTGGGCAAACCAAAATATTTTTAAGTGTGACCTAACATACATAAAGGGAGCAACACAGTCAAAAGTGTATAATCATACAAGTGAGAGGTTAAGCTAGCTATAAAACCAGGTTAATTAAATCCACCATTTTCTACATAACAAAATACCTGTACTAAGTCAGGAATATGACAATTGTTATTCATTCGTTTGATGTGTTTGAGCTTTTGATTTTGCCATTTGATAAGGGACTTTCCTTTTTGAATTTTCCTTGGAGTAGTGTTTTAGTGATTTTACTTGATATACAAAGGGAGCAACACAGTCTTAAGTGAACTAAAAGATAAGCTGATCAGTGTTCAGGGCATCCAGCATTTATCTTGTTTTACTCACCTGCTTTGTTCTATGTTTAGATTCTTCAGATAAATTATTGTATGTATAATGAGCTTGTGTTATACCACAGAACAAAATACCAACAATACCTGAAAAATAAACATAAGACGACAATGTACAGTGTTATATCACAGAACAGGATACCAACAATACCTGAAAAGACAACAATGTACAATGTTATATCACAGAACAAGATACCAACAATACCTGAAAAATAAACATAGACCACAATGAACAAGGAGACTATTTCATTAAGATTCCATCACTGCAATATATGTGTATATAGTGATGAGATATATTATTCTCACATGGCTCAGGCAAAATAGCACAAAAATAAGAGAAATGACATTATTATGAGAATGGGCTATAACAAAACATCTAAGACCGGGTTATTATAAAAAATAACATTGAGACTGAACTATTACATACCTGTGAGTTCAGCAGCTTCACAAGCCTGGAATGACATGTATGACATCAGAAACAACAATGCTGTCTCTAACAGCGGGAAGTCTCGTATCTTTGTGAATTTTGTTATGTTATATTGTTAAGGAAAACAGTTTTTAATGTTGAAAATAAATAAATACTTTCTAGACAAGTTGTTAGAAGAAACACTTAATATGCAGATTTTTTACCTTTCCAATGAAAAATTCAAAAAAAAGTGACAGATGAGATAGTCAGTTTGGTTTCATTCTATAATCAAACTTTTCCTTTCATAATAAAGTTTGTACACCAACTAAAAAGTTAATATAAAGAAAATTACAAAGGATATTAAAGCATTAACACATCCTAATGCTGATCCTATACCAAATGCTCCAAGGAATATCTTAGCAAAGTTTCCAATAGACAGGAAGAATGCATTGGCATTGAAACCTTCTTGATTACTCTTCAATCTATAACTATCAACAGACCTGAAAGAAAAGTAAACTAGTCAATAAAATGGTACATATCAAATTATGCATACTACAGCTATAACAAATAGTGCATGTTGAAAAGTCTATAACAAATAGTGCATGTTGAAAAGTCTATAACAAATAGTGCATGTTGAAAAGTCTATAACAAATAGTGCATGTTGAAAAGTCTATAACAAATAGTGCATGTTGAAAAGTCTATAACAAATAGTGCATGTTGAAAAGTCTATAACAAATAGTGCATGTTGAAAAGTCTTTAACAAATAGTGCATGTTGAAAAGTCTATAACAAATAGTGCATGTTGAAAAGTCTTTAACAAATAGTGCATGTTGAAAAGTCTATAACAAATAGTGCATGTTGAAAAGTCTATAACAAATAGTGCATGTTGAAAAGTCTATAACAAATAGTGCATGTTGAAAAGTCTATAACAAATAGTGCATGTTGAAAAGTCTATAACAAATAGTGCATGTTGAAAAGTCTTTAACAAATAGTGCATGTTGAAAAGTCTATAACAAATAGTGCATGTTGAAAAGTCTTTAACAAATAGTGCATGTTGAAAAGTCTATAACAAATAGTGCATGTTGAAAAGTCTATAACAAATAGTGCATGTTGAAAAGTCTATAACAAATAGTGCATGTTGAAAAGTCTATAACAAATAGTGCATGTTGAAAAGTCTATAACAAATAGTGCATGTTGAAAAGTCTATAACAAATAGTGCATGTTGAAAAGTCTATAACAAATAGTGCATGTTGAAAAGTCTTTAACAAATAGTGCATGTTGAAAAGTCTTTAACAAATAGTGCATGTTGAAAAGTCTATAACAAATAGTGCATGTTGAAAAGTCTATAACAAATAGTGCATGTTGAAAAGTCTATAACAAATAGTGCATGTTGAAAAGTCTTTAACAAATAGTGCATGTTGAAAAGTCTATAACAAATAGTGCATGTTGAAAAGTCTATAACAAATAGTGCATGTTGAAAAGTCTTTAACAAATAGTGCATGTTGAAAAGTCTATAACAAATAGTGCATGTTGAAAAGTCTATAACAAATAGTGCATGTTGAAAAGTCTATAACAAATAGTGCATGTTGAAAAGTCTATAACAAATAGTGCATGTTGAAAAGTCTATAACAAATAGTGCATGTTGAAAAGTCTTTAACAAATAGTGCATGTTGAAAAGTCTATAACAAATAGTGCATGTTGAAAAGTCTATAACAAATAGTGCATGTTGAAAAGTCTATAACAAATAGTGCATGTTGAAAAGTCTTTAACAAATAGTGCATGTTGAAAAGTCTATAACAAATAGTGCATGTTGAAAAGTCTATAACAAATAGTGCATGTTGAAAAGTCTATAACAAATAGTGCATGTTGAAAAGTCTTTAACAAATAGTGCATGTTGAAAAGTCTATAACAAATAGTGCATGTTGAAAAGTCTATAACAAATAGTGCATGTTGAAAAGTCTTTAACAAATAGTGCATGTTGAAAAGTCTTTAACAAATAGTGCATGTTGAAAAGTCTTTAACAAATAGTGCATGTTGAAAAGTCTTTAACAAATAGTGCATGTTGAAAAGTCTATAACAAATAGTGCATGTTGAAAAGTCTATAACAAATAGTGCATGTTGAAAAGTCTATAACAAATAGTGCATGTTGAAAAGTCTTTAACAAATAGTGCATGTTGAAAAGTCTTTAACAAATAGTGCATGTTGAAAAGTCTTTAACAAATAGTGCATGTTGAAAAGTCTATAACAAGTGCATGTTGAAAAGTCTATAACAAATAGTGCATGTTGAAAAGTCTTTAACAAATAGTGCATGTTGAAAAGTCTTTAACAAATAGTGCATGTTGAAAAGTCTTTAACAAATAGTGCATGTTGAAAAGTCTATAACAAATAGTGCATGTTGAAAAGTCTATAACAAATAGTGCATGTTGAAAAGTCTATAACAAATAGTGCATGTTGAAAAGTCTATAACAAATAGTGCATGTTGAAAAGTCTATAACAAATAGTGCATGTTGAAAAGTCTATAACAAATAGTGCATGTTGAAAAGTCTTTAACAAATAGTGCATGTTGAAAAGTCTTTAACAAATAGTGCATGTTGAAAAGTCTTTAACAAATAGTGCATGTTGAAAAGTCTATAACAAATAGTGCATGTTGAAAAGTCTATAACAAATAGTGCATGTTGAAAAGTCTATAACAAATAGTGCATGTTGAAAAGTCTATAACAAATAGTGCATGTTGAAAAGTCTATAACAAATAGTGCATGTTGAAAAGTCTATAACAAATAGTGCATGTTGAAAAGTCTATAACAAATAGTGCATGTTGAAAAGTCTATAACAAATAGTGCATGTTGAAAAGTCTATAACAAATAGTGCATGTTGAAAAGTCTATAACAAATAGTGCATGTTGAAAAGTCTTTCTTGCTTTAATCATCAGGATTGAAGTTATATTTAAAGTCTGTAATGCAGAGGTTTTACTACAGTATTCCATACACTTATCACAATCAATGATGCAGGAAAATGAGGTCAATATCAGATGAACCATGCCAAAATTCAAACTTAATCTTTGTTTTGTGGTAATAAGCATTGTGTATAAGTTTTATAACAATTGGTTGAGGTGAGTAAGTGGATTGATAGATAAACAAGATTAGGAGTATTTAAAGTAACAAAGCAGCTAGGGGGTGAAAGAAATAAGATACTCCTAGTTGACCCCTCGAATTCTATTCATAACTATCATTAAATAAGTATAACAATATAATGTAGGATGTGGTCTATCCTGATATCAATGTACTTACGATGATAAATAGCTACAGCATCATATAAGACACTTATGATGATAAAACAACAGCTACGGCATCATTTAAGACACTCACGATGATAAAACAACAGCTACAGCATCATTTAAGACACTTACGATGATAAAACAATAGCTACAGCATCATTTAAGACACGTACAATGATTAAACAATAGCTACAGCATCATTTAAGACACTTACGATGATAAAACAATAGCTACAGCATCATTTAAGACACGTACGATGATAAAACAATAGCTACAGCATCATTTAAGACACTTACGATGATGAAACAACAGCTACAGCATCATTTAAGACACTTACGATGCATCATTTAAGACACTTACGATGATAAAACAATAGCTACAGCGTCATTTAAGACACTTACGATGATAAAACAATAGCTACGGCGTCATTTAAGACACTTACGATGATAAAACAAGAGCTACGGCATCATTTAAGACACTTACGATGATAAAACAATAGCTACGGCATCATTTAAGACACTTACGATGATAAAACAATAGCTACGGCATCATTTAAGACACTTACGATGATAAAACAATAGCTACGGCATCATTTAAGACACTTACGATGATAAAACAATAGCTACAGCATCATTTAAGACACTTACGATGATAAAACAATAGCTACAGCATCATTTAAGACACGTACGATGATAAAACAATAGCTACAGCATCATTTAAGACACTTACTATGATGAAACAACAGCTACAGCATCATTTAAGACACTTACGATGCATCATTTAAGACACTTACGATGATAAAACAATAGCTACAGCGTCATTTAAGACACTTACGATGATAAAACAATAGCTACGGCGTCATTTAAGACACTTACGATGATAAAACAAGAGCTACGGCATCATTTCAGACACTTACGATGATAAAACAATAGCTACGGCCTCATTTAAGACACTTACGATGATAAAACAATAGCTACGGCATCATTTAAGACACTTACGATGATAAAACAATAGCTACGGCATCATTTAAGACACTTACGATGATAAAACAAGAGCTACGGCATCATTTAAGACACTTACGATGATAAAACATTACGATGATAAAACAATAGCTACGGCATCATTTAAGACACTTACGATGATAAAACAATAGCTACGGCATCATTTAAGACACTTACGATGATGAAACAATAGCTACGGTATCATTTAAGACACTTACGATGATGAAACAACAGCTACGGCATCATTTAAGACACTTACGATGATGAAAAAATAGCTACGGCATCATTTAAGACACTTACGATGATGAAACAACAGCTACGGCATCATTTAAGACACTTACGATGATGAAACAACAGCTACGGCATCATTTAAGACACTTACCATGGTGAAACAATAGCTACAGCATCATTTAAGACACTTACGATGGTGAAACAACAGCTACAGCATCATTTAAGACACTTACGATGGTGAAACAACAGCTACAGCATCATTTAAGACACTTACGAGGATAAAACAACAGCTACAGCATCATTTAAGACACTTACGAGGATAAAACAATAGCTACAGCATCATTTAAGACACTTACGAGGATAAAACAATAGCTACAGCATCATTTAAGACACTTACGATGATAAAACAAAAGCTACAGCATCATTTAAGACACTTACTATGATAAAACAACAGCTACAGCATCATTTAAGACACTTACTATGATAAAACAACAGCTACAGCATCATTTAAGACACTTACGATGATAAAACAACAGCTACAGCATCATTTAAGACACTTACGATGATAAAACAACAGCTACAGCATCATTTAAGACACTTATGAGGATAAAACAATAGCTACAGCATCATTAAAGACACTTACGATGATAAAACAATAGCTACAGCATCATTTAAGACACGAGGATAAAACAAAAACTACAGCATCATTTAAGACTCTTACGATGATAAAACAATAGCTACAGCATCATTTAAGACACTTACCATGATAAAACAATAGCTACAGCATCATTTAAGACACTTACGATGATAAAACAATAGCTACAGCATCATTTAAGACACTTACGATGCATCATTTAAGACACTTACGATGATAAAACAAGAGCTACGGCATCATTTAAGACACTTACGATGATAAAACAATAGCTACAGCATCATTTAAGACACTTACGATGATAAAACAACAGCTACAGCATCATTTAAGACACTTACGATGATAAAACAATAGCTACAGCATCATTTAAGACACTTACGATGCATCATTTAAAACACTTACGATGATAAAACAAGAGCTACGGCATCATTTAAGACACTTACGATGATAAAACAAGAGCTACGGCATCATTTAAGACACTTACGATGATAAACAATAGCTACGGCATCATTTAAGACACTTACGATGATAAAACAATAGCTACGGCATCATTTAAGACACTTACGATGATAAAACAATAGCTACGGCATCATTTAAGACACTTACGATGAAAAAACAATAGCTACGGCATCATTTAAGACACTTACGATGATAAAACAATAGCTACGGCATCATTTAAGACACTTACGATGATAAAACAATAGCTACGGCATCATTTAAGACACTTACGAGGATAAAACAAAAACTACAGCGTCATTTAAGACACTTACGATGATAAAACAATAGCTACGGCGTCATTTAAGACACTTACGATGATAAAACAATAGCTACGGCGTCATTTAAGACACTTACGATGATAAAACAATAGCTACGGCATCATTTAAGACACTTACTATGATAAAACAATAGCTACGGCGTCATTTAAGACACTTACGATGATAAAACAATAGCTACGGCATCATTTAAGACACTTACGATGATAAAACAATAGCTACGGCATCATTTAAGACACTTACGATGATAAAACAATAGCTACAGCATCATTTAAGACACTTACTATGATAAAACAATAGCTACAGCATCATTTAAGACACTTACGATGATAAAACAATAGCTACAGCATCATTTAAGACACTTACGATGATAAAACAATAGCTACAGCGTCATTTAAGACACTTTCACCAAAGATAAAAGCAAACAGATCTACATCAGCCCTCAGATCACTAAATATGGACAGAATCGTGACAGGATCAGTCGCTGAGATTATCGCTCCAAACCAAAAACAATCATTTAGAGTAAACTCCTTTACAATGTCTTTCATAAATCTCGTCAAACCATACATTATACCTCTGTAATATATAAAGGAAGTTTAACTATAGATGTATCAATGCATCCTGAGTAAAACTGATATTAGACTATAAAATAAACATCTCAATTCAGAAAAACAGGAAAATCTTTACTGAAAACAATTATTTTCATCAGGTTTTTTTTCATTTTTTGTTCTTGCTCACATTGTTTATATTTTGATTTTTAAGTATAAGAATTATAAATCTATTATGCTGCTTGCAGAGATAAAATAGTTACAACATACAGAATCTACATAAACAACAAGTTATAAACGATCTACTTTAATGTCTTTATGATAAAGCTTTAGGATAAGACACATTGGTGGCCTTCCCCTGTTTTCTGCTCTTTTTTAGGTTGTTGTCTCTTTGACACATTCCCCATTTCCATTCTCCATTTCACTTTTAAACTAACAATATATGCATAACAAAGCTTTATAACAAGGCTTTCCAACTACCATTATACTTACCCAACAACTACGCAAGAAATTGTTGTTCCTATAAATGCATATGCCATAATGGCTCCTAGATTTTTGAAAAAATGTCTCTGGAAGAAAAGGAAAGTAAGATTAAATGTATAAGTCTACCATTGTTTCATATATTTACATGTTGTGGCATAATTATTATAATAAACTTGGTAATCTACCATAACAAAATTGTGTACACCTGTATCACATTAGTACTAACCTAAATTGGTGGATTAAGTCATCATATGTAGCCCATTATGGCTCAAAAGTCTTCTGTTGTTTTTTCGTGGTGTTGGGTCAGTTTTCAACTGACAAATACCCCATATCTCAAATTATTCATATTGTAAACTTCCAAAGTATTACATAATGCATTTGTAATGCAAGCAGTATGATTTTTTTAAACATTCCATTTATTGATTGATACAGTATGTTTGTTTTTTCTACATTGGCTAGATGTATAGGGGGAGGTCTCACTAACCATGTTTAACCCACCTCCAGCTGCAGGATTTTCAAGCTTTGTTGAAGATCCATTGGTGGGCGTCGACTATTTTCTGCTCTAAGGTTGGGTTGTTGTCTCTTGGACACATTCCCCATTTCCATTTTCACTTGTATAATTGTAATTGTAATGAATTTGACATACCCTTTTCATACTGTAGCCAGCTTCAAATATGATAAACGGCAATAAAACATTGAAGAAAAACTCAGGGTCAAAGGTCACCTGCAAAGGGAAATACAAATTTTAACAGAATGCCAACACCTAGTTCTGTGGTAGTCTTTATTTCAAAAAGACATACTAAATCAATATGTTTTGTCATATTTTTCATAAAGATATTTGTTTAGAGAATAGATACCTATGATGTTTAAGAAGAGTTATTGTCCTTCATCCAATACTGCAGTTTAAACAAATAAATATACATAAACCAATTTGAGGAACAATTATTTTAAAAGCAATAATACACAGGATTTTGTATCAATGGAGGAATATATATGTACTATGCAATATCATGATTAATTCTTAGGTTTATACTTGGAGTGTAAGTGTTAGGGGTATTAATCAGGTAAAGGGGTGACCTTAGTGTAAATCAAGGTCATATCATGCAGCTTAATAAATGCCTGTTTGTTATTGAAGAGCCATAGCCCATATTCATTGAAGGAATTCCAAGCATAAATAGTGTGAAGAAACTTACTCATAGCATTTCATACTGAAATTTTAAAATCTTCCAGTTCAGCATTAAATATGTTGGTTTTTTCAACTTTCCTTTACAAACAACATGCACAAATTATAACTTCAAAGTATTCAAGGCATTTAAAGAAAATCTTTGATTCAAAGGAAACTCTTTATTCAATTTGAATTTATGACATAAATTGACATGTGTCTTTTAAATTTAAATTGAACAATATGTGGGATTCTTGGTTAAAAATTTACGTTTTGCATTTGAATTTCTAAAGGGGTTAAAAAATAAAAACGTTAAAGAAATTTTCAAATTTTTAAAACAAAATTATGGAAAAGACTAAAGTATGGAAAGCAGGCCTTAGTCAAAACTTAAGAAATAAACAGACAAGGAAAAAGTTTTATTACCTGATTAAAATATAAAAAGTATCAGAGTATTTTGTGAAAAAAACATATTAGAATACAGGGTAAAGAAGAATCATGAAGTTTTGTGTTACAAGTAAATACCAGGTTTTGATTATTAGTAGGAAAAGCTAAAGGAAAGGGTGCAATAAGGACCTTACAAAATAAATTTGGTCTAATTCTGTACTGAAATTGGAGATTAAAATCTGAGATTTCCATTGATGTCTGTTTTTAAAAAAATATTTAAAAAAAAAAGAGTAGTTTTCAATCCATGACATCACAATAAATGTAATTCTAATGATAGGAAAAGTGTTTATGTGATAGATATATTTTGGTAATTTTTTTTAATAGTTTTTAGACCCTAAAATAGAGAGCACATGAGACTTTTAACTACAATGTCATCTTTATAAACAATTAAATTCATGTAATTACTTTTGTAGCCCAGCATGTGCTCAATAGCTCAATATTTTCCTGACAAACTAAAAATTGTGTGAAAATGTGTCATTTTTTGTAGAAAATGGTAATTTTGCTAACAATTAACTGTAATTCTTCATCATATTTCAAATATATTACAGTTCAAACTTTGCATATATACATTGTATTTAAGATGATCTTTAAGCGCCCATCTCTCAATGTTGTAAAACTTCATTTTAAATGAAAAAAGTCCTTAGTCCACCACCTCCTCCTTTGTAAATGATGTATATTCATAAGTAATGTCATCCATATCAACAAATATTTAACATTGTTTAAAGATACATTTTTATGTAGATAATGTGTTATTAATTATGGAGTGTGGCATACAAAGACTAACAAAGTTATACAGAAATATGGGAATCTTTATAAATTTTTGATGCACTCAGAACAATTTTAATAACATTAACACGTCATACCTTAGTAGAGAATGCATGGACCTTTTAAAAATATCATATACATTGTAACAAGAATAATATAATAAAATCAAATTTCCTTCCTACTGGCCATTATTAAAATTATTTAAACAAAAAATATTGAAAGTGGCATTGTGTATGATATGCTCTTTCTTCAATTTCATACACCTCTTTGACACATTTAACCTTCTGCTTCATAAACATGGTTTTAATCTTATAAATTACAGTAACTAATATTCAACAATGTCTAAACTTCTAAATGTGGACAAATTTAAGAATTTTCTTCAGAAAAAATTATATGTACACAAGTTTTATAATGAAAACTATCCATTTGGTTATAAAAAAAAACATATGCATAATTTTTGTTTAATTTGAGGTTTCATATGACTTTAAAACCTTTGCATATACATTGTAAATTACAAGCAATCAAAACCTGTATAATGAGTCAAGATGCACTTTCTAGTTTCACCATAACATATTGAATCAAAATATTTGCAAGATTAAGTGGTTGCTCAGCCTTGATTGTAGATCTAGAAATTACACACAGGAAATAACTCAACATTATCAAGTTTAAGACCAACTATAAAATCATTCTATTATACCACAAGTAACAGGTAATTATTAAATTGACATTCTCACAAACAAGCTGCAATACACTATCCAGATATAAATAGAAACTATTACTTTTCCATTTTTTGTTTGTTTATTAATGTTTTGCACTGTATCTACAGTAAGACCTACCTAGAAGTTAAATGCTCATACTATAGATATCAAAATTACTTTGCATTTTGAAGCTTTATAAAAAAAATCTTCATAAAGGTAAATAAGAATTTAGAAAGTAAAATTTATCCATATTTTTCAGAGATCTTGAAAAATGTTAGTCCCCTGCCTGCTTTACTTCTGATTGATTTGATAATGAATGTCTATAATATGCTGTTTTACTACAAATATCACATAAACTTAACATGTGATTATGAACCATGAAAACAGATTCAAGGTCAGAAGAAACCTGCCAGTCAGACAAATACACCTTACAATCATTCCAAACATTTAATATAGTTTTCTTATTATTTATAGCATCTGAAGTACAGACTTAACTATGTACACTTAATCTTGATTATTGATCAAATGAACAATGGATATACATGTATATATGAGACATAAATTTAACAACATAATATATATGCATACAAGGTTATACATCATCTAAAATACACTATACAGTTTTATACAAATAATTTACACGGTCACAAGATTGTTATAATCCCTAATTAGTTTTATTAACTCTGTATTTCATTAGTCCTTTTCTTAATAGATTCCCTTAAAACTTAATCTAGCTTACCGCTCTGACAAGTGACCCTGTGCAGTGAATTGTATCTTCTGACACTTCCCCCCATAAGTCATATTTGATTTCCTTTAAGTTGGAACTATTAAAGGACTGTGGTAGTTTCAGGTAGACAGCTGCAGGTGGGTTAGGCGCTGTATAGTAGGCTGTACCATTCAATCTAACATATGGAGAACTGTCACATTTGTTTGATGCTGTATACTTGATTACTGCTCCCACAATCATACCTATAAACAGTTAAATAATTATTACTGCTCCCACAATCATACCTAAAACAGTTAAATAATTTAGATTTATTATTGACTTACACTATATTCACTATTGATTTCTCGACATGAAACTATTGAATATACATTGTTTATAAGTAAAAAGAAGTCATAATTAATCAGTAAATTTCATGAAACTATATCATTTGTATATGGACATGTAAAAAATGTAGTTATTTTAGCTCTGAAATGTATTACTATTTGATATTATCAGCATTAGCATCAGTCTCTGATCTTTTCTCATGTTGTTTTGTTATCATAAACACCTAGGGATTGACATGACAGAATAAAACCTGCTGAATCTTTAGTTGAAGGATGGCTAGAAACTGAAATCAACATACTAATTGCTTTATAGCTTACATGTATATATATATATATACATAAAAGTAAAACAAACACATCTTTAACACTCAGGAACCCATTTATCAGTTTGTGCTTTTCCCAAGTCAGAAACCATCAAATATCAGTACCAATTGTTGTCTTAATAATTTTCAATATTGGAAGAATTGTGTGCTGATGGTAGATCTTTGATTCTTTTGTTCAATTTTAAGGCTTTGTTGTAACTTGACGGTTTAGAGCTAAACATTGTTTGTTTACTTGTTATTTGTTGTTGAAGACTGTAATTTGCATTTCTTGAAGTTTTTGGTTAGCTGTCTGAAATATCAATCTGAAAACAGATGTGCTAATTTCAGATCTGCATTATTCTGTAAGAAATTCTGGTCCAAGATTACTCTAATGTTGACTGCCTTTAGCAGAATTACTGGCCCATGTTCCCAAAACCCCAGCAAGTACTGTAAGGACTTGGGCATCAAACAATCTCTTAACTGAATCAATGGCGTCTAATTAATACCATAACTTTTAAACAGCTCCAGCAGAAATCTGTGAGACATGGTAACAAGTATCTAAGCAAATTTGATAATATTTCTGTGTTAAATAAAACTTGTCACTTAGTTCTGTCTATCTAGAGGAATTTCTATGGTAAGGAAATTATAAACTCATCATAGATACCAGGATTAAAATTTTATATTTACGCCAGATGCGCGTTTCGTCTACAAAAAGACTCATCAGTGACGCTTGAATCAAAAAATATTTAAAGATCAAATAAAGTATGAAGTTGAAGAGCATTGAACTTAGAGGAAACGTAATCAAAGCATCAAGACTTACAAGTTACATGTAGGATGTACATTGTAGCTTCAGATGAACATGTTAGTGTCTATTCTTTGTTATAGTATAGTTATGATGTCTTGGAAGGCTATTTTAAATTTTTGTTTTGACGCCTTCCTGCCGATGTAAGGCGTCAAAGAAAATAAAAACAATAGCCTTTCAGATTATTTGAACTAATTATATGTGGATATAGGAAGATTTGGTGTTAGTGCCAATGAGACAACTCTCTATTCAAGTAACAATTTTAAAAAAGTAAACCATTATAGGTCAATGTACGGCCTTCAACACGGAGCCTTGGCTCACACCGAACAACAAGCTATAAAGGGCCCCAAAATTACTTATGTAAAACCATTCAAACGGGAAAACCAACAGTCTAATCTATATACAAAAAACAAGAATGAGAAACACTTATAAATTACATAAACAAACGACAACTACTGTACATCAGATTTCTGACTTAGGACAGGTGCAAACATTTGCAGCGGGATTAAACGTTTTAATGGATAGTGGTCTTGAAATTCATTTCATGGGCATAGGCAACATTATCTAATCTACACTGGAAATTTATCATTTCACGCTTATGAGTTTGAGTATGACCCAACCATAAAAGAAGGTGAAACAGGATACATTGTCGTATATAGCCCCACCCCCTCAATATTCCAAATGTTCAACTGTAAGCAAATTGCAGTGTAATTAACAGGTAACAATGTCTATCACTATAATTTCTGGAAATTTATACCATGCATACCATAAATCAAAGATAATCCTGATTCGTGTAAAAATCGTAAACGTTTATGTTTGAACAACCAGATTGTCAAAATGGTCAACATCAGCAGTCCTAACAACATCAGAATTGTGAGACTGTCAATTTTATGCTGGGCCAAAACGTGGAGCTCTTCTTTTGTATCTGCATCTGCAGGACCTATAGTTGCAGGTGTGGAGGCTGAAGGCATGGCGTAATTAAATAAATTAAATAAAACTAAAAGCCTGATTTTTGTTGTCATTTTGTCAGCCATTTTCACGTGCCCCTTTTATAATTTGTGAAACGAAATCGGATTGAACATTATCTCCGAAGAATTAATTAACAACAATGTATCAAAATGTAAACTAGATATTATAATGAATGTATAGATAAGATGATATTAAAGAATCGTATAAACAATTAAATATCTAATTCAATATTGAAAGAAAATATAAAGTTCGTTTTGAAAATATGAATTCGTAAAATTACACTATGAAGAGAAAGTAGAGTTCTGAGAGAATTTTTAAAAGACTGGAAACATTGTAAGGTTTCTTACAGGTTTTCTTTGATTCATCTGGTAGTTTTGTATAATCATAAACAATAAAGTGTTCATTTGAATAACTAAATCATACAATTCAACACAATCATTTTCTTTTTATAAAAATAGCACTGACAAATCATCATCCACATATATATATAGAAAATTGTGCATTAGACTTTTTTTAAAGGTTATTCAAAGGACTTGTATTAGTTGTAAGGAGAATCTAGGTATTTCATACCAACACACGTTATACACTTGAATTTATTTTAATGCTTATTCTAATTTTAGTGTCATTTTTTAGAATGGATAAGATAACTTTGTTAGTACAAACACATTAACAATAAATGGTTTTAAGAAAAAAGAAGATGTGGTATGATTCCCAATGAGACAACGCTCCACAAGAGACCAAAATGACACAGAACTTAACAACTATAAATCACTGTACGGCCTTCAACAATGAGCAAAGCCATACCTCATAGTCAGCTATAAAATGAAAATGACAATGTAAAACAATTCAAATGAGAAAATTAACGGCCTTATTTGTATAAAAAAAAGAACGAAAAACTATGTATTAAACACATTAACAAACGACAACCACTGAATTACAGTCTCCTGACTTGGGACAGACACATACATACAAAATGTGGCGGGGTTAAACATGTTAGCGAGATCTCAACCCTCCCCTAACCTGGGACAATAGAATAACAGTACAACATAAGAACGATAAAATCAGTTGAAAAAGACTTAACTCATCAGATGGACAAAATTCAAGTGAACATGACCAGGTACTTGTACATCGTACATCGACACTAGGAACAGATCTGAGAGTACTCACAGTTAACTGACAGCTAGTTCAAAGCCACTAATAATTAACTAATAAAAAAAATCATGCATCTAAGACTAAATTATCAATCTGCACACATCCAACATCCAATGGATTTAGTGTACAGATGTCATAAACAGTCAGAGAAAAACATGACCTTGTGTCAACAAAATACAGACTAACTACAATAACACATGTCTAATAAAGGAGTGACATGACTGTTTGCTACTTTTCATGATGGATAGTCTAGATGATTTTGGTTTCAATGCTCCCAAAGCACATGTACACCGTAAACGTTCTCACCCCACACATTAACCCTTTGCGTCCAATTCGCACTCAAGCTATCTTTATTCCAGTACTAATTGAGTTAGAAGATATTTCTATATTTTCATGAATAAAAATTATGAATTTTTTTAATGAAATATTTTGTTTGTGATTGGATAATTTAAAATTTTTATTTGTGATTTATTTAAGATTACTGCTAATTAGTCTTTACAAAGCTTATTTGGTATTATTGCTATATATACATGATATGTGTGTTTGGTGTTAAGTAAAATACAAGTAGTTAGCTTGGTTGGAGTAAAAACAACTAAATCATGGTGAAAAACATTATTTACATAGAAATATGACATTTTTTGGCACATACTGTTGAAATATATAGATCTATAGCAGTGTATAGTAAGCTATTAGAGTCATATGATCTTTTAATTTTAAGAAAAATAAGCTTTGCTGTTTACAATCAGGGTCAAGTTCAAATTTGTTTTTACTGAGTTTTTCAAGGATTAATCAGATTTAATGTATATAACTATTGTTATAAAATTGAAATTTTTCAGAGAGTGAAACATCTTATATTCAAAGAATTATCATTTTCAGGAAAAAAACCAAGCAAAGACATTACCATGGATAATAGCTTTGAATTACTAGATCTGAGTTCGTTAGGGCGTAATAAGACCTGGGTACAGAAGGCTTTTGGTGATATATCTAAACGATCTGCTGCACAACAAATAACTATTGGTGGAGTATCAGGATGGTGAGTGAATAAATAATGATATTTGTAACCAATTTATTTTAAAAGTTTAAAAGCACATAAATATAATTTTATTTTTTGGTCATTTCATTTATTGCAACCTGAAAATACTCTTACTTTACACTGATAATGATAGTATTTGAAATCATTTATCCATTTTATGGATTCATTGGACATATTGGATCTATGTTCGATCATGATTCATGTTTACAAAGTAATTTTGCCTACTTTCAAATTATACAATGATATATAATAATCTCTATATACTGATGTACAGTTTTCTGTTGACCATGGTACAGAAATTGTTCCAATCCCATTGGTTAATGTAATGACATTATTTTACATGTTTTATTGAAAAGAAACCCACACAAATGATATAAAAAAATCTTATTTGGAAGGTGCCCGTTATCTATACCTCGCATGAATAAATATAATTCATATCAAACAGTGTGATGCAAAAAATAAGTTAATTTGATTGGCTTATTCATCGTCATAAGGTGATACTGCAACATTTCCATTGGCTATAGAAAACGCTCACAATCTTCATCTAAAACATCATCTTTTTATGACCCTGTTATGTCAATCTGTAAGTTCGTCTGTCTGTACACCTTAGATTCTGTTCTGTAACTTTAAGCTTGTCTTAACCTGCCATTATGAAACTTATACATAACACATATTGCGACTATACTCTGATCAAGTCTGAAATTCTTGTGGTATCACATTATTTAACTTAACACTCATCGGAAATATACAAAAATATACAAAAATTCTTATGATCAAAATTGATATTAATTTGTGCTGAAGAATTCATGACTTAACAAAAAGCTCATTATTGAGTGGATAGACAACATCAGTATATCTTAAAGGGGACCACATGCAATGCAATGGTGCATATATAAAAAGAGTGATTAAAGGAGAAGATTATAACCAATTAAGATATCTAGAACTATTTCTTTGACTTTAAATTCTTCAGAGATATAGAAGAATATACAATTGAATTCCCTGTGTTTTCCTGGCAAGTGTTTGTTTTCACAAAAAAACTTAATATCAAAATTCATATTAAGTTTAATATTCTGAAGTGTTCATGACTTTTACTAGATTTTTTGGTGAAAATAGTCACAGTGTGAGATTTGTTATATATCCTCTTTACACATGCCTAAAGACAAAATGAAAGATGTTATGAACAAGACCTATGTTCCCTAACCTTGATTACATTTTCCCTCTCTTTTTACAGGGTTTCAGGTTTTTTGTTTATTAAAGTCACAAAAGCAGTAGTTGTAACTATGGGACTGAGTTTAGTACTAATTCAGGTAAATTGTAATATACAGGTATAATGAAACCTGTATACAGTGATGTAGAGTTACGTTTACTATAGACAGGTTTTATTTATCAGTGATTGTATTTTACAGGTGTACAGGATTTGTGTTTGTAAGGGTTGGTAAAGTAGCTGCTGGTACACTAGGTGTGTCATTACTTCTTTTACAGGTGATTAATTATCTGTACTTTATAAAACCATAAATTAGTCATCAGTTATATCTTATATATCTTTATATGTAAAATAATGACGTCATTTGGAATCAGTTTGTTTTTCTGATGACTTTTAAATAGAATGGGAGTCATTGGGATGTTATGCAGTATCGTGGGTAAACCATTTTAAACTGGGACAGTGGAGTAACTGAACAAAATAAGAAACAAATGTAAAATCAGTTGCCAAAGCATGTACCTGTAACTAGTCAGGCATTGACCCATAAGATCAGCACAAATCACAACAAAAGAAACAAAGATCACAAAGTACTGATCTAAGAGTATTTACACCTATCAACTAATAAACCATGTTGCAAAGATGAAATAATAATCCGTAGATATACGACTAGACACTGATGGTGCTAATTGATTTCTGAAACCAAATAATAATAGGCAACTAACTACTTATTTGTAACAATCATTGTCCATTATTGATTACTAAATCAATTGAAATTGTCATAATTTTCAAGATGCAAGTTATTAAAGGTATCCATCAGGCTAAAAATGTGTTTTTTTTTCATCTTAGTATACCGGTAACTAGAATTTGAAATACTATTGTATTGCTTGCTGCATATTATTAATAACAATGTCTTATTTCAGGTAGCACAACATCAAGGTTATATAAAAATCAACTACAAAGCAATTCAGTCTGAGATTAAAAAAACAAAAGATGTGATAAACAAAGAAGCCAACAGACATTACCCAGGGGTGGTGGAAAATGTAAGTTACAAAATGTAAATATAGTTCAACCTTCTTGTCTTTCTACTACTGTTCCACTGCATTGGAACTTGTCTAGAATTATTCTGTCTCAGATTGAGGTTTGGATTTGTTTTTATAAAGAATGAATACTTCTAAGAAATATTCAGATTCAGATATTATTAGAATGTTGTGCTTACACATGTTTTCTGTTACTCTGGGTTAGGTTTAGATGAGATAAAATACAAAAATAGTTTATTTATGTCAAATATTGATTGTCATAAAATAAGGAACATAGTATAAATATATACACATTGATTGTCATAACATAAACAACATAGTAAGACTATGTACATATGAAACAATCATTATGTAAAAAAATCTTATGAACCTATAAGAAATGATTATACACTTAAGTTTTCTGTTGAAAGTCTTTTAAGTAATTAAGACTTTTTTTATAAATACAAATATCATTATGATACACATTTACCTACTAAGGCTGTCAGCTCCTACTAGGAACATAGGCTATTGACAAACTCCCTCCATCTAATTAGATTTAACACAAGATTTTCTAAAGTGTTCCAGTAGTATTGCTGTTGCTTCATTTCAAACAATGTATCCCTGTGCCAGGTGTTTCTTGGTCTTCATCTTATTCTAAGGGTTTCATAAGTGCTAGCCCTGTAATGATGCTTGTGGGTTTTGTAGTGTGTGTCTGATCCATACCCATTTTCTTTTCTTGATTTGGATGACAAGGGGTTCTTGGTCAATTCTATTTCAACTGTCTTCATTTCTTACTTTGTCATACCTTCTGATGTTCATCATTCTCCTTAGGCATTAGTTGATGAATCTTTTGAGTCTTGGCAACTTTGCTTTAGTTGTTCTTCATGTTTAACATGAGTACAAATTTTACTTTTAAGTTTAACATTTTCATTTTTGTGCTCCTTGAGATGTTCGTGGCACTCCATACTTTCTCTTGAATGTAAAAGGTGACTGGTTTTGTTGATTCTTGAATGAACGTAAGCGTGTATGTCACCTTTTATATTGCCAATGCTTTCTAGATACATAAACTCCTCTATTTCTTCTATAATTGCATGATGTTGCATAATGTTCATTGCACAATTAAACAAAAATAATACTTAATAAAGATGTTTGATAGATTTTGTTCAGTTTGTAAGAAAAAAGAAACAGAAATGATAAGAGCCAATTCTAGTACAACTGCATAAACATATCATTTTTTTCCAACATTTTCACCCCTGAAACTATAAAACAGGATAATGAGAAAACCCCAAAATTCCTCACAATACAACTGAGCAACACAAGCAAAAGGCCACTCCTCTAAAAAAATAGACAAACCAACAACACAAACACATGTTTAGATAGCCTGACTAGTTACAGGTACAAATTGTGGTGAGGTTAAACCAGTTTTACTTTGACACAAATTCCTTTCTTTTTTGCCTATTTGGACCCTTTTTAGCAATTTTCACTGACTGGAACACTGAAATAAAAAGAAGATAAGCATGTAAAATTTCAAAATCAATACCAACAGTTCCAAATAATGTCTATTAACATGAGATGCATCAATGTGAATACATCTGCAATAAGCATTTTAATCAAGACAATATTTAAAAGCGCATGAAAGCTGTTTATCATTTGTATTAAAAGAAATTTTATTTTCTTTAGAGCTCCAAAACATATATATTTGTAAAACTCTGACAGAAAAGATTTTATGTTTTAGTTGCCCATTCTGTTGAAAGCTATAACTTTTTAATTTTCATGTTTCCACATTCAAATTAAGTATCAAATAATTAAAGATTATCGTTGATCATCTCAACAAGATTTGAATTGATTTTCTCGCTTGAGCAGGTATGACAAAAGGGGAAAAAGCAATCAAGATGACCAATGATATTCTGTTTATCACTACCTATGTCCATTAATTTCATTAGTAATGCAGAGTGCCCCCTTAGTTTCTAGCAATAATTTTTTACATCCCTCTATTGTGCTGAGAAAGGAAATTATTAGTCAGCAAGATCAAAGGAAAATGTTCGTAAAATAGTGATAAATATGGTTATTGTAATTCTGATAACATTTATATCTGACTAATAAGTATATCTTAATCAGTCTATTCCTTCTTTATTTGACAGGCCAAGAGATTTCTACAGAAGAATATGTTTTTAGCTGGAGGTTTTGCAGGGGGATTTTTAATTGGAGTAGCATTTTAAATGGAACATCAAACTACAGCATGTTATTATAAGTAATTTGTGTAATGTCTAGTCCTTTGTTGTTTATTTTTGTGGGTATGAATGGATATGATGTGCCATGTAGATCATGTGAAAGATTAATTACAGTTGTGGACATGGGAGTCATTGAATGAATGAATCATCAGAGATGACATTGTATGTTTGATGACAAAAAATTTGTATGTAGGTTAAGAATTTTTGATGACATTACTTTGTTTTTATTTTGATTGATTCAAAGATATACCATGAATATTGATTTGTATATAGTGATTTTTAGCTTTCACTAAAATTTCTGAATTAATCAATAATTGTACTTTCAATTATCAGCCTTTTTGCAAATATAATTGATTGAATGATGACTGATTAGTGTCAAGTGGCAAATATTACATACTTAGGAATATAACTTGTTAATTGCAACAGATGAAGAAAAAAAGAAGAAAGTTGTTTATGACTGATTCTTTTCTTTCCTTTACTTGCATTATATTAGTTATCATTTAATTCTGTATATATATATTTTTCTCAATAAAAACAGCATTGCTTCTGACTTTGAAAACCATAAAAGATGTGTATATTAGTTTCAGGAGTCCAACATTTGGTATACCTTTGAAATAGTCATCAGTGAATTGGTTATTAACTGACATCAACTTGTTTATTTGGAAGTCTGTCTGTCTGATGCTAATCAGTCCAATCTTTCATTAGATGTGTCAACAACTTTTGTTACATACTATTGTGCATCTGTGTTTTTGGAATGATTTGATTTTGATCTTTTAATTTAACATGACATATTTTATAGGCACCTTTACCAATACAATTTATATATTTTGTGAGCAAAGATTTTAAGTAAACTAATATCCTTATACTAGATAGTGTGTTATTAAACTGTCTTTCCTTAGATTCGTTTTATATATTAATTGTTGTTCATGTTAAGGATGTTCGCTACTCTGTTAAAAAATAACAAGCTTTTTAAAAGACTATTATGAATTGATAGTATATTAATAAAGAAACTCAAAAAGTAGAAAAAAATGGAGGGTCCGTGTGCTAATTTTCGAGATATAAGCCATTGAAAATTTGGCGGGAAATAATTCTCTCTAGATTTTTCATATATTTAACATTGGCACCTTATTTGTTTCAAAAACTACGAAAAAATAACAAGAATTTTATAAAATTTTGAAATATGGCTTTTTAAACTTTATGTAATAAAATTATGAAAAGAAAAGTAGGGGTTAGTGGGCAAATTTTTTTAATAACAATACATGGATAAAACCAGAGGATTCCGAAAATCTGGCAAAAATTCAAAAAATGGAGGAGCAAACATCCTTAACTAAGCAATACCTTTTTCAGAAAGCAATTGGGCAGCTATTTTCTTAGTATACAATGATTTTAAGTTGTTTATGTCAGTGTACCTAGAATCATCTGAATTTTACTTTACTTACAAGGTTCTTTGATTAAATTTAGGTTTTGGTAATACTGTCTGTTTCTCTGTTCAACCTTAAGTGAGTAACTGCTAAAGTATTAAACTTGTTTGATCTGTCAACATTTAAATATAACAATCCGTAAACATCTCCAATCAAGCAGTGAACCAGAATTATGATTATAAACTTGCCGTATACGTTGCAGGAAATGCTTACCCTTCCGGAGCACCTGATTTCACTCCCAGTTTTTAGTGGAGTTCGTGTTGTTTCTCAATTATTATTTATAACTGTTGATGTAAATGTCCTTTGGTTTTGTGAGTCTTTGTTTACTCCTTGGTTTTGATTGTTATTGTCTTCTAACGCAACTTATTGTCAATTTGTTCTTTTCTTCAATGTGCATGGTACAGTCTCCAGTTATCAATCAAAAGATTACCAATCATTCATTATCTAGATTCTAGTTTTGCAAAGAATAACAAAAGAGCTGTAGTTCCAGCTTTTTTACAGCTTCTTATAAAACAAGTGTATTTTAAAACAATTCAAAGAGTGATTGCAAATATATGCTAACATGCAGACACCCTGGCACTCTCCATACACAAGGAATTGGATCTACCTTTCCCAATCTGACCACATTTACACATTTTATACTGCCAAATGCCAACCTGTTTTTAGCATTTGTTTACTTCTCGATGAGAGAAGGTTAATGAATTCTATATGCTAATGTAGTCATATCTAACAATTACAATACCTGACCAGATACTCAGATAACCGTTTGACAGATCTTCCAGCTAGTTGGGTTTAAAGTTGTTGTTCAAAGACAATGTCTGCAAGTCAATAAAAAGTAAAAATCACATTAAATACTGTACTCTGAGGAAAATTCAACATGAAAAGTCCCATCAAATGTCAAAATCAAAAGCTTCTCTAGAGAATTTTTGGGATACGATTGCTTTTAAGGATACAATTGCTTTTAAGCAATCTATAGACTTATACCATTGACTCAGAGTCATGCCCTCACGTCAACTATTTCATTCTAAACATCAAAAAACATCTCAGATTCTTGAGATTGTCTTGCTTTAATTGGTATAAAAACAAAAGAATTGAATTTAAACAACTGTCCTATAAGGTTCTTCTCATAATCTTCATGCTTCGATATTTCCCTTGACTTGTATGCGTGTTTTAACAACACGGAATATCAGAATTAAGCAGTATTTATATTAAGAGTTTTTATAAAGGAGTAGGTCCAGTAAGACCCCTTTTTGGCCCCAAAATATAGCAGTTTTACAAAATTGTTAAAATGTAAACTTTTATTTATTTATTGGACAGTAGAATGCTACTGCTACATAAATATGGGCTGTTTTTGATAATACAATGCACATAAATCGGGTACTAGCACCATTAAGTCATGCTAAATTACTGAAATCTTCACAATTCTAGCATTTTAGTTTAATTTTGGACGGTTTTCGTGTAAAACGAAAGTGGCCGCTTTCGTGTTCATCCTTAATATTGAAATGTAAGTTGTACTTTATGATTATACATAACATATATAAAGGTTGAGGATGAACACGGATGCGGCCACTTTCGTTTTTGACAAAAACCATCTGAAAAGTGACATTTTTTGGCATATTTGGTAGATTTTTCATATTTAGGCTTGCATCGGATCGTTTTTAATGACTAAATAAGTTAAAATCTTTCACATAAACTAATCGAATCAAATGAAATAGACACACTTATTCTTACAACATTTGTATAAACTTTTAGATTATAAAAAACCCGGTTTTTTTCTAAAGTGAACATTGATTGGTTAAATATTTCTCAGTCATGTCCTATGTTTGAATTTGTTTGTCAGCTTTTTGGTCATGAATGTTTTCTCTAATATTTAATTAACTCTGCATTTGTATTCAGATATCGCAGATCAAATTTATTCGTTCATTGTTTAATCATACGTTTTTTGATTGAGTTAAGTCTGCCAATTGATATTTTATCGTATGTTTTTCTTTGTTGTGATGTTATGCTATTGTTTCAGAAAAAGGGAGAAGGTTTGGATCCATTAAAACGTTTAATCCCGCTGCAAATGTTTGCACCTGTCCTAAGTCAGGAATCTGATGTACAGTAGTTGTCGTTTGTTTATGTAATATATACGTGTTTCTCGTTTCTCGTTTTGTTTATATAGATTAGACCGTTGGTTTTCCCGTTTGAATGGTTTTACACTAGTAATTTTGGGGCCCTTTATAGCTTGTTGTTCGGTGTGAGCCAAGGCCCCGTGTTGAAGGCCGTACTTTAACCTATAATGGTTTACTTTTTAAATTGTTATTTGTATGGAGAGTTGTCTCATTGGCACTCACACCACATCTTCCTATATCTACTTAAGTGTTTAAAAAGTGGTTAAAATCTTTCGTCAGATGAACCTGAAATTTGAGGCCAAAATCGGTCTTTACCGGACCTACTCCTTTAGAAATACGTCAGACAGAATTCCCCAGTTTTGATAAAATGCGAGAGTTCTCTGAATTCCGATCTATAAATCTATTTCTTTCATAACAGAAGTGGAGTTTTCTTATATGTCACCGTTATGAAACTGATATTTGATATTGTACTTCCAAAAAGAAATGGAGGTCGTTTAATTAGCATTTAAGGTTTATGTACCCTTCTGTAGCCATTTTTGTACGAACTTTTCAAACTTCAATTGTATCAAAACTACAGATATAATGAATAATAGAGATAGGTCATTTTGTACATATTCCAAGGGGAAACTTGATGCAAAGCATTATTTTTTACTGTTCCATTGCATTTAATAGAAAAAGAGGACTTTGTGGCAAAAAAATCAAGATTTTTATAGAAAATCCACAGCCTTTATCCTTGTACTCTCATATTTGGCAATTTGATGACTGATAGATATAGGATTATTGCATGCAGTGCTAGCATTGATTTCCTTAAAACAAGTTTATAAATGTAGTTATTGGTTAAGACAAGTATAAATATGTCAAAAATCAAGTACACCTTTTAGGGTGCGCTCGACTTTAGTGACTCAGCACGAGCTGTTTTGGAATTTACAGGTTACTTAGAACTTTTTGTAAAAAATAAACACTAGCACATCATAGAAAATCAAGTGAGTAATTTATGTTTAAAATTTTATAACAAAAATCTCTGTATTAAAGGCTGTGGATTTTCTATAAAAATCTTGATTTATTTGCCACAAAGTCCTCTTTTTCTATCAAATGCAATGAAACAGTAAAAAAATAAAGCTTTGCATCAAGTTTCCCCTTGGAACATGTACTAAATGGCCTATCTCTATTATTTATTATATCTTTAGTTTTGATACAATTGAGGTTTGAAAAATTCGTACAAAAATGGCTACAGAAGGGTACATAAACCTTAATATACTCCTTGCTACAAATCACAAGTACAGGGTTTGTTTACGTAAGTGTGCGCATACGTATGGTTGTCTTGACTTGTAGGGGTATCATATTGAATGGTTGCTCTGGATTCCCCACTTCATTGATTAATTTGAAACTCACCAGATCCTTTCTATTGTCTGTCTGCTATTGAGGGTTATTGTTGTTGCATAATTTAAATCATATGCATCATTTAAATTAAAATAAATGTAGTACACAACGTAAAGGTTTAACTAGAACACCCCTTCAGCCAAAATGGAGTCTTCCGTATTATCGCCTAGTTGTCTCCCTTCCGTAAGTAACTTTCGTCAAACGATACGTCGAGAAAAATTAACCTAGAATTCACGTAGGAAAATAGGTGATAGGTTCGAAGTGAAATACATTCTCTCACTCGCAGTGACTGCTGTTGAAAGTAAATTTGGAATTGATAGTACAAAAATAAAACATAATAATTACATTGTTCATACACTTGTATTGATGATTGGCTTTTTTTTTAAAAGTTGAATAACTATTCAAATTGCGTAAATTAAATTTTACGAACATTTTACACGTGCAGTTGAATTATTTTTGAAAATAATACTAATACATGTATCAATGAAAACAATGGCAATCGTATCCCTCAAAGCAATCTGCTCTTAGATTATTGCTTATACAGGACGTCACATTGGCTTCATGCAATATCCACGCACAAATTGAAGCAAATATGCTTTCCAAATCACCATTTCCTATAGTGTGCTAAATAAATACAACAGTAGTATACCGGTGTTTAAAAGTCATTAATCCATTGATAGAAAACAAATCCGGGTCATAAACTAAAACCGAGGGGAACAACAATTATAAGAGGAAAACAAGGAACAACAGGAATACCTATGTGTAAAACAAAAACAAAGTCTATAAACATAGAAACAAATTATTTGATAACAACTGCCATATTCATGACTTCGTACAGCACATTTTAAGAAAAAATAGTAAAAATACAGAAATACCGAACTCCAATATATTATATACTTTGGTATACTCAAAATGCAATGGCCTCACATACGAGAACTATTAGAAAATCCAAAACATACAAAGCTTCATAGTTAAATGTTGTTGGTGCAGACTCGTACATAAACTGAATCGGTAAAACCCACTGAGTAATATAAATTCGTATAAGACTATACAAATCCTTGGTATTACCCTTTCCTCCATAATGACGCCATCCACTTTACTTCATTCGTATTACCCTTTCCTTCATAATGACGCCATCCACTTTACTTCATTCGTATTACCCATTCCTCCATAATGACGCCATCCACTTTACTTCATTCGTATTACCCATTCCTCCATAATGACGCCATCCACTTTACTTCATTCGTATTACCCTTTCCTCAATAATGACGCCATCCACTTTACTTCATTCGTATTACCCTTTCCTCCATAATGACGCCATCCACTTTACTTCATTCGTATTACCCTTTCCTCCATAATGACGCCATCCACTTTACTTCATTCCTATTACCCTTTCCTCCATAATGACGCCATCCACTTTACTTCATTCGTATTACCCTTTCCTCCATAATGACGCCATCCACTTTACTTCATTCGTATTACACTTTCCTCCATAATGACGCCATCCACTTTACTTCATTCGTATTACCCTTTCCTCCATAATGACGCCATCCACTTTACAAATCCTTGGTATTACCCTTTCCTCCATAATGACGCCATCCACTTTACTTCATTCGTATTACACTTTCCTCCATAATGACGCCATCCACTTTACTTCATTCGTATTACCCTTTCCTCCATAATGACGCCATCCACTTTACAAATCCTTGGTATTACCCTTTCCTCCATAATGACGCCATCCACTTTACTTCATTCGTATTACCCTTTCCTCCATAATGACGCCATCCACTTTACTTCATTCGTATTACACTTTCCTCCATAATGACGCCATCCACTTTACTTCATTCGTATTACCCTTTCCTCCATAATGACGCCATCCACTTTACAAATCCTTGGTATTACCCTTTCCTCCATAATGACGCCATCCACTTTACTTCATTCGTATTACCCTTTCCTCCATAATGACGCCATCCACTTTACTTCATTCGTATTACCCATTCCTCCATAATGACGCCATCCACTTTACTTCATTCGTATTACCCTTTCCTCCATAATGACGCCATCCACTTTACTTCATTCGTATTACCCATTCCTCAATAATGACGCCACCGCATTTACTTCATTTTTGACGCCTGTGTAGTACCTCAGTATACGTTTGTTTTCTCTTATTTTTTAGTGTAATTTCTATTGCGATAAGACGTGTCACGGTACTTGTCTATCCCAAATTCATGTATTTGGTTTTGATGTTATATTTGTTATTCTCGTGGGATTTTGTCTGATGTTTGGTCCGTTTCTGTGTGTGTTACATTTTAGTGTTGTGTGGTCCTACTGAAAAGCGCCCGTGAGCGCCCGAGAGCGCCCGGGAATAGAAAAAGCGCCGGGGGAAAAGAAAGAGCGCCCGGAGAAGGAAAATTAGCGCCCGGAGAAGAAAATTATAATATAATAATATTTTGTAACAATATTTTTTTTCCTGAAAAAATAATCATTGCTTGTTTTTTCCTTAATATAAATGGGGATATATACGATGCTACATCTAAAGTGACTGTGTTGTTGCACTTTTACATTTTGATTTCAAAATGGTATATAAGTAAGTAAATAAATATAAATAAGAGTATTTACAAGAATCATGAACGGTATTGTCCTCGATTAAAACGTATATTTTGTTATTTAAAAATAATCAGTGTCCGAGGTGTTATATTTTCGCAACTGCATGCATGGTGAACACTTTTTATGCAGATACTGATACAGATTTATTATATCTTTTTATATATATACTTCATGAGTATAAAACTTAAACTGTTTCAATGGATTTGCTTATCAGGGTTTTAATGCTAAGTTTTAAATTTAAACCAAACTCCTGCTCTTTGTCCCTTGTTTTAACTACGGTACATGTATAATACTGCTTTATTTGCTGATTTATTATGTGCAACTCTTTTAATTTTGTTTCAATTAATATTTTTCAGTGAAATTTAAGTTGTTTTTTTACATTTTTCATTTTGATATCGTTTTTGAAAAACATGTCTTTTGATGTCTTACATTTTATAAATCTTCCGCATAAACTGTGATCCAGTATTGTCTGTCTCTCGAAACAGTATTCATACATTATTGTTAAAATTGAAACATTCATACTTGTTTTTGTGCTTTATTACAAATGTCTATTATTTGAATTTTCAAAATACTTGTCTAAAATTAAAAAAAAACCAATGTTCATAACTTATTTCATCGACACAAAATTGTCTCGTGCCAATGAAATATTTTTTATATTTTCCCCGGGCGCCTTTTCTTTTCCCCGGGCGCTTTTTTCCCCGGGCGCTTTTTCTTCACCCGGGCGCTCCCGGGCGTATTTAAGTAGGACCCGTGTTGTGTCGTTGTTCTCCTCTTATATTTAATGCGTTTCCCTCGGTTTTAGTTTGTTACCCCGTTTTTGTTTTTGTCCATGGATTAATGAGTTTTGAACAGCGGTATACTACTGTTGCCTTTATTTATAACGCTTTGACTACAAAATGTCAAAAGAATTTGTATCCGATATGAAAAGGATATTTACAAGAATATCTGACTTACATTTATTTGATGAAATATTTGTTTTTCGCAATGCATTAATACTTTAATGCATATTTCAGCATTTTATTGAAAAAATCCTGTATCCAGCAGCCATGCATAAAAAGTAAAATCACAAAAATACTGAACTCAGAAGATAACCCAATCGGAAAGTCCATAATCACATGGCAAAATCAAATGACAAAACACATCAAAAACGAATGGACAAGAACTGTCATATTCCTGACTTGGTACAGGCATTTTCAAATGTAAAAAATGTTGAATTAAACCTGGTTTTAAAGCGCTAAACCTCTCATTTTGATGACTCAAATTCCGTTATATTTACAATGATGCGTGAACTAACAGACATAATAAATAAAATAGTCAAAATATGGGTACAGCAGTCATCATCGTGTAACAATTTTAACATTTAAACAGAACACAAAAACATCTATTTACAAACACATTCATTGATTCACGTATCTGACGTCAGAAAATTTTATACGTCACATATATTTGTCGTTCAATTTTTAAATTTCAACAATCAAAAGTATTTAAGAAATTATTTCAGAATAATGGACTACAATCAGTAGCTTGTCAGGGATTTGTAATACCAGAGGATCCAGCAGCCATGAAATTATAAACTCCAATTAGCTATGTTCCATCAGTACCTTTTCAGGCATATGCACTACCAGATAATTCAGTAAGCATAAAATGATGGACTCCCATATGGTATGTTTCACCAGTCGCTGTCAGGGATATGAAATACCAGAGAATACAATTTGGTCAGAGTTTCCATCATTTTTTTATATTTATTTTATTTGATCAAAACACATAATGCATAATCATGATAATATACAAAGGTATATAGATTATTCTTTATAATGCAGATAATACATTGTCAGATAATTATAATTAAGTTGATTTTAACAATTCTACAATTACAAATTCTTAAAAACAGTTGGAGTTTTCTGCTGTAAACTAGTTTGTCTATATTTTGTTCTATTTCTATAGTAAAATTTTGTAGTAGAAAAAAAAATAATGATAGAGCAAAATAAAAGAAAAAAAAATCAAATTTGAAAAAAAAAAAGTTTGAATTTTTAGGGAAAAAAAGAAGAATTGGTCATCCACGGTTTTCTCTACATATCATTGCAATTATATGGGATCTGATCCAAGAAAGATGGAAAGTAAAGAGTCAGATTTATAGGTTTCATTAGCAAATTCAAAAAACAAAAGTCTCATGTATTTGTGTGATTGTTCTCAGTATACACACATAAAAGAGGGACGAAAGATACCAAAGGGACAGTCAAACTCATAAATCCAAAACAACGCCATGGCTAAAAACGAAAAAGACAAACAAACAACAGCACACACGACACAACATAGAAAACCAAAGAATAAACAACACGAACCCCACCAAAAAACTAGGGGTGATCTCAGGTGCTCCGGAAGGGTAAGCAGATCCTGCTCCACATGTGGCACCCGTCGTATTGCTTATGTGATAACAAATCCGGTAAATATTCTAATTCGGTAGGTCACATTCATGAAAGGGAAGGGGATTGTAGTTACGACGTAATGAACATGTCCGATATCATTTGTGAAACGGTTATTGCATAACGGTCAACCAACTCGTGATGGCGTCCGTAAAATTTACGAAGGGATGATTTCAACTTCACCATTTCGAACTCTTGGTTTAATAGCTTCCTTGTGAGCAGCAACCCTCTATCACGAAAATCATGATAGGAAATGCAAGCACGGGAATATCGTATCAATTGGGAGATATTTACCCCGTATGCAGGTGCTGCTGGAATGTTGCTACTTAGAAATGGAAAGTTCACAATTGGAAAACTAAAATCATCTCTTTTGTCGTAAAGTTTTGTTTTCAACCGACCCTCAGTGTCAATTTCTAGATGCAAGTCAAGATATGAGGCCGACTTAACTGTATCTGTAGTATCCTTTATCTCTAGCTCGATTGGATAGATGCGTTCCACATAGTCACCAAATTTTGAATTATTTAGTGAAAGAACATCATCTATATAGCGAAAAGTGGAGTTAAAGGATATTGCTAACTTCTTATCTTTCTTCCTAAGAAGTTCCTGCATGAAGTCAGCCTTCAGAGCCGTAAATCATTTTGAGACAGATGCATTTTATTCCTGGCATACCAAAATTAAAAATAAATCAGGAAAATAGAAAAAAAAAATGAAATATGTCGTCTTGATCATGTTGATTCTGTACACATCGTGCGATCAAGACTAAAATCAATCAAGATTTTCCAAAAAGAGGTACATTTTTTGTGAACTGTCTGACATTCGAGCTTCGAGTGTATCAGTTTAAAGAGTCCCTTAACTGTATTTGGCACACCTTTTTGGAATTTGGGTCCTCATTGCTCTTCAATTTTTTACTTGTTCAACTTTCTGACTGTTTTGATCTGAGCGTCACTGATGCGTATTATGTATAAGAAACGCACGTATCAAGTTATAAGCCATATTTGTTTTATCATTCCGATTAACAAATATGATTTAGTGATTTGAACGTTATTAGTAAATTAGCACCATTGATTCTATCACGATTAAAAATCATACAAGACTAACAAAGGCCAAAGGCCCCTGACTTGGGACAGGCGCAAGATTGCGGCGGGGTTAAACATGTTTATGAGATCTCGACCCTCCCCCTATACATCTAGCCAATGTAGAAAAGTTAAAACATTACAATACGCACATCAAAATTCAGTTCAAGAGAAGTCCGAGTCAGAGTCCGATTTCAGAAGAGGTAACAAAAGAAAATAAATAAAATGACAATAATACATAAACTAGAGGCTCTAAAGAGCCTGTGTCGCTCACCTTGGTCTATGTGAATATTAAAGGGAGCAGATGGATTCATGACAAAATTGTGTTTTGGTGATGGTGATGTGTTTGTACATCTTACTTTACAAAACATTCTTGCTGCTTAAAATTATCTCTATCTATAATGAACTTGGCCCATTAGTTTCAGTGGAAAATGTTAGTAAAAATTTACAAATTTTATGAAAATTGTTAAAAATTGACTATAAAGAACATTAACTCCTAAGGGGGTCAATTGACCATTTCAGTCATGTTGACTTATTTGTAAATCTTACTTTGCTGAACATTATTGTTGTTTACAGTTTATCTCTATCAATAATAATATTCAAGATAATGACCAAAAACAGCAAAATTTCCTTAAAACTAACAATTCAGGGTCAGCAACCCAACAACGGGTTGTCCGATTCATCTAAAAATTTCAGAGCAGATAAATGTTGACCTGATAAACAATTTTACCTCGTGTCAGATTTGCTCTAAATGCTTTGGGTTACGAGTTATAAGCCAAAAACTGCATTTTACCCCATGTTCTATTTTTAGCCATGGCGGCCATCTTGGTTGGATGGCTGGGTCACCGGACACATTTTTCAAACTACTAACCCAAAAGATGATTGTGGCCTAGTTTGGAATAATTTGGCCCAGTAGTTTCAGAGGAGAAGATTTTTGTAAAAGATTACTAAGATTTACGAAAAAATGGTTAAAAATTGACTATCAAGGGCAATAACTCCTAAAGGGGTCAACTGACCATTTCAGTCATTTTGACTTATTTGTAAATCTTACTTTGCTGAACATTATTGCTGTTTATAGTTTATCTCTATCTATAATAATATTCAAGATAATAACCAAAAACAGCAAAATGTCCTTAAAATTACCAATTCAGGGGCAGCAACCTATCAACGGGTTGTCCAATTCATCTCAAAATTTCAGGGCATATAGATCTTGACCTGATAAACAATTTTACCTGATGACAGATTTGCTCTAAATGCTTTGGTTTTTGAGTGATAAGCCAAAAACTGCATTTTACCCCTATGTTCTATTTTTAGCCATGGCGGCCATCTTGGTTGGCTGGCCAGTTCACCGGACACATTTTTTAACTAGATACCCCAATGATGATTGTGGTCAAGTTTGGTTTAATTTGGCCCAGTAGTTTCAGAGGAGAAGATTTTTGTAAAAGATGACCAAGATTTACGAAAAATGGTTAAAAATTGACTATAAAGGGCAATAACTCCTAAAGGGGTCAATAGATCATTTTGGTCCTGTTGACTTATTTGTAGATCTTACTTTACTGAACATTTTTGCTGTTTACAATTTACCTCTAGCAAACCTCTATCTATGATAATATTCAAGATAATAACCAAAAACAGCAAAATTTCCTTAAAATTACCATTTCAGGGGCAGTAACCCAACAACGGAATGTCCGATTCATCTGAAAATTTCAGGGCAGATAGATCTTGACCTGATGAACAATATTACTCATGTCAGATTTGCTCTAAATGCTTTGGTTTTTGAGTTATAAGCCAAAAACTGCATTTTACCCCTATGTTATATTTTTAGCCATGGCGGCCATCTTGGTTGGTTGGCCGGGTCACCGGACACAATTTTTAAACTAGATACCCTAATAATGATTGTGGCCAAGTTTGGTAAAATTTGGCCCAGTAGTTTCAGAGGAGAAGATTTTTGTAAAAGCTAACGACGGACGACGACGACGACGACGGACGACGGACGACGGACGACGGACGACGGACGCCAAGTGATGAGAAAAGCTCACTTGGCCCTTTGGGCCAGGTGAGCTAATAACAACAGACTACTATAGTGTGTGATAACATTGTGTGAGGGAATTCGACGTTTGCTGTACCACAGTTCACTCCAACGCAATTTATGACAATACCACTGCATCAATCTGTATGATTATTTTTGCAGTGTTTTAAAAAATGATTTTACTTTGTTGTCGCGTATTATTTTTGAAACATTCAATGTTTTAAAAAGGCGAATTTTCTGTATAAAGTCAATAATTATGTTGACTTTTGAAGCCCAAACTTTCTACAGCCTTAAATACGCAAATAAAAGATCCAAAAACTATACCAATACAGAACGACATGTTTATGGAATTATAGCAAATCTTTTGGTTTACAAATTTTTATTCGTTATTGCAAAATAATGAACTTAAAATATCTGACATTTTCTCCCTACCCAGTTTACCCCTAATATTTTTTATGATGTGGACTGGTCATTGTTATTAATTCGTACGCAATTTGATTGGATTAACTTGTAATTAGTTTACCTTCAAACTTGTTTATGCTTTTCATACATGACAATTGATAATAAGAACGTACATGTATGTGTACGGTAACTAAAATGACCTTCAAACTGGACACTGGACGAGTCAATATTATGTTTTATCAATGAAAGTTAAGGTATGAAAGGTAAGAATTGCCACTTCTTCTATTTTCACAAAATTTTCCGACTACACAGTTGATAGATTATTTTTTAAAAGCCTATTGTGGAGATAAAAGGGAAAGTTTACAAATAAGACGTTTTGTTCCATTAAACAAGTCATTTTCTTAAGAGAAATGACGAAATACATTTTACGCACAGCTACGGCAGGTAAAGTTATTAGTTATCATAACAAAAAAAAAGCATTATTCAGTCTCATTGGAATATGTTAATTACAATAACTCCCAAACTTAAGTAGTAGGTATATGAAGTCAAAATATGTCCGATCTGCCTATTTTTGGACATCAAAAGTCAATACGATCGTTTTAAAGTCAATTTCGTCTACCTCACAAAATCTTGTTAGGCACTATAGCAGTTAACTGACATGCCAGCTCTAGACCTCAATTAAACTGATTGAAAGATTATGTCTTCATCATATGAATATCAGACACAATCTCCCGGTTTAGTATCATACCATCATAACATATATGAGAAGAACAATACCCGTGTCATGTTTTTTTTTAAATAAATGTGTTTAGTTCCGATGCAAAGACCCTATAAGTGAATAAATATTAAAGCCAAAATATGCAATCTTTAATGACCTGACAACAGTATCGTAACTATATTCCTTCTTAATAAGTCTGCTTAAAGGTTTTGTAAGCTTTTGAGGTGAATACTGACATTTTTGTCTTTTGTAAAGAATATTACCATAAAAAATTAGATGTGAAATACCCGAACGTATTAGATTTCTGCATGTTGAGTTATATTTACGAATTATTTCCTTATACCGATGATAAAATTTATTTAATGTTTTGACTAGTTTGGGATATCGAAAACCCGGATATTTATATATCTTTTAGTGATACATAAATTTCACTCTCTCAAATCTAATACGTTGTTACATACATAATTTGCCGACATTGTGTTTTATTCTGCGTTTTTAATTTATTTGAGTGGCTTTTGGAAAACAAAATAAAAAAACTGCATTATTTCTGGTATTCAGATAATGAAAAGTAGTTATTTATATGATGTGGTGTAGTTGCAAGTATGATAATTATCCACCGCCCATTGTCCTTATATTTAACGTGGATGTAAGTGTGATAGCCTGTTATTTTATGTATTTTGTATATTTTTATATTCTTAATAATTGATATTAGTACATATTTGAATAAAGTTATATTGTTAGCTTATTAATTACATTCTGTAATTAAGGATTAGTATTATGTGTTATTCTATTTTTACTTATTGACATGGACTATTGACGGACGAATTCTATTCTTATGCAATGGTTAAGTCTGATTTCATTGTAGTTATTACTTTATTTTCACGGTTGATTTGAGCGCTTTCAGACATTTCTTCTATTGGTCAGTACTTTTGGCGGTTTAATTCTTTTGTTCGATATCTTATGGGAAGACATCTTGTGGCCAACACCTATATTTTTACCTGTTTGCAAATAACAATCTTTACAATAACAATTCTGTGATTTGGAGTTTCATAAATAAGGTCAGTCCTATATCTTTCTTTATTAACTTTGCAATAACTGTCCTATAGTTCATATTTTACACGTATGCATGTTGAGATTGAATGTCGAGAACGAGAGCTAAATTTCATAACAAAAGAGAACGTAAATATATATTAAAACATAAGAAGAGTTGAATTTTACGATCATATAAAATAATACTTCAATAGCCTATTAAATCTGGTATAATGATTTGTAGATAAAGTTTACATATAACTTGAATGAATGCGAGTGTCGAGTGGACCGAAAGAATGTTGTAATATTTAAAGGTTAATCGAATTAAAGTAAATCGATATAAGAACTAAAAATAGATATCTAGGTTAATATTGATTTTTACTATAAACAATAAACATTGCTTAACAAAGATTTATAATAAACATTTTTGTTATACAGGTATATTTAAACCTTACTGTATTAAAGATGTAGTGTGTAATATGGTTTATATGGAAATGTGCCACTTGCACGATATGTGAGGTAAGCTAAGTGTATTTGTATTCTTGTTTCGCTTAGCTTTAGTTTTTTTATATTTGCTTTGCTTTTATTGTTACTTTTGTGATTAGTTGCTTTTTGATTTAACAAGCATGCAGCTTACATTTTGTGTAGTTTAGATTACCAACACAAGTATTATTTAATAGACTTTGGTATGAGACAGCATATGAGAACATGTAATACATTAACTTAAAGTCGAATTGGTATAATTGTAATTGAGACAAGTAATTGCTATGGTATCCACATTATATATTTTTGTGATCAGATACATATGTATGCAGCTAAATAAGTTTGCATGATAATGAATTACGAACATTAGTTTTAATTATTATTACTTAGTAAACAGATTTATCTTTCTGTAATTTATAAGTACATTTATATTTTACAGGGCTTTATTTACATTACCATTATTGAACTTCGTTAGTCTGAAATAAAAGTTACAGAACCCTATTCAGAAGTTTAGTTATCATTTACTAAAAGCCCCAAGAAACCGGCTTTTACATTGGCGCCCAACGTATTTGGAAGCTTTCATCAGCGACGAAGTAGAAACCAGGAATATATTCCGAATTTTGACAACGACAGTGAATCCGTACGGAAAAACTTCATGCGCATTACCGGAAATTGATCAGTGACTTATATCAACATAACCGGTTTATGAACTAGGACGACAGAGAGCACATTTTTCGTTGGATTCATCTTGATCAACAAACATTATTGCTGGATTTATTGAACATATTGATATTATAGTAAGTTCATATATACTTATACTTAATTGCCTGATAATATACATTGTATATATATATTTGTGTAGCATTTATCGTATGCAAAGACTTTGAAATAATTGAAATTGGTGTTGAAAAAATTTGTCCGAATTTTATTTTGTAAACATTACACGCCGATAAGCGTTAATATTACTGACACTGAGTTAACATAAAACTCAATTGAATACAAGCATAGCAGTTGACTGTCATTGAGATTTAATTCATATTTAGACATCCACATTTGTACTTTGTAATTTGTTTATTTGTTTGTTGATACTTGACCCCCCTAAAAGACCACACCCATAGAAATAAGGTCAAGGTCAACCGGAAGTACACTTGATAAAGCAGTCTAGACATACACCACTTGTAAAGAAACACATTTATTTATGCATAGAGAGTGACATACATTTAAAATTGGTATTTTGCATTGAATATAAGACACATTGATTGTGTTTGAAATATTTATGTCAAATTAAAGCAAAACCACACTTTGTTAATTTACGCATACACTTTGATAAGCAAATTTGTTTGACACACACACATACACACATAGGGTTCTTTGATATTGATACATCCATATAGACTTTGTGAATTTTGGTTGTTGTGTATATATAATATTTATTTTGTGTGTGACTTTGTTTATTATCATTGTCATTTGTGTTATATGTTGATTGTGTGTGCATAGTCTTATATAGTATATAGTTGTTTATATGTATTAGTGTTGTATGTTGTACCTTGTGTTGTGTTGATTGTAAAAATATTTGTTGGTGCATTTAAAATTTCAGATTTGATTTAAAATTTAATTTTCAGTTTAGTTTAAAATTTAAAATTCAATTTTCAATTTAATTTATAAATATCAGATAAATTTATTATACAAGTTAAACAGTTGAATAGTCATTTAATATAAAAAAAAAGTTAAAATTTATACGCATAGTAGTTAAAGTTGTTTGAGAGTTAAGTTGCATGTTCCTTTATAACAGTTAGTACTTTAACAACTACACTGCCTATCCCTATTCCTAAGTAAACCTTACCTATTGCATGTAATACACATACATCCATTTCAGCTTTCCCATATTTTTTTCTCTTTTCTTGATTCTCTTGGCTATATTTTTCTAGATAGGATAGTTTTTAGGATTTTGATTCTGATTTAAGTTGACACTTGAGACTTAAACTTACATTGACAATTTGATTTGATATTTAGTACAGAGTAAGTATTGTTGTTTCATAGTTTTAGATAGTGAACGTAAAAGATTCACATATCTATTCCACATTGTTTTAGGTAGAAGCAGATTATTTATATTATTTGGTAGGTACATTTGAGAAATTGTTCATATATCATGTATATACATATAGTTTATTTCGACACACTGATATGGCTTCAAATGGAACTGAGGAGAATGGCACTACTGATCAACCTACTACACCATTAGTTGAAAGTCCACCACCTGCACTTAAGGATATCATGGAAGCATTTGCCAAAACAGGAACCAAACCAAAGGCTGATACACCTGAGGACCTAACAAAATGGATGATAGACTACCTGAAATCTACTGGGGCCATCAAGTTAGAACATGTCAATCCAGACATTGTATTACCACCTCCACCTAAGCCACCACCAAGGGAGAAATCTAGCAAAGTAGTCATGACACACCCACCAAGGATTTCCAATTTTTCTGGAAATGAACCGAAGTCAGGAGACACCACCTATGAGTTATGGAAGCAGGAAGTAAAGTTATTGATGAAGCAGTCATATGAGAAGGAAGCCATCTTGAATGCTGTTCGGAGATCGCTCCGAGGGGAAGCTGGATATGCAGCTATGCGACTGGATTTAGATGCATCAGTTGAAGAAGTCATTCATAAGCTAGACTCTATTTATGGGAATGTTGACAAGAAGGAGGAACTTTTAGCAGAGTTTTATGGATCACACCAAAAAGAAGATGAGACTGTTACCAGCTGGAGTTGCCGTCTAGAATCACTCATGGGACAGGCAGTAGAGAGAGGTATTGTGGGAAGACAAGATGTTGATGGTATGCTTCATTCCATGTTGTGGACTGGTTTGAGAACATCACTCAAGGACATCTCAGGACACAAGTATGACACCATCAAGGAATTTGATTCACTGAGAGTTGCACTTAATCAAATTGAGAATGATCACATGCACAGAGAGGTATTAACCAAGTCTTCCAAGCCACAAACCAGTAAAGCAGCAATTGAACAATCAGATGCTGAGGATATCAAAGGAATGATCCAGCAGATGACAACTAGAATGGACCGTTATGAAAAGAAACTGGAAAAACAAGAACCTACACAGCAACAACAACCTCCATGGCAACAACAACAACAACCTCCTTGGCAACAACAATCTACATGGCAACAACAACAACAACCTTGGCAACAACAATCTACATGGTAACAACATCAGCAACCTAGATGGCAACAACAGAGAGGTAGAGGCAGAGGTAGAGGACAACAACAGACACATGATGAACCACAATGTTGGAGATGTGGACAAACTGGACACTATAAAAGAGGTTGTGGTGTAAGAATGGATCACAGCAGGCAGGATTTAAACGGCAAGAAGCCTATGTAGGGGGAGCGTCCATAGGCTTATGCAGAAGTAGTGTTCCCAAAACAAGTCATGTTAAATTACCACCAGGATTATTTGGCAAACCAACAGAAACTAAAGTTAGTATTGATGGATTAGAAACACCTGCACTTCTTGATACTGGTTCCACCGTCTCAACTATAAGCGAATCTTTTTACAGGGAACATTTAACAATACCATTGAACAACATAACAACACTACTAGACATTGAATGTGCTGATGGCCAGAAACTACCATACTTAGGCTACATAGAAGCAGATCTACGAATACCAGGTTATAAACAGACACATTCATCTATCCTGTTAGTTACACCAGACAGTCGATATAATCAGCAAGTACCATTACTACTAGGAACTAACACTCTGTCATACTTCATGGAATCTCTCAAGAAGGACTTTGGAGAAAGATTTTTACAGACTAGTAAGCTGACTACACCCTGGTATCTCACATTTAGATGTATATTACTACAAGAACGTGAACTAAAGAGAAACAACAACATCTTAGGTCTTATAAAGAATGCTGAAGTTAAAAAGATCATTGTACCACCGAACACGACCATCACATTGTCTGGATATGTTGACAAGGAAATACCATACCATACTACATCAGCTATGCTCCATCCTTGCAACTTAGCCAAAGATTCGGAAGACTTTGATGTTGAACCATCATTGATTACTTACCAACACCAACAGAATGGGACAGTAGCTGTTACCATAGAGAATTTGACAACTAGAACACTGAGTATACCACCGAAGGCAATAGTATGTGAATTACAACCAGTTCAACTAGAACCTACACCAAGTATACCATCTGAAGAGGAAATTACTGACATCATGGAGAAGATTAAGATAACACAGAGCACTTTAACAGATGAACAACTAGATACAGGAGTTAAACTTCTACGCTCATACATGGACATATTCTCCAAGACTGATGAAGACGTAGGACGTACTGATATTGTCAAACATCGCATCGATATGACAGATGATCGACCTTTTAAGCAGCGATACAGAAGAATTCCTCCATCAGCATATGAAGAAGTAAGAGATCATCTTCGACAACTCACACATGCAGGGATCATTAGACCATCTAAGAGTCCATTCGCCTCCAATGTAGTTCTTGCTAGAAAGAAGGACAACACTCTACGCCTATGTGTTGATTATCGTCAGCTCAACAATAGGACGAAAAAGGATAGCTATAGTCTACCAAGGATTGAAGACCTGCTTGACTGTCTCTCCGGAAGTACCTTTTTCAGTGTCGTTGATATGAAGTCCGGGTATCACCAGGTGGAGCTGTACGAACCACACAAGGAAAGAACTGCATTCACAGTTGGACCTTTAGGTTTTTATGAGTATAACAGAATGCCATTTGGACTCACCAACAGTCCAGCCACATACCAAAGACTCATGGAAGACTGTCTAGCTGATTACCATCTAAGAATATGCTGCGTGTTCATTGATGATGTGATTATCTTTGGAAAAACATATGAGGAACATCTCAACAACTTGCAACTAGTAATGGACCGCATCAGAAAGGCGAACCTGAAGTTGGCACCCAAGAAATGTTCGTTCTTTCAACGCAAGGTAAAGTTCCTGGGACATATTGTTTCAGCAGATGGAGTGGAAGTAGATCCAGAAAAGACCGAGAAAGTCATGGCTTGGCCTACACCTACATCACCTGAAGATGTTCGACGTTTCTTGGGATTGGCTGGGTACTACAGACGTTTCATAAAGAACTTCAGCAAGATCAGCAGACCATTGACAGAGTTGATGCCAATTCCATCGGGTAGGAAAGGACAGAAGAAGAAGAAACAACCACAGAAGGAATGGCATTGGGGAGAACAACAGGACCAAGCCTTCAGTAAACTGAAAGAACTCCTTACGTCAGCTCCGATACTGAGTTATCCTGACAACAGTTTACAGTATGTACTTCACACCGATGCGTCTGGGTTTGGACTTGGTGCTGTACTTTACCAGGAACAACATGGAGAAAAACACGTCATCTGTTATGCTAGTAGAGGTCTTACCAAAGCTGAGAGGAATTATCCGGCTCACAAGATGGAGTTCCTTGCGTTAAAGTGGGCGATAACAGACAAGTTCAAGGATTACTTGTATGGACCGGCACATTTTACAGTGATGACAGACAATAATCCTTTGACGTATGTCCTCACTACTGCCAAACTGGATGCCACAGGACACAGATGGTTGGCTGATCTTGCAACTTACAACTTTGATATGAAGTATCGTCCGGGGAGAAACAACTCTGATGCTGATTCCTTAAGCAGACTTCCCAGGGATATCATAGAGATCAACACCGACACTATCAGAACCATCTGTAATTCCGTAACATCAGTACCTTATGCCGAGTGTTTAGCAGTCAATCCAGATATACTACAAGATGACATAGATCTGAATGGAACATCAACATCAGATATCATAGACTGGAAGAGAGCTCAAAGACAAGACACAGTTGTTAGTCACTGGATTGATATGATACAGAAAGACCAGAAACCAGAGAAAGGAGACGCCATATTCAAGAGGCAGTACAATCATCTGAAGAACATAAGATCGCTGACCTTGTTAGTTTTTCTGCTTTGTATAGTTTATAAATACAGTCTTGAGGAACATGTAACACCTGAGAATAGAATAAATGAAACTGAAACCCTTAAAATCAGCATTAAATTCCTGATAAATAGTCGGAAACCAAGGAACATCAGACTTGTAAAACATCCAGGTCAACATACACTCCTGTACCTTAGTCTTCTACTTCTAACAAATTCTTCTGATATAGAATTAAACCCTGGTCCCAGGGCTCCAAAATACCCTTGTCAGGTCTGTTACAAAGCAGTTACTTGGAAGGACAGAGGAGTAGCATGCGATGATTGCAGCAAATGGTACCATGCAGAATGCATGCACATGTCAACTCCTGTATATAATGCTCTAGCAAGCTCAAATATTTCATGGCACTGCATCACTTGCGGCATGCCAAATTTTTCATCCAGCTTATTTGAGTCCTTTATGGTGAACACATCAAACAGTTTTGAACATTTATCTGATTCAAACGCAACCATGAGTCCAGGTCCACCAGTATATACTTCCTCTCCAATAAAAACAAATAAAACAGATAGGAACAACTACCAAAAACCGAAGAACACAAAAGTACTAGTTGTCAACTTCCAGAGTATTAAAAACAAAAAAGAAGAACTTTGTAACCTATTAGACTCTGCAAATCCAAATATACTCATAGGAACAGAGACTTGGCTACGTAATGACATCAGTAGCTCTGAGATCTTCCCTGACGGGTACACTGTATACAGGAAGGATAGATGGGATGGCTATGGGGGAGTTCTTGTAGCCGTTAAATCAGACTACATCAGTGAGCTTGTAGACATTGAAAATGACACTGAGTCGATATTTATAAAAATATCACTTCATAACAACAAATCGCTCATTATTGGTAGTATTTCCAGACCACCTAGCAGTGACATTAACTACATGGAGAAAATTAAACTTACAGTAGACAACTTGATAAGAAAAAACAGATCATCAGTTGTTTGGCTTGGGGGTGATATAAATCTACCCGATATATGCTGGAAAACACAATCTATCACGGACCATCAAAATCCAATACGAATAAACAGTACTTTCCTCGACCTAGTACAAGACAACCACCTGGAACAGATAGTCACTTTTCCAACAAGAAAAAACCACACATTAGACCTATTTCTAACAAATCGGCCTTCATTGGTGAATCGATGCGAACCATTACCAGGCATTGGTGACCATGACATTGTATTCATCGACACTGATATAACAGCTAAAATCAACAAACCTGTAAAGAGAAAAATATTTATTTGGAAAAAGGCGGATGCCAAAGAACAAGTTGAAAAGGCTACGATATTAAATGCAGACTTTAAGGAGAAATTTAACCTGGAGAGTCCTATAACTGAAATGTGGGAATTTATCAAAACCAGCTTACTTACCATACTTGAACAGACAGTACCATCAAAAATGTCATCCTCAAGATTCAATCAACCCTGGATTAACCAGAAAATTAAAAAACTCACAAGACAGAAAAAGAGGAGCTTTGAAAAAGCAAGAAAGACCAAGAAAAAATCTGATCTTGACAGATACCATCGTTTAAAAGCCGCAACACAGAAAGAATGTAGGAAGGCTTACAGAGACTATATTAATGACATCATTAATCCTGAACTATCAGCAAACCCTAAAAGATTCTGGGGATTTATTAAAAGTAAGAAATGCGAATCTGTTGGAGTTTCACCTCTCAAAGATACAGATGGACTCACTTACTCAGAAAGTGAAAAGAAGGCAAACATTCTGAATGACCAATTTTCATCTGTATTCAACACCAGTGAGGATATTAAAACCATACCGAATAAAGGAAAGAGTCCACATCCAACAATGAACAAAATACATGTAACTGAAAATGGCGTACAAAAACTGCTCAGCAACTTGAACATCCACAAAGCAGCTGGGCCAGATGAGATCCCGACAAGACTTCTCAAAGAGCTTGCACCATATCTAGCAGAAACATTTACCACATTCTTTCAAGCGTCAATAAATCAAGGCACCATACCACCTGAATGGAAAGAAGCCTTCGTTGTTCCTATTTCCAAGAAAGGAGATAAATCACGTGCCAGTAACTACCGTCCAGTTTCATTGACTGTAGTCACATGCAAGATCCTAGAGCACATAATATGCAGTAGTATTGCAAACCATCTTGATATACACGGCATTCTGAACGACGCTCAACATGGATTCAGAAAGAACCGTTCCTGCGAGTCACAACTTATCCTCACAATACAGGACCTGGCCAAAAACATAGATCTCGGTGAACAGATTGACCTTATCTTGCTAGATTTTTCTAAGGCATTCGATAAAGTCCCTCACGAGAGACTTTTGTACAAAGCAGAGTACTATGGGATAAGTGGGCCAACACTCCAATGGATCAGGGACTTCCTCAGCTCCAGAAATCAGAGAGTCGTTGTGGATGGTAAAACATCTCACACTGCACCAGTCCAATCAGGGGTACCACAGGGGAGCGTACTTGGACCACTCATGTTCCTTCTGTTCATCAATGACCTACCGGACTATGTTCAGTCATCAACAGTCCGCCTATTCGCTGATGACTGTGTACTGTACAGAAAGATCCAAAATGATGCAGACTCGCAGTTATTACAAGAAGACATGAACAACTTGCTCAGATGGGAATCTGATTGGCAAATGGAATTCCACCCCAGCAAATGCCAACTGCTACGCGTTACCAACAAGCGCAAACCACATCTAACAAGCTACAACATTCATGGTCACAATTTAGAACTGGTTGACTCGGCAAAATATCTAGGCGTCACGATACATAAAACTATTAACTGGAACACTCACATAGAGAGTATAGCTAAAAAGGCTAATTCAACCAGGGCCTTCATCCAAAGAAATCTTCAGCACTGTCCCCAACAAACCAAGGCTGTATGCTATACAACGCTAGTAAGACCACTGCTTGAGTATGCATGCTCAGTCTGGGACCCGTTCACCAACCTTAACATTCAGAAATTAGAAAGTGTGCAAAGAAGATCAGCCCGGTTTGTATTGAACAACTACCAACAAACCAGCAGTGTAACATCAATGCTAAAAACTCTACAGTGGCAACCACTAGCCGAGAGGAGGGCCAACTGCAAAGCAGTAATGATGTACAGGATAGTAAATGGCCTCGTAGCAATACCAACGCTAGAGCTACACTCTACATCATCCGTAGCAAGAGGACACACAACACGATTTCTTGTACCTTATGCCAGAACTTCAACCTACAGGCATTCCTTCTTCCCAGACAGCATAAGGATATGGAACAGCCTCCCACAACCTTTGGTGGACAGTACCTCACTAGATGCTTCCAAGCAGGGGGTACTGAGCTGCAGTATTCCTTAATCGCACCATCAGACTGTTTTTAACTTGCACCTGTAAATATTTTCTTGCACCTTTGTTGTCACACCCAGCATGGGCAATAGTGCGAAAATACTCAATTAGAGGACTGCACTGTATTGGAAGAAGAAGAAGAAGAAGATCATAGATGGAGTATTATATCGTCAAATTACTATCAACGATGAAGTTAAACAACAGCTAGTACTTCCAACAGCTCATATTACTACAACACTCCAGGCATTACACAACGACATGGGACACCCTGGCAAAGACCGTACTTTGTCATTAGTGAGAGACAGATTTTACTGGCCTGGTATAGCCAAGGATGTTACAGAGTGGATAGCGCATTGTGGAAGGTGTATTAGGAGAAAGACACTTCCAAACCAGAGAGCTCCGCTAGTAAGTATTGAGACAACAACACCACTACAGCTAGTTTGTATGGACTACCTTACGTTAGAACCATCTAAAGGAGGTCAACAACACATCCTGGTCATAACAGATCACTTTACCAGATTCACTCAAGCCATTCCCACCAAGAACCAAACGGCAAAGACAACAGCTGAAGCCTTTTACCAGCATTTCGTAGTGCATTATGGAACACCCGACCGTATACATTCAGATCAAGGAGCTAACTTCGAATCAAAGATCATAAAGGAGTTATGCAGTCTAACAGGAATGACCAAGTCACGTACCACCAGTTATCATCCGATGGGCAACGGAATGTGCGAAAGGTTCAACCGAACACTACTTAACATGCTAGGAACACTTCAACCAGACAAGAAGAGGAACTGGAAAGCCTATGTAGGACCACGTGTCCATGCCTACAACTGTACTAAGCATGAGTCTACAGGATTCGCACCATACTACCTCATGTTTGGAAGAGATCCTAGACTTCCAGTGGATGTAGCATTTGGCATACGGAAAGATACAGGATCCAATTACATCAAGGACCTTAGAGAACGGTTGGAAGTTGCTCATAACTTGGCTAAGGAAACATCTAAGAAAGCACAACTGAGACAGAAGAAGAACTATGACACCAAAGTAAAGGGAGGTACAATCAAGATAGGAGATTTAGTCTTGGTGAAAATAGTGGCATTTGAAGGCAAACACAAGCTGTCAGACAAGTGGGAACAAGACCCTTACGTTGTACTTGAACAACCGAATCTGGAGATACCAGTTTTCACAGTGAGGAAGGAGAGTGGAGAAGGACGTAAAAGGAACCTCCACAGAAACTTGCTGTTGCCAGTGGGTCATCTGGTAGAACCAACTAGACCAGTACCGAAACTCAGAAAACCAGCTAAGAAAGAACCACCGAAACCAGCACCTAGAGTATTGAGGAAACCGACCATTGATTATCCGGAGTCATCTGATGAGGATATTATAGATGTATTATTGGAACCGCTAGTTGAGGAGGATAGTGATTCAACCGTCACTTCAGATATCATTCAGCCAGTGGTGAATCCAACAAGCGATGTGGAAGCAGAAGATGAATCTGAATCTGAAGGGGACGCTCACTCTCATGACACCAATGGGACAGATTCGGATATCGGCGACAGAAGGCCTTCACCAGAGGTGACAAGTGACAATCAGGAGGATAGTTCTGACAGCTCGTCATCGTCGTCACCTGTTAGTATTCGTCGGTCGACCAGAGCAAGGAAAGCACCTGCGTGGATGACGTCAGGGAAATACGAGCTTTCGAAGAGTGCAAGTCATACCACCACTACAGATTGGTTTCAGAGGGTTCAATGCCTTACATCTTTAGCAGACACTCATCTATTTCATGGAAAACAGGCAGAAGCAGCACAGGCTATTATTGACGTCATTACAACAGCAACCACAGACAGGAAATGACGGGACGTCATTTCACGGCTGGGGGGAGTATGTGATAGCCTGTTATTTTATGTATTTTGTATATTTTTATATTCTTAATAATTGATATTAGTACATATTTGAATAAAGTTATATTGTTAGCTTATTAATTACATTCTGTAATTAAGGATTAGTATTATGTGTTATTCTATTTTTACTTATTGACATGGACTATTGACGGACGAATTCTATTCTTATGCAATGGTTAAGTCTGATTTCATTGTAGTTATTACTTTATTTTCACGGTTGATTTGAGCGCTTTCAGACATTTCTTCTATTGGTCAGTACTTTTGGCGGTTTAATTCTTTTGTTCGATATCTTATGGGAAGACATCTTGTGGCCAACACCTATATTTTTACCTGTTTGCAAATAACAATCTTTACAATAACAATTCTGTGATTTGGAGTTTCATAAATAAGGTCAGTCCTATATCTTTCTTTATTAATTTTGCAATAACTGTCCTATAGTTCATATTTTACACGTATGCATGTTGAGATTGAATGTCGAGAACGAGAGCTAAATTTCATAACAAAAGAGAACGTAAATATATATTAAAACATAAGAAGAGTTGAATTTTACGATCATATAAAATAATACTTCAATAGCCTATTAAATCTGGTATAATGATTTGTAGATAAAGTTTACATATAACTTGAATGAATGCGAGTGTCGAGTGGACCGAAAGAATGTTGTAATGTTTAAAGGTTAATCGAATTAAAGTAAATCGATATAAGAACTAAAAATAGATATCTAGGTTAATATTGATTTTTACTATAAACAATAAACATTGCTTAACAAAGATTTATAATAAACATTTTTGTTATACAGGTATATTTAAACCTTACTGTATTAAAGATGTAGTGTGTAATATGGTTTATATGGAAATGTGCCACTTGCACGATATGTGAGGTAAGCTAAGTGTATTTGTATTCTTGTTTCGCTTAGCTTTAGTTTTTTTATATTTGCTTTGCTTTTATTGTTACTTTTGTGATTAGTTGCTTTTTGATTTAACAAGCATGCAGCTTACATTTTGTGTAGTTTAGATTACCAACACAAGTATTATTTAATAGACTTTGGTATGAGACAGCATATGAGAACATTTAATACATTAACTTAAAGTCGAATTGGTATAATTGTAATTGAGACAAGTAATTGCTATGGTATCCACATTATATATTTTTGTGATCAGATACATATGTATGCAGCTAAATAAGTTTGCATGATAATGAATTACGAACATTAGTTTTAATTATTATTACTTAGTAAACAGATTTATCTTTCTGTAATTTATAAGTACATTTATATTTTACAGGGCTTTATTTACATTACCATTATTGAACTTCGTTAGTCTGAAATAAAAGTTACAGAACCCTATTCAGAAGTTTAGTTATCATTTACTAAAAGCCTCAAGAAACCGGCTTTTACATAAGCAATAATTGTATGTCACGGCGTACAGCTGCACAAATAAGTCAAACAATATCGTATAGTCAGCTTTAATTAAAGGACGCTACGTTTTGTTAGTTTCACATGAGCAGTTTAATCGCAGCCTAACCTTTGAGCATTTAAACAATGTTTATCGTTGAGAAAAACCCGCTATAAATACCGACGATGACCTGAAATCAATTTAAACATTTAAATAAGTTGAAATAAATGGCCGACATAACATTTCTGTACTAAGATAAACAAACATTTTTATGATAAGTATGATGCATGATATTTCTCGTAATTTTTGCTGTTGTGACAGGAGAAATAATTACTTGCTACTGGAACAAACTGTGTACCATAAGGAAAGACAATACTTAAAACAGATAGTATCCATGTAGTTGAAGGCGTTGGATTTATACGGTAAGTTTTTTTTCATATTACACGGTCAGTCACATTATAAAACAAGATCTTATCTTGTAGCACTAAACATAATGGTTTATATGACAACATATATTGTTAACCCAATTTATATTTCATACTTTGGGTTGTTTTTCTTGTGTTTTGTTTATACTGCAATTGCGTTTTATAAAACTCATTGTACTGATAAAAGTACATTATGGGTCCTTGATTGGAAAATTAAAATCCTCTTGCCTTATCTTGTCGGTAGTGCTGGTCATTTTCACGCATCAGCCGTGGCGGAGGTTGCATAACGTGTTACTCTTGTCCGTCCGTCCCTAAGTCCCCCAAACATTAGTCGCATTTCTTTTATTTTAGTTTGTCTAGAAACACTTGATTGTAGGATATACGTCAATAATATTCAGCAACCTAACGAAGAAAATAAAACCCATAACACATCGAAAAGGCGATCAATATGATTTTTAATAATTGACCAATTAGATATCTATGCAAGATATCTGCAAGATATCTATTGAAGGCCGTACGGTGACCTATAGTTGTTAATGTCTGTGTCATTTTGGTCTTTTGTGGATAGTTGTCTCATTGGCAATCATACCACATCTTCTTTTTTATAAGCAAAGAAATTGGAAGAAACAGTGTTAACATAAAATTGATTGTCATTATGTTGTCCAAAAATGGTCATATCACGCATATTTGTTAAAATATAAAATCCCTCATTTTCTTTATTCAAATATGAATTGAATATTTCACAGATACACACTGACTGACGACGAATACAATGGAAAAGGATAACGAGAATTCAAAAGGTATGTTTATATGCAAAAAATAAATAGCAAATGATCGCATTCTACAATAAAACAAAGATAGAAATGTTAAAATCCCAATATAGGTCCACTTATAGTGTGAGAGAAAACTGTAGTAATGTGACAAGAGCATTTAGATTCACCGATATTTTTCAAGGAGAATACTTGTTGTTTAGTTTGAAACTACTTTTGATTTTATGTAATTAATCATAATATTCAATTTTTGGAATGGAAGACGACAATTGTAAATTTAGGAATTTGAACCACTTAAATTCATCACTTAACCAACCACTTAAAATATATCAGACAATAGACAAAGGAAAAAAATGAAGCACAGTTTAAAAATGTTACACAAAAGTAAAATCACCAAAAAAACCAACCCCGAACACCATAGCAAATCAAACCGGAAAGTCCTTAATCAAAAAGCTCAAACACATCAAACGAAGTGATAACAACTATCACATTCCTGACTTGGTACAGGCATTTTATTATGTAGAAAATGGTGGATTAAACCTGGTTTATAGCTTATAAACCTCTCACTTGTATGGCAGTCGCATAAAACTTCATTATATTTGTGTTAACAAAACAAATAGACATGATAGGTAAAAATGTCAAATATTGGTGTTTTAGCAGTCAGCATTGACTTATAATCTAAATCACTATGAAAACAAAGAAACACAAAAATGCATATATACAAAGCACATTAGTAACAACGAAAGACAAGAATACAAAAAATAACAAAAGCTCAATAACACAATGACGATATGTACAAGTACAGAGTCAAGTCAAATGTAACAAAGATTTACAAAGCACTTAGAGACAAAGCAGATTATTAAAAATTAAAAAAAAACCAATAATACAATAATTTACCACTGCACAATAACACAATGACGGGATATTTAAGTACAGAGCCCCATTCTTCCAATAGAAATTATCGTATTAGTCTTCTGTAGCCATTTAATGTTTGAACTGACAGCTCAGTGTGCAATACGAACTTATTCATTTCTCAATAGACTATAGATGTTATTTTGCGATGTCTTTCCTGTCAGTTGAAGTCAGGTATCTGTCTGCTTTTGGAACGGGAATCAAAACATCTTATCGGGGCCTTTTATAGCTGACTATGCGGTATGGGCTTTTCTCATTGTTGAAGGCCGTACAGTGACCTATAGTTGTTAATCTCTGCGTCATTTTGATCTCTTGTGGATAGTTGTCTCATTGGCAATCATACCACATCTTCTTTTTTTTTTATATAGTATACCGTTTAAAAACAACGAATGATACAACTCTTATTTTTCAAGTATTCAAAATAGAAATAAGACGTTCGCGTCATTTTGCCTATAAAGTCATTTTATTTCTTTTACTCGCAGAATTTTAGCTTCAATATATTATAGAATTAAAGAGGTAAAAAATCAGGGTACGAAGGTATCTGTACATAATTTTATCTATAAAATATACCAATTACTGTCGACGTACATTAAAACAATCCTCAGACACATATTTACAAAACATTTTACATTTATATGTACATAACATTTACTAAAAATAATTGTTTCGTACAATTAAAAAAAAATATCATTTAAATAAATATAATTTCAATTAATGAATTGAAAAAAATAAATTATAATCATTTATTTGATTTATATGAAAACTGTGATCTAAAACAACATTTGTTTAAGATAAAAGAGACCACACTGGATAGTCAGACTTTATTTATATTTTTGTAGAACGTAGTGTTGCAATAGATGTTTCTACAGCCAGGAATGAGGATGAAAACCAATCTTTCTTTCAATTGAGTAAGTGAAACATTCAATTTTATAGAGTGCATGACTAAAACGTCGGTATAAAACAAAGTCGTGCTTGAGTATATATATAGCCCACCTCCTATTTGTATTTTTTTGAAGTCAATCTGATTAAAATCTGATAATGTATCGACTCTTTAATATAAAATCAGATTTGTTTAGAAGTTTTTTTTTTTTTATATTTAATTAAAGTCATAAGAAACCTCAAATCAAAAAAGAATTATGCATATGTTTTTTTTTATAACTCAATGGATAGTTTTCCTTATAAAACTTATGAATATATACCTTTTTCTGTAGAAAATTCTTTAAATTTGTTCATATTTAGAAGAAGTTTACTTTATTTTAATTGCTTCCTTCCAGGAAGGAATTCCCCGACATATTTTCCGTATGCACAGTGACCTCAGTGTGACCAATCTCGTAAAAAGCTGTTGATCGCAATACGCATGGATGTCCTTAAAATAAACTATTATCTGATTGTACATGTTTAACACGTGCTCAATATCCATGCTTTTTTGTTGTTTGTTGACAAACAGGTGACAATCGTTAAACTTCGGCTTCAAAACACGAACTTTAATTACCTGCCATATTTTCACAACAACACTGACCGATTGAAAAACAAAATTGACGATTATACAAAATTTATGCGAAAAAAATAATAAAATCGTGCACAGAAGACTAAGTTTATGATGTTTGGATGCATTGGTTCAAGAACCGGAATAACAGTATTTTTCACCAGTCACTCGTTTATTATGACTTTAAAATAAAATATTTGTTGCTAATTTTTCTTTACTCAACATGTATGTTTTTGCATACAAGAACTGCTTATTTTTCCATATCGAAAATAATTTTTTTTCTCGGTGAATAATTACGGTTGAAACATGTTAAAATATTACAAATACTTACATAAGCATTATGATAACTTATCAAATACTTGACCCTGTACTTTGACATTAACAGGACAAGTTCATTGATAAATAAAGTAATGTCATCAACATTGTAAAATGTATATGTTTACGAAAAATGTTAATTACAGAAAGTCATAAATCTATATAAAATTGAGAAAGGAAATGGTGAATATGTCAAAGCGACAACCACCCGACCATAGAGCAAACAACAGCCGAAGGCAACCAATGGGTCTTCAATGTAGCGAGAATTCCCGCACCCGTAGGTGTCCTTCAGCTGGCCCCTAAAATATGCATAATAGTACAGTGATAATGGACGTCATACTAAACTCCGAATTATACACAAGAAACTAAAATTTAAAATCATACAAGACTAACAAAGGCCAGAGGCTCCTGACTTGGGACAGGCGCAAAATTGCGGCGGGGTTAAACATGTTTATGAGATCTCAACCCTCCCCCTATACCTCTAGCCAATGTAGAAAAGTAAAAGAATAACAATACGCACATTAAAATTCAGTTCAAGAGAAGTCCGAGTCCGATGTCAAAAGATGTAACAAAAGAAAATAAATAAAATGACAATAATACATAAATAACAACAGACTACTAGCAGTTAACTGACATGCCAGCTCCAGACCTCAATTAAACTGATTGAAAGGTTATGTCTTCATCATATGAATATCAGGTACAATCCCTCCCGTTAGGGGTTTAGTATCATACTATCATAAAATATATGAGAAGAACATAACCCGTGTCATGCCAACAACTGTTTTTTTTTAAAGAAATAAATGTGTTTAGTTCCGATGCAAAGACCCTATCAGTGAATCAATGTTAAAGCCAAAATATGCAATCTTTAATGACCTGACAACAGTATCGTAACTATATCCCCTTTTAATAAGTCTATTTAAAGGTTTTGTTAGTTTCTGAGGAGAATACTGACATTTTTGTGCTTTATAAAGAATATTTCCATAAAATTTTGGATGTGAAATACCTGAACGTATAAGATGTCTGCATGTTGAGTTATATTTACGAATTATTTCCTTATACCGGTGATAAAATTTAGTAAATGTTTTGACCAGTTTGTGATATCGAAAACCCTGGTGTAATAATTTTTCAGTAATACATAAATTTCTCTCGCTAAAATCTAATACATTGTTACATACACGAGCGAATCGTACAAGTTGAGATATATAAACACCATAAGATGGTGACAAGGGAACGTCACCATCTAAAAATGGATAATTAACAATAGGAAATGAAAAATCATCTCTTTTATCATAAATTTTTGTATTAATCTTCCCGTTTATGATATAGATATCAAGATCGAAGAATTACTATACTTACCACACTAAAAATGTCTCTCGAAAATATAGGCCAAATATAAACGTGTATTGTTTTGAACATAAATGAGGCCGTTAATTTTTCTCTTTGAATTATTATACATTTGTCATGTACGGGTCTTTTATAGTTTTCTTAGCGATATTGATTTGCCTATTATTGTTGGTCGAACGGTAATCTATAGTTGCATCTTCATCATAATTTGATTTATGGTCTCACTGAAAATCGTATCACATCTTCTTATATATAAAAAAAAAAAATTGTGTAAAAATGTGATGAAAAAATACCGAACTCAAATGGTAAATTCAAAAATTAAGGGGGAAGTCCATACAAATTGGCAACATGAAAAGTTAATATCTCAACAGTTTTCGTTCCGAATTGAAATCAACTTTAATAATTCTAATTATTTTTGACATTTTACCTATTGTGTCTGTTTGTTTTGTTCTCACATCGTTGTTATTACAATAGAATTTTATGCGACTGTCATACAAGTGACAGGTTTCGCTAGCTATAAAATCAGGTTGGGTCAATCCACCATTTCTACATAATAAAATGCCTGTACCAAGTCATGATAGTTGTTAGCCATTCGTTTGCTGTGTTTGAGCTTTTGATTTTGCCTTTGATTAGGGACTTCCGTTTTAAATTTCTCTAGAGTTCGGTATTTTTGTTATTTTACTTTTTGGTACACGCATTTTCCAAGGAAGGACTTGTCCTTTTTTAAATGCAGTCATACATATTAAAAAGGTATCTTTTTAGCTAAACTTTAATTTTAACATAGTTGTAGATTATTTCTGTTTCAACAAGGTATATTTTTAAAAATCCAGGCTGATGATCACTATTATTTTGATTAATAAAAAAATGTAAATGAATCAAACATTTGAGACAAACATTAATGAATAGCAACTCGAATTCACATATAGGAAAACACTTTGTTTTGAGCAGAAACAAACGTTTTTAGAAGTCTTAATTACAACATCTATATCTGGTTTCATGTTCTGATATCATCGTTTTTCTTACAACAATGTAACTACTTACTGAGAGTTAGTAGTTTAGGACTTTCAGAAATAAAAAAAAACATGTTTCGTAAAAGCGAAAAATGTAAACATGCATATATTTTGAAAATTTAATTTGTAGGTCCTATATCAGTGTCTACAACCAACACTCTGCAATTACAACAACAAAATGTACAGTCGATACATGTCCATGTAACTGGAGATGGTAACTATTGTTCAGTTTATACTTTGTTTACAGCATTTTTTGCTGTCCTCAACAGATAGGCTTATGCACCCTCATAGACACCTTTATCCTTGTACGTCTCCATCACATTCTGACTGAAAAGACTACGATCGAAGACCCCATATCAAAATTGCACACCATGTTGATCCTCTTAAGGGCATACAGTGCATCTAATGGTAATGAATTGAGATAAATAAAAAAAAACGTCATTTTTTTGCTGTATATCTATCAAAATTTAAAAAAATGCATTATTTACAGTTTTACAAAATTTGGTCCACATAATCTCCCTGCAAAATGAAACAAAATGTCGTTTTAAAAAATAAGGGTCCATGCGTTCGTTTTCAAATTAAATCAGTTTGAATGATAAAAACCAGTCGAAACATGCATCTTTTCCCGATATGTCACAGTTTGACGTCGCGAAAATAACATTTTACGTTAGCAACGTCATTACCTCCCCTGTAACTATATCGTATGACCTTATTTGTAAACAAGTTTTCGCCATGAAGAAGGTCTGAATTCACTTGAAAGGAGTTCACTATATAGGATCTAACAAACATAATTTAACATAGACCACATCTCCAGTCTTAGCGCTCATTCACTTAATGAAATAAAGGATAATCTGAAACAGTTTAAACATAATTTAGTTTCGTTATAACAATATAGAATATTTGCAATGTTATAAAAAAATGAATAGCTTGTTTAATACTTTCAATCTAGGTAATATCTGAAACTTATAGATAGAAATCTTTACCTTACAGTTAAAAGATACAGATCCAGCAATAAAGCGTTAATTTTTTTAATTTTTCGTTTAGTTTATGACAATACTGTTGTTTTAATAATGTTAGTTTGAAAACTCATTTTACATGAAGATGCTGAGGACGATGGGTAACTTTAAACTATTTATGTCAGGTTCTTATATGTGGACTCGTTGAATTTAAAAAAAGAGGCAGTTGTAGTATCGGCTTTTTATACCAGTGTTCATTAACTGTCTACAGAGTCGGTCTTTATACATATAGTTATGTCCATTAACTTTCTGAAGAGTCAAATCTATGAATGAAAGCTCTTACTGTTATTATTATGCAATTAGTTGTATGATATTCAATAACTACATTTATGGTTTTTGAATTTATAGTCGGAGAAATCAATATCCACAAAGCAGAAAATTTAATGGTAAACACTGGAGGTGGCCAGGGTGTCATGCATGTAAAGAGTGTTCAAGCTAACGAAGGTTTGTAAATCATTCTTACAAACTTGAATCGGACATCTTTAAAGATCGTGTAGTTTCTACAGTTCTCTTTCATTAACATGCTCTTTTGTTTTGTACTAATTTAATTTTAAACATATTTTATTTATAAAGATATGAAAAGGATTGAGCAACAGGCACAGCCTATAAAAGCTCTCTCCATATTACATGTACAAGGTAAAAATAGAATATTATCAACTTTATTTAGATTCATACAATATACATGTAGTGGAAAATTCATGTTACTTTGAGCTCACACAAGCAATTATATATTTACAGTGTTAATTACTGAATGTGAAGTACATTAAAGTGTGTCACGGATATGTTTCAGAACAGATTGAAAAAGCAATATTCATATCATATGAAAATGATATGTTTCCTAAAAGTAATAAATCAATATTTTCAACAATGGAGTAAATAGAAACAAGTAAAAAAAGTCTAATATCATTGTACTCACAAACAAACAAAAAAGAAATGCTGGTGATCCTCAACAGGGTGGTTAAGCTTTGCACAAATAGTGTTCTCTGATAAGAACGGATTAAATTAAAGAAACTTAGTGAGCGCGCTCACATATCCCCACGTCCCCACATTGTCATTGGACAAACATAATTGCTGTAAGAAAAAAAAATCATAATTTCCTGTGTATGTGCATATTTACATAGTATGTCTTTACTATCTACAAAGATCATGAAATTCTGTTGTGATGTTTGAGAAGAGTTGCAATGACAAACCGTTGCAGTAGTATTTTGAGGCAAATAAGTTCAAAGGGACGTGACTCCTAGAAAAAGACCTGAATAATAATTTCCTGTCAATAGCACATCTACATAGTATGTCCTTATTATTAACAAAGTATCAGGAAATTATATTGTGTGGTTTAAGTTGCGATGACAAGAACAGGACTGACGGACTAACGGACAGACAGACGGACGGACGGGTCAACACATTATACCCTCTGTAACTTCCTTGCGAAGGGTATAATAAATGAGATTTTTGGTTGCTAGCATTATTTTTGAGTTGATAGTGATTTTTTTTGTATTATGCAGGTACTGATCTACAATTAAGTCATTCTGAGGAATCTTTGATTTACGAAAAAGAACAAATTGAGCCTGATGTAGAGACAAGTTATCTACATGAAGGTATACTTAGCTGCGTGTTCTGAAATTCCGATTATGATATTTCTTATTTGTTTTCAAAGACTTATTTTAAATTAATCGTTTTGTTACTTATTTAAATTAACTATTATAATATTTACATTGGTACAGTCACAACCTTTAGACAATAGAAATCGGTCATAGTACAACCACATTTATGAACTTAATAAGCAGGGCTAAATATTCGAGTGTTTAACCAGTATTTCTCTCCGTACAGAATAAAATAGTTACGTGTTGTTGTTGTGACTATTTCATGGAAAATAAATGTTACACAACTAATCTAGGAGCACAATAATTGAAATAGATATTATTATATATTATTTTGAGATAGTTATTCATACTTAAGGAAGTTTACTCCTCTTTTTTTAAATTTTTTGCCAGATATTCGAAATCCTCTGGTATATGCATGTAGTGAAAGTCTTATATTTTTTTATTATTTTTTTCATAGTTTTTGACAGAAAAACAGATGCCAAGGTTTAATGCATGAAAAATGTAGAGTGAATTACCGCCAAATTGAATATAGCTTATATCTCGAAAACATGCACATGGAACCATTATTTTTCTGTTGATTTAGTTCCTTTATTTGTATACTTTCAATTTAAAACAATCTTTTAAAAAGCTTGTTATTTTAAAACAGAGTAGCGAACATCCTTAAATACATGAATGTAATATGTCAATGGTTTTCTGCTTTCGAATAACATAATTGAATTACAAACATGCATGATATAATTGATGATCTTTTTACTGCAGAACACTTACACAAACTCAGGTAGTCAGTTGCTAGTAAGCATCCTTAATACACAGTAAAATAACAAAAATACCGAAATCCAAAACGGAATGTCCCTTATCAAATAGAAAAATCTAACTTAAAGCTGAAACACATGGAACCAAAGGATAACCAACTGTCATACTCCTGATTTGGTACAGGCATTTTCTACATATGATTTATATGTCTCTTTATGTGTGTTTCTTATGAAGACATTATTTTGAAGGAAAAAACACATTTGTGTGAGTATATTAAAATGCAACTTTATATTTTATGTTTTATAGAAGATGAAGCATTTTTAATAGAAAGATTTAAAGAAATGCAAGACGTTTTTGTGGAGACAGAGAGATATAAGAAAGCTCTCCACATTTTACTTGAAAATAATTTCGAAGTTATTACTGGATTGTCAGGAGAAGGAAAGACGTTTTTAGCAATGAAACTCATTTATGATTTAACTCAAAAAGGACTAATTTTTAAAGAAATTACAACACATACTGCCTTTCATGATTTTGAATGCTGTGAAAATACAGTTTTTCTCATCGATGATGCGTTTCAAATTGACAATTCGGATCTACAATGGCGTGTTGTTGAAATCCAAAATTTCATAAAATCTAATATTTTTAACAAAAAGAACAATTTTCTCATCATGACATCAAGGAAAGATCCCTTTGTATCTGTTAAAGATAGAATGAAACAATATTGGCTCTTAAACGGAGCCTATATCATAGATTTTACAGAAGTTGGATTGTCAATGGGAGAAAAGCATGACATTATTTTAAAACATATTGACAGATTTCAACCAAAAGAAAACCTCGACGGAATTGATAAAATGAAGATTGCAAAAGAAGTTGCCGAAGTTACATGCCAAGGTTTTGCCAACTGTGCTTATTTTTTCGTCCGGAACAAAAAATGGTTTAATAAAGGTGTCGATTTTTTCAAAGACCCAATTAAAACAATTAGAGATGATGTTGATAGCTTACGAGAATTAGATCCAAAAATATACGTGTTTTTATTATACCTGCTACTCAAAGGCGGTCGAATCAGAGGTACTACGTTGGACACATGTGAAAGTGACAATGAGGTTATAAGTCTTTTACAGAAAATCAAGTATTATCCAAAGGAGGAATACTGCGCCATTTTAAATGATGCTTTGCGCCAAGTAGAATATGTGTATGTTAGTAGAGTTGACTCCATAGGAACCTATACGTTTCGACACGATTATATTGTAGAGGCAGTTTGCATATCTTTCAGCAAAATATTACCACGTGAAGCTATTATGAATGTTCCCTTTGACTTTATTTCAACCCGAATTCGTACAGATGATTACAATGCACATATTACAGATATGGTAATTTTAAAGCCTGACCGTTACGATGATCTGGCAACACGATTTATTAGAGAACTTAGTATAGGAAATATCAGAAGCATTTGCGAACATCCGGCCAGTAACGATGCAAGGTTTTCCAAAATGTTAATTTCAAAACTGCATTTCGATACAAAAAGCCAATTTTTGATTCAAATAACTGAAAGAGCATACAGGTCAACTTTAAATGGATCTTTTTTGTACTGGTCTGCATCATGTGGGGCTCAGCATCTTTGCATGCGTATTTTAGAAAGAGAATTGTATTCAAATATTAAAGATACATTCTGGTTGCGAACACAAGCATCAGCAGCATTAGTTCCTTCTTGCTGGTTCGGATTCAATATCATTATCATAGATGGGTTGTTAAATTTGGGGGCGGACATAAACAGTTCAATACACTCAGAAAGAAGATTTCAAACATATACATCAGACTGCTTGGCGGTCCATGACCAAAAAGGATGGACTCCAGTTCAGTCGGCTGTTTGTGGGAAAAATAGCAAAAAAATACGGTATATTGAAGAGTTGATAAAAAGAGGTTGTCATTTTCAGGAAAAAGAAAAGATGCAGAGACCGTTAATTCACGCCGTACAACAGGAGAATTTCAAACTAGTAGAAGCTCTTGTGCAAAATGGAGTTAATATTCATGCTGTAGACATAAGACAATTACCTGCTGTTTATTACGCGATTGAAACAGATCAATTTCCAGTTACACGTCTTCTTCTTTCAAAAATGACTGAGAATGAAAAACTTACAGTGTTTGTCCGGCCTAAAACTTTAAAAATGATGCGACTCATAGAATTACACGTCGACTTTAACAAAAAAGACGAGAACGGTAAAAGTCTACTGCATCATGCTGAAGACCCTGAAATTGTTGATTTCTTAGTTAATTATAAAAATATGTCTACGGAAATTCTTGACCAGAAAAAACGAACTCCATTATACTATGCAAATAACGTTGATGTTGTAACAAAGTTGTTAGATCTCGGGGCTTCTAGCATTGTAGATAAATCAAATGGCGATACTTTGTTACATGTACAGAGAGATTCGACAATCATCGAACATATTCTTCAAATATGTCCGGACACAAGAAAATTAGTTAATGAAACAAATGGTTTAGGTCTACATGCTATTTTTGCAGCTACATCGGGCGTCCTTAAAATACTTATAAAATACAATGCAAATTTAAACGCACAATGTCAATTTAAAACACAAAGGCAAATAAGTGAGGAATTGTTACTAGAATTACCAAAACGAAGGGGCACATCAGAGAAATCAGTTGAAAGAAGTACGTACATTGGATCTGTAGAATATTTAAAATTGAAGGAAGCTAGATATGATTATGTGACAGAATTTGTGAAACGAGGCAATGATTTTTCGGTAGCTTCCTATGATAAATCGACCGATATGAGTTCAACAGAGGGTAACACTGAAGACACGAGTCTACCTTACACAGAGATTGAAGGTTATTATTATGACGACTTTCTGCCTACACAAGATTTCACTGTTGTTATGAAACGTGCATCAGAAGGACGTCTCTCGCCGGATCTCCTTCAACTATGCCTCGACAATGGATACGACATAAGTATTCAGGATGGTGAAAAACGAACGATAATTCATTATATTATTTTACCGCAACGTCGTTTGAAAGAAGTATTGAAACTTCTTCAGATTGTACTCAATCATGCTGAGAAACTGTCAAAGGAAAACAAGAATGATCTGAGAGACATTTTAAATACCCAAGACGTTAACGGCGATACTGCTCTTCATCTGGCTTGTTTATGTTCAACAAAAAACAAACTTAAAAAACAACATGAAAATGTAGTAAAAACTTTATTGGAATCAGGGTCTGATCCAAACATATACAACTATACAGGCGAGATGCCACAGCACATGTTGATGCAATGCCGATGTTGTCTTAAGACGAATATCTTAGAACTTCTATGTTTGCGAACTGTGGATCCGAAAAATTCATCTATGGCAGATAGGCTAATGCAATATATCTGTAAAACATTTTCGTATTTTAAGAAAATGGATGAAGATGTTTTTACTGATATTAAACAGACTTTATCATTTCTGTTGACTGATAGTCAAATGATTACTTCCTTTTTGAAGCATTGTCTAAATATGATGACAGATCCAAACCTAATTGTATTTGTTATTATGAAAGTTGATGCACTAAAAGACATAGAGAAAGACATTGTGGAAATTGCCATGAAGCAAAAAACTCTTTTAAATAGTGGAATCATTTTGACATTCATGTATTCTCACTTGACACAACAAGAACGAAACATTTTTTTCACACACAACAATCTGCATTCATTATTCGGATTCGGTGTTAAGAAATTGGTAGAAAAAGATACCATAATCAAATACATTGATAACCTATTTCAACAAAATTTGAATGTCAATCTAAAATCTAAAACTGGAGAAACATTTCTATCTTGGACACTAAAGCAAGCACCAAGTCTTAATAGGGCACACGTCATTAAATTCTTATTAGACAAAGGTGCAAATGCTGTTAGAAAAGAATCGATACGTGATTGTCTTCAGGCAGATGGAGATGATGGTGTAGTTTTGGAATGTCTTAAGCTTTTGCTACAACATGGGAGCAGCCTCTCTGATGGATGCCCATTGATATGGGCTGTAACCGCATCACCTACTAAATATAAAACATTAGAATTCATTATGGGGCATGATGATACAGACTTCAAGCAGTGCGATGAAAATGGACACACCGTTTTTCAAATCTTTATTGAACAGATGAGGTCTCCTAAACAAATTAAAAGTTCGGTACATTTATTTCGCAAACTATTTGAAAATATGGATAACAACGACGCCTTTATATTTACATTAAAAGCACATTTGTCGGATTCATTAGTCCTCGAAACTTTACCATATACAGATATTAACGGGACTGATTCTATCGGCAGAACTCCTCTTCAAAATGTTATTTACTATTATGAACATAATGAAGGAACAGGCGAATTAGAAATAATCAAACAAATTCTGAAACTTGATGGGAAAATTCGTAACGTAGACCATTTAGGACGCAACTTTCTACACACACTTGTCTCTAGAATGAAATCGGAAACAATACACATTCTTCTTTATTATTTATCTACAACAACCACTGAACAAATTCATGCAGATATTGATTCTCAAGATAATGACATGAACAGCGTTCTCCATCACGTGTGCTTTATCAATACTGGAGACCATAAACCTGATCTGCTTAACTGTTCTTCGCTTCGAATTTCAATAATGCGAATTTTATTGGCAAATGGTGCCAACATTGATATTGTAAACGCTAAGCACGAATCGGTTTTACATGTTCTTGTTCATTCTTACTTAGCTGCAAAATCTGAACACTACATGTATATACATCCTGTTGTAGAACTGATTAATTTGGTAATTTCTCATGGAATAGACAAGGATAAAAAAGACATAAACAACCAAACTGCCATAGATTATATACCGAAAGACAATGATACAGCATTTAGTCTCGCTAGAATGATTATGAACGAGATAAAACCAGAGAACATTATTTTAAAGGAGTCACTACCACAACTGAACGATTGACAATTTAGGAAGTTGTACAACTATCACTGAGGATATTTGTTACAAAAAGCGGGTTGATATTGTATGATAAGTACGCAATAAACCGGTTTTACTTTTCTTTTGGCATTGAAAATACTTTCTTGCTATAATGTGAAGAGATAATAAATAAACAATAGTTGAATACATAGTTCGTACACATGCTTAATGCTTATTTATGAAATAAAATGCATAATTGTGAAGTCGTAAGTGTTAATTAAAATAAAATGGTTGGGATAAATAGTGGCATGATTTGAAATTTAAAAGAAAATACCACGGGTTATTTTTATTGAATACATTAACTGCTTTACATGTATGATCGCTTCAACACTTATGTTCAACTGTAACTTCCAACCCACAACATTTTCAAAATTTGTTATGATGTCATTGATGCAAAAAAGGAAACCTTATAATATATGACAAAGTAAATATTCTGTACGTTTAATAACTCTGAAATTATTGGGAACTCAACTTCAAGTATTAAAAATCGTGTAATGTTATATCAAGACCTGAGATTACCCAAGGTTTTTTTTGTGGGGCTGATGTTGCCGAATCTTTTGTTTTCTATGTTGTAAATCGTAGATTTTTGTTTGTCTTTTGGACATTTTTTCGTATTTTGACACGGTACTGTTAGATCGTTTTTTATTTATCTTTTCCGGACGCCGAGGAAAATTCAAAACGAAAAGTTCATTTTCAAATAGCAAAATAAAAAGCTCAAACACACCAAACGAATGGATAACAGCTGTCATATTCCCGACTTAAGTTCAGGCATTTTTTTAGGTAGAAAATGGTGGATTAAACCTGGTTGTATAGCTAGCTAAACATCTAACTTGTGTGACAGTCGCATAAATTTCAATTTAAGCAGAATTAAGAAGCAGTTTTTATTAAAAAACAAAAACACAAATGTACATTTATTGGTTGTTGTTTAAATAAAATAAGAGACATAACGCCGAACTTTATATTGATTCCAGGGTTCTGTCCTCTGTGTTAGTTGGTTCATAGCATCAACGACGTAACTTTGTAATTACACAAATTACAGATTTCATAAGGTCGTATGTGAAGACTATGCAATATATATACTAGTATACACACACTGACGAGGAAAGGTGACACAGGGCCAGCGAAAGCTTTTTTTCTGTGAAGCCAAGTTGGTCGAGTGGTCTAGCGCGTTGGATACAGTGCAGGCGATTTGTTGTCACGATATCTCAGTAGCATGAGTTCGAATCCCGGCGAGGGAAGAACAAAAATATTTGCGAACGCAAATTTACAGATCTAACACGGTATAACATTGTTGGGCTGATGTTTAGACAAGTTGTATATATATATATATATATATATATGATTGATACATAGATGATATACGGTGATGAAAGACTTGATAGCATATGCTACAATCAAACAGCTGAGACGTGTGGTAGTGAATTGATTATACAATTAATTGCAATGGCTCATATTGGTCATAATAGTAAAAAAGGAGATGTGGTATGATTGCCAAGGAGACAACTCTTCAAAAGAGACCAAATGACACAGAAATTAACCGCTAATGTAAAAGATCACCACGCGGCCTTCAACAATGAACAAAGCCCAAACCGCATAATACGCTATATAGGCCCCGAAATCACAAATACAAAACAATTCAAACGAGAAAACTAACGCACTCATTGATGTACAAAAACAAAATGAACGAAAAACAAAAATGTAACACAACAACAATCGACAACTACTGTATTAAGGCTTGAAAGTTTAAAAAGAATGTTTAACCATTTTGTTTAAATTCACTTCTTGTAAATGCATCTTTATTAGTCAGAGGTAAATATAAATGCACTTAAAAAGTCTGAAAATAGCTCTCAATTCTACAGTAAAAATAATAAATACATACAAAGCAATCAACGGATATCGTTGTTATTAGATATATTGTTAAAAGAAACATAAAAATAGATTTACATATACATATAGCTGTTGGAAGTTCAAGTTCTCACCCAGTTATAGAATTAACCATTATAGGGATTGTGAATTATTTCATGAATATTACTGTTGTTCTGTGCCCACCAATGGAAGAATGGTTGCAAGCAGGATGAGTCAATTTCGAAGATACAAGCACTCTGTTTAAATCCACTAAAATTCCTATATTTCTCCTGTCATCACCATTGATATTAAGTAATTCTTTAATGATGGCATTGTCACGCGTTTAGATTTTGAATATGCATGGCTTCATGTAACTAGGAAAACTTCAGCAGTAAAAGTGTTTATTACTGGATCTGTAAATTATGAATAAAATAATTTCATAAACAGACATTTATTCCTTAATATCTATAAATAAATACACATTTTTCATTTGTCAATTTGGGGCGTTTCATAGCTGTTTGCGGTATGGGCTTTGCTCATTGTTGAAGGCCGTGCGGTGACCTATAGTTCTTAATTTCTGTCATTTTGGTCTCTCGCGAAGAGTTGTCTCATTAGAAATCATGCCACATCTTCTTTTTATACATAGCCACCAACTGAAAATACATGAGAAAAACACTCAACACTCGATTAGATGTCAGTTTACTAAAATGCACGGTGCGTATTAAGCTGAAAGCGATATACACATTCAAATTTACAGTTAAACTTGTTGACATTGTAATGTTTTAATCAAGCCAATATGCATGCCAATGTTTTAATGAAGCAAGTGATGCTTTACCTCTCGGTAGGCAGATAACAAATTGTGTTAATTAAGCATGTTACCTGATGGCATTTGAAGCTCACCTAATTAATTCTAATAATTATACCACTTTTCGCTAAATTGGATTTTATTTTATTTTTAACTTTAATTGGCAGCAGTTCTCCTAAATGAATGTTCTTTAGTGATGGTTTTCCAATTACTGTCAAATTTCTTTCAACTTTGAACAAATGTATTTAAATCTGCATGATCTGCAACACAATTGCTCCACTAAATGAAAGCAAATGTTTACGGGCAATAATACATAGGTACTGTGAAGTAATATTTCCCATAAAAGATAATCACCTTTTGGAACACTTGCATAAAGAGCACTTTGGTTTTTAGTGTGGATAATTAAATACGTAGATATAAGAAGATGTGGTATGATTGCAAATGGGACAACTCTCCATCCAAGTCACAATTTTTAAAAGTAAACCATTATAGGTCAGATTACAGTCTTAAACACGCAGCTTTGGCTCACACCGAATGTACGTTTCAGTGGAAACGAAACAAACACATCCTGCTGTACACAAAGACATATAGTAGACTCCATACACCATTTACCGATTAGTTAGAATACTTTAAGGGTCAACATTATGAAACCTGACCAATTTAAACCAAAAATATGTGGTTGTCGATACATGTTTATGATATAGCGATAACGAAATTGACATTTCGAAACTAAAGTGTTCAGATTTTATCATCGTTTTCATTTAATTACTGTAACGGGTTTTTTTTAAAGGGAAAAAAACGTTTTCATACCTTCTATTTTTATTTTATTTTTGCAAAAGGAATCTTTCATTACTACTCATATTTAAGGTAACAAGACCAATACCGTGTCGGGATCTGCGTCGCTGCAAGCAATTGTTTGAGGCAACCTGTTTACTAAATCATAGCTAACCATTCCCTGGGGTTTAGGGCGCATTTGCGCCAAATTTTACAAAATCTAATCTCTCATATGCGTCACAAGTTTATATTTCATTTGCGCCACACAAAAAACCACGTTTGCGTCATTTTACAGGTAACATAAAATGGAAAAGTTTTAAATATTCAGTGCGGCAGAAAAAACCTATAACGATTCCGATTATTTTACACTAGACACCTAAAAAGTACCTAGAATGAGCAAACTTAAAATGTATAAGCCAAGAGTAGTGTATAAACTGCATTATCAATCGAAATGAGTTTTCATAGACGTTAACATATATTTTGTAGGTGCCAAAAATAATTGACACTAGTGTGTTCATAGATTTTCTGGCAGTGTTTAATTAGAGACATTTGTTATGATAGTAACTGCACTTAGTCAAACCTAATGATAATTTATTAATGCGTGTAGTTCAATTAAATGCAGGATGTTTGGGCTTTTTTTTTACCTGTAACACGGAAGAACACTTGCGCTTTAGTCTTTGATGCACTTAAATTAAATTGACCAGACATATGCGCTTTTAACATATGATAGATTAACAAAATTTACTTCAACCAAGGAACGACGTTAACACATTCGTTGATACATGTAGTTTTCCACGTACAAATCTCAAAATCAGAAAGAATATTCAGGCAAACGATGGAGAAAAAGAAATTAACATGGATGAAACTTTTAAATTTTTGCCCTTAATGTTTTAAGCAGCAACGAGCCCTTACATTTTAACAATAATTCTATCAGTGTACCATGCGCGTCTCATCTACCAGTTGACAAAGTTTTGTTTAGATGAAACTACTTATGCTGGAATGAATTTTAAACTGCTGACATTTGTGATTTTATTTTAGCTGCTCAATTTTTAGTTTTCTGTTTCGAGTTTCAGTATGAACTTATCTACATGCGTATTCCGTTTTTCTCTCTGGCCATAGTTGTCCGTCTGTTATTTTAACCAATGTGTGAAAACTATTTCCTCGATTTCTGATTCATTATTGTCCCATTAGATCTTTTCTTTAAAAAATGAAAAAAAAAATAGTTTGATGTATTAGGCAAAATAGGTACGAGAGAACAGATGAATTTTATTTTAAGTGACATCTTCTGAATTCACACAGACTGACATTGATTTTCTTGTCAATTAATGGAACAATTAGACTGCTTGTAATATTTGCCAAAACAATTTAGGAAGAATACAAAACAATATGCATAGAACGTACATTACTGCACATAAACGCAAAACAGATGCAGAATTATAATAAATAATAACATGCGCCTTTCTCATAAAGTCATTGTTCTCTAGATTACGACGGCATCTTTAAAATGATGAATTATTTCTGCACGAATAGTTAAGCAGTGAAATAACTAGTTATTCCCAATGAATGAATTCCTAACGTTTACGGAAGGGGTTATTAGCATGAAAGTGATGAAGCTTACTTAAACATGATGAAGTTAGTTTTATAGTTATCATTTTGTGATAGATCGGTATGACTTTTTTCATGTTATTTACAGCAAGTCTCTTTTTTGTTGGAGTATTTAATGTTTTCCCTAGAATTCTGGCGTCTGAACACGGTAAGTAGTTCTTATTTTCAATAGTTTTTGTATTACATCAATATTTGAGCTCCAGATATAGTTGGGTCTAAAAGAAAATTAAATCCAAAACCAAAACCAAAACGATTAGACTTTATGCCAGATTTTTTTAATTTTATATCTGAAGACACTACAACATAATGAGAACCGATTTAAATCAAGTTTCTATCTTTTCTGTTACAGCACAGCTATCATCTTATTGTCGGATTTCATTAACAAAACTAAAGTAGATGTTTTATTGTTTCTATACCATCTGTTCTTAATTAATATAAACATAACACATAAATGTCATCGAACATTAAGCTTATAGTACACACAGTTTTATTCTTGAACAATCGCACTATTTCACTCATATCTGAAAATACATACAAAACTATGAAATAATAATTAACTTGTATAAAGTTAGACCCCCAAATCTTTAGCTATTCACACATTTTTCTGAAGGTCATGAGTACTTTTTCGTTACATTTATATTTTAAGTAACTGTTCAAGAAAGTTTCCTCACAAATAATTCTATTTTACTGTTTCGAACTATTTTAAAATACACTAAAAGTTGAAATTACGTCTTATATTTTTATTTCCCGGTATTCTTGAGATAATTATCATGTATTGATGGACGATCTATGATAGCGTCTGTTTCTAGATAAGTTTTAGAAAACGTACTTTAATACTGAGGACCACAATGAAAAAGTATATTGCTGAATGAAAGAGAAAACATCTAATCATACATCTGTAGATATTATTCACAAAAAGATCTACTTAGTTAGGCTTATTTTCTTTTATTACATTTATGAAATTAAAAATAAATACAAATTTTCGAATAAAAGAAATTTGAGAATGGAATCGGGGAATGTGCCAAAGAGTCAAAATATAAAAAAGAAGATGTGGTTATGATTGCCAATGAGACAACTGTCCACAAGAGACCAAAATGACTCAGACATTACTAGTAACAACTAAAGGTCACCGTACTGCCTTCAACAATGAGCAAAGCCCATACCTCATAGTCAGCTATAAAAGGCCCCGATAAGACAATGTAAAACAATTCAAACGAAAAAACTAACGGCCTTATTTATAACGAAAACAAATATTCCCCAATTCCTTTCTCAATTTTATGTAACAAATAAACAAACGACAACCACTAAATTACAGGCTCCTGATTAAAGAACAGAAAACAGCCAAATGCCACTAACTGGTCTTCAACACAGCGAGAAAATCCCGGAGTCGGGCTTCAGCTGGTCCCTAAACAAAAATGTATATTAGTTCAGTAAAAATGGAGGTCAAACATATTTCATCAGGGAAAAAATAGTCCTTCTTAAAACAATGAGTTACGTAACCGCATTTGAACAAAATACTTTTTAGAAATGCAACGGCTGACAACAATTCTAAAGGTATATTTTCAGATGGAAAACAAATTATCATTCACCAGATTGTTTTTATTCTTATTAAGTTTTGATAAATGTGTTACATAATATAAAAAGAAAACTGTTGGTAATTGCAATTTGATTTAAACGATTTGTTATTACTAGTTTCGATTAAGTGATGTAAACGTTCACTTAGCTACACCGGCAAAAACTACATGTAGATTCATTTTTCACCTGAAAAACTAATCAGTGAAAATCTTTTTTAATAAACGAATTTAAGAATAATTTAAAACAGATGAAAATATTAAGGATATCAAATGTTAAGGCATAAGCACAATCTATAATGAATTTAAAGTATTTGAAATAGAATGGAGGACTACACCCTTAATTTGAGATGCCAGTAATTTTAATACGACATAAACTAACCATCACAAGAAATCAAAAGATATATAGATATATTAACTCGCATACTGCAACAAAACTTAAAGACAGGATTTTAGACAACATTTCATACTCTTAATCACCTTAAGTCAAAAGAGGGTGTTTTAGGTGCTTTAGAACAAAAAATGAAGTATACTTTTTACAATTATTTGGAAAAGGGGAATAAAAGATACAAGAGGCACATTTAAACTTATGAATCTAAAAACCTTCTGACAACGTCATGGGTACAAAAAAGACCAACAGACAAACAGAAAAACAATAGTACGCAAAACACAACATAGGAAACTATTTACTGAGAACGACGAACCCCACCAAAACTAGTGATCTTAGGTGCTCCGGAAAGGTAGGAAGATCCTGCTCGACATATGGAAGAGATACAAATCTTAATAAAGACACTACTCTATAACATTTTTAACAGTACAAGAAAGATGATTTATTTCCTGTAAACTACTCAGATTTTCAATTGAATAACAAATTAAATTCACCTTAAAAAATATTTCCAAAATATACTTAAATCATAATAATGCATTTTTCTTCAAATTTTCAACAAATAAAAATACGTAAATATCATGATTGTTACCATTTATTGTCAATCAAAATAGTTTAAATTGTTGCACCTTTCTTTAGACAGTAAAAACGTCATTTCAGAAATGAAGACTTACATATGTTTAGAGTTATGGTAATACATTTTCAGTATCTGCTGTTCAAAGAATAAAAAACTTAGAAGAACAACTTTATAATCATTTAAAAGAAGAGTATCAAGGCGCCTATGTCAATGAGGACCAATTTCATCTCCGTCAGTCATATACGTTACAGACATACAAACGGAGAAAGGTAAGTACACACAACATTAAATTATACACCAGGAACTGATTTTAGATTTAGAGAACGAAATAACATTGTAAAGTATATATTTAGTAAAACCTCTTTATTTAACTAGTATTGGGTCAACAGTCATACGGAGAGTCAATATGACATAACACACTGGGTTTACTTTCACCGAGTCAGCACCAATATAGATATACAGTTAGAAAAACACCAAGGAATGATCGCAGTTACAAAAAGTAAGCTTAAATAAAATTGAGTGTGGAAATAGAGAATAGAGATAACAACACGACCAAAGAACAAACAAAACAGCCCAAGGCCACCAAGGCCATCAATACAGCGAGAAAATACTACTTTTCGTATATCAAAGCATTCCACTGTTTGTCTGTTCCTCTTTTTTCTTTTGCAAATAACGTAGTCATTTTCAACCTAGCCTATTTATTGCCCCTTTTTTCAGTTTTATAACTTTATTTTAGTCAATTCAATTTTAAAGCAACAAATACTAGTCTGATGGTACAGTCCACAACATATTTGATTAAAAGCGGTAAGGGACACAAATCGTATGTAACCCCCACACCCGGGGGGGGGGGGGGGTGTTACTGACTATCCTTTCGGATATAACTGTGCCGACAGCACTTGCCAAATCATATCCTATTCTAACCAGAAAATATTGAAAAACATACCCTGTTCTATACACGCTCAGAAAATGTATACCCTGTTCTAGACCGTATAACATGGATGCAGTTCTAGACCCGGGTTCTAGACGGTATCTTAAACAGTTGAAGAAGCGATCCTGTTCTAAGCAGCAGGGTATGAAAAAGTGACCCTGTTTTGCGGCACACTCATACCACTAAAAATATAGGAAGTATCCCCCCATGGGATGAAACCGGCCATGATTTAGTTTTTTGTTTGAAGAATACATACATGCCCGAGATTAACATTTGGATGGTTGAACTCTTAAAGCTGTTGTGCACAAGCAAATTCAATTAACATTAACTATTTATCCATAACCGTCTAAGTCTAAAGTCAGGAGCCTGTAGTTTAGCATATTCGCTAGACAAGGGTTACGATCCACTCAATCGTAACCCTTGGCTAGCGAAGATGATAGTTTAGACGTTGTCTTTTTACTGCCTATCAATTTTTTTTACGTTTATTGTTTTGTCAAAAATAAGTCCGTATTTTTTTCGTTTGAACTGTTTCAGATTTTGCCATGTAATGACTTATATAGATGATTAGACTGTATAGGTTTTGCCAATTGTTGAAGGCGATATGAGTTAAGTAAATCCACGTTATTTGAACTGCTTAGGATTTTTTCCTCATGAGTCATCACACAACATCTCCTTATTTCAAAAGATCAACTTTAAGTTCCCGTGTAAACATTTTGAATGATATGGCTTTTTATCCATTGATGTAAAATCATAAATAGAACAACTTTTACTTCTTATTGTTTAATTTAAAATTTTCCAAAATTGACAACTGTTTTACAGACTTAAGGACCAAAGGTTTAAAATGGCCTGAATTAAATATATGGTATAGTACCTACCATTTCCCTAACCCTTGTACCGTTAACATAACGAATTATTAATACACTTTACAATCATTCACTTTTTGTATGGATTATTCATCAAGAAAACATGTCATGTCATGTGACTGACTGACAAACAAGAAGTTATAATGCAGTTACGGTTAATATATTTTCTTCAGTTTGATAAATGCCTTGTCATACAACCGGAATCTATTAATGTCTCGCCATTCTTAAGTTCGCTCTTCCTGATAACTTGTATCACACGATTTGTAGACGATGGTTTTAGAGGCTCGTAAGGCTAGTCAGATTCTACTTAACCGGTAGATCAATCATAGAATTACATCACAGAATAGTTTTTGGTAATTAAAATTCATGTTATTTCACCAATTTAAAACAAAACTTTCACCTGCCAGGAGTCGTTATTTTAGGATATAATACATAGAATTAGTAAATATTCATTATTAAATTTCAGAACTTGAATAAAGAACTTCTCTCAGAAATTAACAAAGTAAACCTAGAATCGTTGGCCTCAGAAGATAGAATAAATGTTCGAATCTTACGGGACTATGTGAAAACATTTGTTAGAGGTCATAGATGGGTAATGTGAGTATACATTTATATATTGATTTTCACCATTTACATATAGTATGCAACACACACAGAAACGAACTATAATATAACAATGGCCATTTTCCTGACTTGGTACAGGACATTTTAAGAAAAAAATGGCCGATTGAACCTGGTTTTGTGGCTAGCCAATCCTCCCGCTTTTATGGCAATTATCAAAACTTTATGATTCCATTTATGAAGACAATATAATGGGATTGTAGAATTATGCTACCTTAAATCTGGTTTTATAGCTGGATATACCTCTCACTTGTATGACAGTCGCATAAAATTATCATTAGCTATGTTAAAATAAAAGCAAACAGATATAATAGGTAAAAATGTCAAAAATAGGAGTACAGCAGTCAACATTGTGTTCCAATCTTGATCACTATAATAGCAGAGAAATACATCAACAACGAAAAAAGATATCAAAGACAAAGCACATAAACAAATTCAACAATAAGAATACAAACAAATATCATAGCACAATGACGGGATGCAGAAGGACTGGATGTATGAGTACCGAGCCACTCCAAAAGGTTATTATAAAAAATGAACTAAACAGTAAAGGTTAATAAGTTACAAAGACAAATGAAAGAATCGCATTTGACATTTAACAAATACAATCTGATAATATACGATAGTGTAGCACTGCAATTATATATTTGCATATTATTGTGTGTTAGTTTATTCTACATTAACTAGATGTATAGAAGAAGGTTGAGATCTCACAAAATATGTTTAACCCCGTCGCAATTTTGCGCCTGCAAAAAGTCAGAAGCCTCTGACCTTTGGTAGTTTTGTATATTTTTTTTTTAGTTTGTTACTGACTTTTATGTTATGGAGTTTAGTATGACGCCCATTTTCACTGTTTTAGAAATGTCCTGTACCAAGTCAGGAATATGGCCATTGTTATATTATAGTTCGTTTCTGTGTGTGTTACATTTTAACGTTGCGTCGTTTGTTTTCTCTTATTTTTGAGTGTAATTTCACATTGCGATAAGACGTGTCACGGTACTTGTCTATCCCAAATTCATGTATTTGGTGTTGATGTTATATTTGTTATTATCGTGGGATTTTGTCTGATGCTTGGTCCGTTTCTGTGTGTGTTACATTTTAGTGTTGTGTCGTTGTTCTCCTCTTATATTTAATGCGTTTCCCTCGGTTTTAGTTTGTTACCCCGATTTTGTTTTTTGTCCATAGATTTATGAGTTTTGAACAGCAGTATACTACTGTTGCCTTTATTTAGTACACATTTTTGTTTAGGGGCCAGCTGAAGCCCGCCTCCGGGTCCGGAGTTTATATTGTGTTTGACTGATTTTTTCAGCCATGTTTTACTGTAATATATTTTAAGGTATGGTGCCCTAAATCCTTTCAATAATCTAGAAGGTATATATTCTACAGACTTGGAACATTTACCCGTACAGGTAAGACAATACTAGATCCTTCCATGTTCTTGATTATACTGCTGTCTTATTTAAAGTTGTTTTACACAAAACACCATGATAAGTTCTACATGTATATGTAATGTAACTGCAGTTAAACTAATATGGCAAATCTGTTAGACAACGCTTAAGTCAGAGGAGTTAACTGGGTTTTTTGTTTGGTAACGTTTTTCAAAGTAGCTATAATATATGGCTTTCTCTTGAAACTTAGTGTCTGGATCCTATCTTATCCTGTTTCGTCTATATATATAGTTCACGCACAAAGAGTTTAGAATCATACTTTACTATCATAATGTCGTTAAAAAGTTCAAAAATGATTGGAACTGTATTCACAGAACGAACTTCACGACTAAATGTTTGTTTCGTAATATACATTTCAGATTTATGAACAGATATCCTTGATGAGGAAGGCAATACGATTAAAAAGAACAAACCATTTGTCATCAATGGTAGGTAATTATAGGGTTACATTTTTGAAATTACCAATCTCATTGTATCTTATAACACTTGGTACTACACTCGCCTTGACAAACTTACAACTGTCATTTGCTAATTATCCGACCATATTGCCAAAGATGCAATTTTGACAATTTAAAGAAGCATATCGGCTCGGGGTCAGTATAAATACGATGCGTTAAGGTAAGGTGACATACACAAATAAAACAAACAACGGATCCGAATTATCACCAAAATACATCTATATATACAAGGATGTATTTATAAGAGCTGCTACTCATTGTGTCTGTCTTGTACCTAGTATTGCATAATATAGCATTTGCATCACAACGAATATTCATGGAATACTTGATACCATTAGTCAATCAATCGAACAAACAAATTCATTTTCATATTGTATTCACAATACTGACCAAAACAAACAAATCATATGTTTTCAGTGAACATATACGACAAAAAGTTATGGATCTAAACTATTGTGTCAGCAGATTACATCCCAGCTCCTTTGTTTTAACAGGAGTGATCTGAGCCGGATCACCCCTTCTAGATCACCCCAGTTTCAGTTTCTTTGTTATGCATGCTTTCCTTTGTTCTGTAACATTTTGGCGGGAATGTCAAATTCACTATAAAACTTATAATTAATTATACGGTCAAAATTCACGTAGAAAAAATCCAGTGTATATGCTGGGATTCGAACTCAAGACCTTTAGCATATCAAGCTACGGCACATACCACTACACCAGGACGACTTGATACGAACTAACAGTAATTTAACATACTTAAAGGAAGCAAGCTATTTTATAAGTGGGGCGAGTTGGTAGACCTTTATTCAGTGGGGTTTAAACCTTTTTCGTTAATAAGTGAGTTGTCAGACTGATTGTTCAATTTGATTTTACACTTTTTCAAAAGTGGGGCGAGTCGTATATACTCATCGTGTTCGGGGGTCATAAAGGTTATACATCATATAGTAATATATAAAGTATATTATAATGGTTGTGTGGGGCGAAACTAGATTTTATGAATTGTAAATCGTTTTCGTCTAATCTAAAACAGCTGGGATGTAAAATAGTTATCCCATTCGGACTTGGTGTGTCAGTATTAGATCACCCTCTGGCCTCCGGCCATCGGGGTGATCTTACACTGACACACCGCGTCCTTGTATCTTTAATAGTTATCCCAAAAGGACGCGGTGTGTCAGTGTTAGATCATCTCGATGGCCGGAGGCCAGAGGGTGATCTAACACTGACACACCAAGTCCGAATAGGATAACTATTTTACATCCCAGCTGTTTTAGATTAGACGAAAAACCGTCTACAATTCATAAAATCGAGTTTAGAACGCCACACAACCATTATAATATACTTACTTACATATATTACTGTATGATGTATACCCTTTATGACCCCTGAACACGATGAGTAGATATCAAACAATGTCAACTCGCCCCACTTGCCAATCGGCCCACACTATATCGCCACTTTATAAAAAAATCGCCCCACTATTGTTTGCCGACTCTTCCCACTTTTGAAAAAGTGTAAAATCAAATTGAACAATATTAGTCAGACAACTCACTTATTGGCGAAAAAGGTTTAAACCCCACCGAATAAAGAAAGGTCTGCCAACTCACCCCACGTATAAAAATATCTTGCTTCCTTTAAGTATGTTAAATTACGGTTAGTTCGTATCCAGTCGTCCTGGTGTAGTGGTATGTGTCGTGGCTTGATATGCTAAAGGTCTTGAGTTCGAATCCCAGCATATACACTGGATTTTTTCTACGTGAATTTTGATAGATAGTCTTTTCCGTAAAATTAATTATAAGTTTTATAGTGGATTTGACATTCCCGCAAAAATGTTACAGAACAAAGAAAAGCATGCATAACATAGAAACTCAAACTAGGGTGATCTGGTAGGGGTGATCCGGCTCAGGTTAATAACTCGTATTATCATAATATTAATCACAAAAATTACATCCCAGCTCCTTTGTTCTAACAGGGGTGATCTGAACCGGATTCACCCCTGTTATAACAAAGGAGCTGGGATGTAATTCTTGTGTAATAATATTATGATAATACGAGTTAACTATGTAGCTCAAAACTGTTAGAAATAAAAAAGATCTTTAAACATTGATTGCTTACAAACAAAACATTGCACAATTCACTGTATATGTCAAAGCATACCAATCCAATCCCTGACTAACTCGCTTACTTACTCCCAAACTTACTGACACACGTGTTATTGTAGGTGAATGTGATAGAAAGATTACAGAATGATATGAATCTACATCTATCTCCATTTCTGTCACGGAATAATAGTAGGTGTGTTGTAGTTTACAAAGAATCGATTCATGTTTTAGGATATCTGTCACTTCATTATGCATTATGTATGTTTGTACGTACCAAACACAATCAAATAAATGTGAAATTTACAATTATTCAAATTCGAACTATTTAATTTGCAGAATTCTGAAATAAATAAACACATGAAACTTGTCCATTTCGTTAGATTTGATATTCTTTTTAACTTTTTTGTCGAACATGAAATATTCAACGCTATGTTAGTATGTAAAAACACTCTCAGTTAATCACTCAACATGATTAATAACATTAATAATCTACTGATTTCTGTTCTTCAGTATTCCACAAAGATCATTTCAAGACAAAGGAATTTTAAGACAGGTTCAGATGGCCTACGAAGCTTACGTCGAGCTTGACTCTTTCCTTATTAACGTAAGTACTTGAACAATTAGTTCCTGTGTCGTTTCGCTGTCTACTGTTGTTTATGGTATTTGTCTTAACCTTATTTATACATAGAAATTGACATTGGGAAATTTGAGAGGGTGGGAGGAAATGAGAATATGTGCCTTACAAGGTTAGCGCTAATTGAAACCATTTTATGTACCCGTCGAAAGTGCGAAGTTTGTAATTAAATGTTTGCGGATAGTTGCTGTATGACATGCTTCATTTTGATGTATAAATGCACTGGTGCCTCTAATCTATCAGTGTGAGCATTTTATGTGTTTCATTTCCGTAGTTAAAATGTGGAATTACCAAATACATATGTTACTATATTATATGAACAATAAACACATATCAATGATATTTCCAGGAATACATTCCAGCTACCAGAAAAGCACCCGGTCTCCACTCCATGAGAAATGGTATAGGATATTACAAAGCTTGTCTGAAATTCCATACTACATCAGATATGTCTCCCGATGAAGCTCACGTGACAGGTTTAGATGAAGTAGAAAGAATAGCCAAACAAATCAATAAGGTCAATATTTTTTGGCTAAAATTTAATGATATAATCTGATAAAACACGTCTTCTAAATTTCGAATTTCAATTTCGTTGTACCAAAAAATATCCACTAAAACATAACTAAATATTTATTGCTGTACAGTAATGACAGAGGGGTGAAAAATATCAGACGGACAGTCCAACTCATAGATCGAAAAATAAACTGACAACGCCATGGCTATCAAAGAAAAAGACAAATAGACAAATAATAGTACACAAGACACAACATAGAAAACTAAAGACTAAGCAATACGAATAATGAAATATTATGGACATACAGCCTGTCGAAACTATTTACTGATTTGTTGGCACTGCACAAGGTCTCACATTTCTGAGATTACATTTACAAAAAATCCATTGGATGTTTACTTATAGATATTGTAGTCTTATTACACCAGGGTTTTCGATATCACAAACTGGTCAAAACATTTACTAAATTTTATCACCGGTATAAGGAAATAATTCGTAAATATAACTCAACATGCAGACATCTTATACGTTCAAGTATTTCACATCCAAAATTTTATGGAAATATTCTTTATAAAGCACAAAAATGTCAGTATTCTCCTCAGAAACTTACAAAACCTTTAAATAGACTTATTAAAAGGGGATATAGTTACGATACTGTTGTCAGGTCATTAAAGATTGCATATTTTGGCTTTAACATTGATTCACTGATAGGATCTTTGCATCGGAACTAAAACACATTTATTTCTAAAAAAACAGTTGTTGGCATGGCACGGGTTATGTTCTTCTCATATATTTTATGATAGTATGATACTAAACCCCTAACGGGAGGGATTGTACCTGATATTCATATGATGAAGACATAATCTTTCAATCAGTTTAATTGAGGTCTGGAGCTGGCATGTCAGTTAACTGCTAGTAGTCTGTTGTTATTTATGTATTATTGTCATTTTATTTATTTTCTTTTGTTACATCTTTTGACATCAGACTCGGACTTCTCTTGAACTGAATTTTAATGTGCGTATTGTTATTCTTTTACTTTTCTACATTGGCTAGAGGTATAGGGGGAGGGTTGAGATCTCATAAACATGTTTAACCCCGCCGCAATTTTGCGCCTGTCCCAAGTCAGGAGCCTCTGGCCTTTGTTAGTCTTGTATGATTTTAAATTTTAGTTTCTTGTGTATAATTCGGAGTTTAGTATGACGTCCATTATCACTGTACTATTATGCATATTTTAGGGGCCAGCTGAAGGACACCTACGGGTGCGGGAATTCTCGCTACATTGAAGACCCATTGGTTGCCTTCGGCTGTTGTTTGCTCTATGGTCGGGTGGTTGTCGCTTTGACATATTTACCATTTCCTTTCTCAATTTTAGTCACATAGAACTTTATTTCTATATTTGAGTAGTTGTCAATGGCTTTGAACTAGCTTTCTGTAACTGTAAGTAAATGTATCAGTATCGGTCTGTTTTTTAGTGTTAGTCGATTTTGTGCGTGGAACCAGTCTCCTGAATTTAAAGATTCAACAACGGTGTGTTCTTATGGTGACCTTTGCACATATAATGAGATTGTTTACACTATTGTCCCATGTTAAGGAAACGCTAAGAACTTTAAACTTGTTAGACCTTTTTCATTCTGTGTATGTCTATCAAAATGCTGTTCACCAGTGCTTGTTGTTTGTTTTTCAGTCGTTCATATTTTTATTTCGTTTATTGATACGTTAAAAATCAGGCTAAAGTTTTTCCCATTTGGATTGTTTCACAATTTATGATATTTTAGATTTTATAGTTGACTACACGGTATGGGTTTTACTCATTGTAGAAGACCATAGTGAGACATATTGTTGCTAACATCCACATTTTAGTCTCAGGTGAAAAGTTGTCTAATTGGAAACCACAACACTCTGCCTTCTTTTTTTTTTATTATTCGTCTTGTATCTGCTACAATTCATTTTCATTGGCGTCCAACGTATCACTGGAGAATTATTAAGATAGGGAATTAGTTATCACAGATTACTTAAAATCTTAATAAATTCTTTTCTAAATAACTTTTTACAGACTTAAGCTAAGTAATATTAAAGCCAGCTGTGAAATTAACGTTGAGTCAAACGCTTTCTTTCCTAAAAATATGATACGTTTAAATAGCTGAAGCGTCATGATGGTTATATATATTAAAAGCAGTATTTGAGCAATGATTTTATACAGGAATGCTATCATGGACTATGAATAATATAATGTTTGGCAATTATTATCTTTTGATGTGGTACATATTTACTGAAACACAAGACAGAAGTTGTTTTATTCCGTATTCCGAATAATAATAAATAAAGTCAACAGTAGTATACCGTTGCACAAAAGTCACAAATCGACTGAAAAAAAAAATCCGGACCACAAAACAAAACCGAGAGAGACACATCAACCACATGAGGAAACAAAGGAACAACAGATACACCGAAATGCAACAAAAAGAAACACCAACACACAGAGAAACAAACCCCCCAATAACAACTGCCACATTTCCGACTAAACACAGGACATTTAAGAAAAAAATGATGGTTAGAACCTGGTTTAATGACCTGCCAAACCCCCGTATACCAAAATCCATCAAAAAAATAAATTACAAAAATACCAAACTCCGAGAGAGTTTCTTATCAAGTGGCAAAATCAAAAGCTGAAACGCATCAAACGAATGGATAACAACTGTCATAATCCTGACTTAGTACAGGTATTTTCTTTTGGAGAAATTGTGGATTAAACCTGGTTTTATAGCAATTTAACCTTTCACTTGTGATAGTTGCATATTATAACATTATATTGACAACGATCTGTGAACAAAACAAACAGACACAATAGATAAAAATGTCAAAATAGGGGTACAACAGTCAACAAATGATTTTACCATAGTTATATACATAAAAGATCGCGGCGTTCTCGGTTCATTTACCTCCGGCAGGTGAGTATGCTGTTTTTATTCATTATCCATTTCATATAGAACAAGTTCTATCAATATGGAATAACTCAAGTTATCGATCTTTGAATATTACAGATAAAAGATCAGTTGAACTTTAACACAGATTTAACAACATTTGTCAAACATGTACAATATCATACAACTATCACGCCAGTGAGTATACAATAGTATTTCGATTACTTAAATTATATCTGAGTTTAATACCAGAAGTAAAGGGTTAAATGTACATTATTTTTTAAAATTGTTATTTGGATGGAGAGTTGTCTCATTGGCACTCACACCACATCTTCCTATATCCAATTAATACATTTTGTACGTCTTGTCTTTCAAGATCTGAAGTACATCATATTATGATAATCAATAATTTGGACCGGTACAAGAGAGAAGCCAAATTTCTTTGTACTGAACCGTCAAACATTTTATGTCATTTTTAAAATTTCAGATGCAGCTAAATTTGTAAAAAATACTTACACCTAACCGACACATATATTTGCTTCTTTTTTAAGGTTTCTCTTTGCAATCTAATGATTAAGATCGTTGCATTATAATTCTTATTTGATTGGATTTAATTATAATGCTCATGTTGCTTACTAGGATCAACAGTTTTTGATGGTACGTGACGTTTTAGAAACTGTGAATAATACACTACTGGATACAGTCTTCTACAAGTTACAGAAACCCAAAGTCGTGTAAGTAAAATAATGGATGGTGACATCGCGTTTCAATATGATTAATTAAAACAAAATGATCTTAAAAGCGTTTTGAGTGGTGCTGTAATAATCGCTATGTAACACTGACGATATATAAGAAATATCTAGTTTCGAAAAACGTGCTGGTTTTATCTTTTTCTTGGCTGTAAACAGAAAACATTTTTCAAATAGGGACAATCATATTGAGTAGACCTTAATGAGACAGGCAGCTGGCAGTAATTTGTATACATGATATCTAATTCCATGTAGACCGTATACAACATCTGTGTATGTAGATTTATCAACGTAAAACGGCCAAGATTTAGAATGTTTACTAAATAAAATACTAATAAAAATTATATGCATGATCGTGTTGAATAAAAAAAAATCTGTAAAAAAGTAGTGCTAATAAGTTTACAATGATATGATTTTAACCTGTATCTGTTTCTTTCAGATTACTTCCAATAATCGATGGGAAAGATTTGTCCTTAGGGTCATACAGAAGTAACGTTTTCTATATAAATTTAAATCCTTCTATAAACAGGTATGTTTTCAAAACCAAGAGTTCATCCAACAACTTCAGAATTTGTGGAAACTAAGTGCCCCGGCTATTATTTAGTTTGTTTTAGTACAATCCTTTTCTTTAGTCGAATGAAGACAGACAGATCATTTATTAGAAATTTTCTGTTCGTTATTTTGTCCAATCTATTCTGTCCTGGTCGAACACATTTTCATATTTTCATTTTTTTCTTTAAAGACGCTATCTATTATATCATGTTTTATGCCCCACCTACGATAGTCACTGGGGTAAAGCTGATGACCGTAACTGCATTCACGGTCATCCCAAGATGTCGGATGAAAAATTAGGTCAGTTTCTGTATTGTCTGTTTAAGTGTTTCTATATCATTTTCTTTACAAATCATACATTGAAACGATGTAAATTTATAAAAGAATCACTCGAAAATCACTAATTACTTCCGAGAAATGTGCATGAAACGGGAAATTCGATTTGAAAAAATCGTTAGGATGACCGTAAATCATAATCAAAATATTTTCAAGATGACCGTAACATAAAACAAGGATGACCGTGATTGGTAAAAAGATGACTGTAACTTGTAAAGGATGACCGTAATTTGTAAAGACTGACTGTAATTTATATAGGATGACCGTAACTTTTATAGGATGAACATCAATTCTAAGAAATATCCGTTGTATTCAAAGCTTTTTTGTTGAGTTTGTCGATCTCAATAGGGGCTCGGTTAGCGGATATAAATATGTTTCATAAATTCTTTTTTTAAACTATAATATAATTGGCCATATTTAGGATTTATAACAATGATAGTAAATTGCATATTTCTCGTAAACAATGAAATATTTAATGATATCGACGTTAAAATTTTAACACAAATTGACAGCGATACGACGAAAATTTGAAGAAACATGAATGTGTCCCTAGTACACGGATGCCTCATCTACACTATCATTTTCTATGTTTAGTGGACAATGAAAATGGGATAAAACTGTAATTTGGCATTAGAATTAAAAAAATCATACTATAGGGAAAATGTGTACTAAGTTTCAATTTTATTTAACTTGAAGCTGGACAAACAAACAGACGAACAGACGAACGAACGTACGCACAGACCAGAAAAAACATAATGCCAATAAATGGAGCATTAAAAACATTAATAATACATACGAATATTTGGTAATCGAGCCCATGTGTATGCAGGCGGAAACACTTTTGAAATAGAATAAAAGAATTGAAGCTCTGTGTGTATCGAGAAAGCGATAAATGTTAACTGTAATGTTTGATATAGTAACAAAATTTTAAAAAGTTAATAGAAACAAATAAAACGACAATTTTCTTATTTTAAAAACACCATTTGCATAAGTTTTCAATGTATCTGTTACATAGTAATGCAAAACAATAAGATATCAAGTCGACGACATGGTTCTTATCGGGGCCTATGCGGTATGGGCTTTGTTCATTGTTGAAGGCCTTACGGTCACCTATAATTGTTAATGTTTGTGTCATTTTGGTCTTTTCTGGATAGTTGTCTCATTGGCAATAATACCACATCTTCTTTTTTATATATAGTATCTATAAGTTGGATGTAGAAAATGCATAACCTCCGATTTTTTTTTATCACGGACGGAGAACATATCAATCTTTTAGTTCAGAAATTTTCGTGTCTGCCCTTCCATTATGTGAATCAAGAAAAAAATCCCCAAAACAGGTAACGATTGTATCGAAAAGAGAAAAATCGAGTGCACTGACCTTTTTTTGTTAGGGCATGTTTGGGTGTATATTTTGTCTTTAAAACGTACAAAGCAAGAGTATTTTATATAGCATCTCGCTTCAGATTCTATCATTATTATATATCAAAGCTACAGGTTGACTTTATAACGTAAAAAAATGACAGTACCATGCGCGTAGCTACGTTCACGTCAAAACGCCCGGGCGTACACTTTGATTTGGTAAAACAAAATATTTTCATCTAGATATTATTAAAAGAATTGGTTAACAGTACATCAACCTTCTAAGTCTTTCTTCAATTGCTTGTAATTTCGAATAAAAATGACAAAATTGAGGTGTCATATTTATATATATTTGTTCATTTTTTGTCTAAGTCTAAATCTACCGTGATTTCTATACTCGCTTTCCTTTTTAAAGCAATTCTTTATGTACTTTGATTCGAAATGGGGGTTTGCATTTTTTTTTTTAAATTATAACTGTGTAAATGTAGGTTAAGTATGTGGTTAAAGTTTTTATATATTAATAACTTTGTCAAACCGTCGTATGATTTTACGATAGATGGACAAAAACTGTTTATGGTCAAAAGAGTAATATACAGCGCATCATGACAAAATTATATATGATGAATTTTCCCTTAATTTATAGATTTTTAAAAGGAATTTCTTGAAGAAGTTACATTCTGAGGTTTAATTTTGGTACATATAAATTATTTGTAAAACCGTGGTCAAAGTTAATGAAACTTTTTTGGAGGAATACACGTATAGCGCAATAATAAATTTCCATCCTGGTATCTATGATGTCGAGTTAATTAACATGATAAATTTATAAACCTCCATATTTTGTTATGAAACTTGTGCAGCTATTAAATGAAAATATTTGATTTGTTTAAATCCTGTAGTTTAAACATATTTTATTGTTCCAAAAAGAGACAAATGGATTAGACACAAGTTTTTCAACTTTCAATCCTGTAATAGACTGATAAATGAATAAACTTTTACGGGGAGAAATTTCAGGCGAAAACCAGGGTTCTATTTACACATTTTGATATTGCACCTGAACAACTCAGAAAATTAATCATTTCATGTTCATTTATGATTCTAAATAAACAAGAAATAGATTAAACATAAAAAATAACCATTTTGAATGTTGTTATTGATATGAGTTTTCAATGGCAGGAATAGTATGTCATTTTCTATAACTTTAAAACTTCCGGAGGCTTAGCACCCGCTCATCTACCACCAGCTGGTTCATTGGCCTGGATCCAATAGGGCCTTTAGGCCCTGACCGAGCAGAGGCGGATTTCCCTTTTTGGGAAAAAAAAATTGGATGCTTATATAGGGAATCATTGAAGCGTGACTGGAGCGGGCCCCCTCTTAGGTCAGTCAGTGGGCCCCCACTTATGAAAATTTCTGGATCCGCCACTGCCGAGGTTCGGGCGTACACTTGAAAATGACCTAGCTACGCCACTGAGTACGAAAAGATGGAATATATGGGTCAAGTGAGATACCTATCTAATGAATCACAGAGTAGGTGTGTTCGAATAGCTATTTTTTTCTAAAAGTACTTGACGACAGTCTTTTAATTTGGATGATGAAAATGGATATCTTCGAAAAAATATGATTTTCTTGTGTGTGATAACTAGGGTTTATAATCTTCAACCACTAAAATTGTTTAGTCTGCCCTTCCACGAAATATTTTATTAGAATTTTTTTAAATGCTTAAGAATTTTCAAAAATTCCATCTGACATCCGAACAGACAATATTTTAAAGTTGAATCAATGCAGGCAAGATCATTAACTAATGCTCATTAGCTAGTAGATACATTTGTCTTTTAAAATATAACTGACATATAACGATCGATCGTAATGGTGTTATGTGGATAAATTTATTAGTTTTCAAGAGCAAAATTGGCAGAGCGTCATCCCTACAATGGCTTCCATTTCTACGATTGTGAGCATGAACTCGCGTAATGGGGAGATAATTTTGAAGAAGTGGAATCCTGACTGTATGAATAACATTTCTGTATACATTGTATATACAAATTGACAACGTTCCGCCTTGCGATACGCTTTTCGTACAATACTATTTTAAGGATCTACTTTGCCGGAGCTCACCTTCACTGATAAAACTCTCATATTAATATGTGTATACCAACACGATTGATCATTTGATACAAAAAGATAGTTATATAAATACGGATATTTCTTAGAATTGAGGGTCATCATTTAAAAGTTACGGTCATCATTTACAAATTACGATCATCTTTAAAGCAGTTACGGTCAGCCTTGTTATGAATCGCTGATTCTGTTACGGTCATCTCGATTGTGATTTACGGTCATCTTGGCGATTTTTTCAAATCGAATTTCCCGTTTCATGCACATTTCTCAGAAGTAATTAGTGATTTCCGAGTGATTCTTTTATAAATTTACATTGTTTCAATGTATGATTTGTAAAGAAAATGATATAAAAACACTTTAACAGACAATACAGAAACTGACCTAATTTGTCATCCGACATCTTGGGATGACCGTGAATGCAGTTACGGTCATCAGCTTTACCCCAGTGGATAGTTAAATGTTAAAGTTTTTGGTCAAGGTAGTTTTTGATGAACTTGAAGTCCAATCAACTTGAAACTCAGTACACATGTTCCCTATATAATATGATCTTTCTTATTGTAATGCCAAATTAGATTCCCCCAATTTAACGGTCCACTGAACATAGAAAATGATAGGACGAGTGGGGCATCCATGTACTGGGGACACATTCTTGTTTTCCCTTTATAACTTTTATTGACGTCATGGTATTTCGATGTGATTGTTTCATCATGCACGTCAATCTCCAACCCCAATCTTTACTTCTTCAGTTGTCATTTCTTAATAAAGCTTGCAAGCTCAAAGAACTTACTTGTTTATAATTAAGCAATATATCCTACTCTGAAATATTGTCCATTGTACTTCTGTCTATTCTTCATATGGGGATACATATGAGCTGTTAAGAAAAGAGAATTTTATTTATGGTTTTATTTTTTTGCGAATTTTTATAAATTTCCTTCCGCTTAAACAAGTAGTAGTTGCAAAATTTTATATTTATCAGGAAATGTGTTGTTATTTGTTAGTGAAATGTGTTGTTATTTTGTTAGTGAAATGTTTCGCTATATATTCTAAGTGTTTCATAGGTTTTCTTAGAAAATAATAAAAAATACACTTTAATTTTCAAAAAAACACAAACCGTAGCTTTTTATTTTAATTCACATCTTATTTATTTTATAAATCATACTTGACTAAAGTAGTTTTATAATTAAATGAACTTCATTTCAGATCATCTTTACTGACGATTCCATTGGTATTGCATGAGGCCAATCCTGGTCATCATTTCCAGGTAAATATATCGTTTAGTTTAAAAGTTTTTAAACGGTATAAAATTTCAAAGCAGAAGTATATGCTGCCAAGCTTAAAATTACATCATATATAAAAAATAAGTTCTTACTGATAACAACTAGATAAATTTAAATTATGAATGTATCATCTTTACTTACATGCATATTTTCTTTTCGAATATCCATTGACACCACATTCTTTATTGGAAAATATTTTGCAGAATTCATATGCATTTAGCCGAAACCTTCCACGCTATCGTCAGAATATATTCCACACTGGATTTCACACAGTACCATTTAGCTATCCAACTTATACAGCATATATCGAGGTATTTAGTAATATTAGATACATAGTTCCTATCACGTTTATTCCTATCAGGAGTTACACGCCGTTTGCAACAAACAGAGAACCGGAACATTTTACCCTTCCGATTTCAACCACGGGTTAAGCGTGAAATTTCTTACACATGTTATTATCTATAGAAGAAACAGTGAAGTAAATTCAACGAAAAAAATAGTAGAAGACATATTTCAAAAGATAAACAGCCTTAAGAATCAACAGTTTTGAAATAAATTACCTATATGCCCCCCCCCAAGATCTTTATGATTCGACCAATTGAAAATGAATAAATATATAAAAAAAAAATTGGTCTTGTTGCTTTTTTATATTTTGTTCATGTTCATTATGTTTATTTAGTTCATTTCGACGTATGTGCTATTTGTTGTTGTTTGTCATTGTTTGATTGTATTATTTGTCCAGAGGATTTTGGTGTTAGTGATTGATGTAGTCTGTTCTCCTGTGTGGTTATTTTGGTAGTTCCTGCAAAGAAAACAGTGACCATAGAAAAAAGATTGGCAGACTTTATTTATACAAATAGCATTACTTCTGCATAATTATTTTGAAATTTTCAGGGATGGGCGTTATATGCTGAATATTTAGGATCAGAAATGGGATTATATTCAACAGTATATGATAAGTAAGTTTAATTGATACCCTGTTAAATTAGTCTGCTTGCAGAAGAATAATGACACGTACAATGGGATACCAGCTAGTTCACATGTCAATGTCAATGATCAAAACTCAGAAAAACAAATAGACACAACCGTACAATTTTCGTAAACATATTACTTTGATTTGTGAAACTAACCACCTATGCGTCTGAACATTTACTGTATACATGTCCCTGGATATACAGCAACTTAAATCTCCGAACAAAAAGACGACAAGGGTGCTCTCAGTTACTGAAATCAAATTCAGAACCAAAATGCAATGAAAATAAAACAATGGCATGCTCTCCCAGACTAAAAAAAATAGTCATAAAATTGAGAATGCAAATTGGGAATATTCCATAGAGACAAAAACCCTTCCAAAGAACAGCCCAGGACCACTAATTAGTGATACAACCCCTCACCCGGAGGCGGCACAAAAATGTTTTCTAGTTCAGTGAAAATGGACTCCGTAAATTAAGGGCATCATTAGTATACCGCTGTTTGAGAGTTATAAATCGATTGAGATAAAAAAAAAAAAAAAATCTGGGTTACAAACTCAAATAGAGAGAAAACAACGAAACAACAGAAACACTGAAGTAACATATCATAAAATGAACAAAACCCCCCCTGACCTGTAACGGGGACAAAAAAAGGCGGTGTTGAAAATTTTTTGTAAGATATAAACCCTCTTCCTATACATCAGATCAACGTAGAGTAAACAAACACACAGCAATCTGCAAAGTAAAAAGTATAATCACAAAAATACTGAAAGCTGAGGCAAATTCAAAACGATAAAGGCCCCAATCAAATGGCAAAATCAAAACCTCAAATACCTCAAACGAATGGGGAAAAAATGCAAAATTCTGACTTGGTACAAGCATTTTCTTATTTCAGAAAAAGTTAGATTAAAGCTGGATTTAAAGCTTGCTACACCTCTAACTTATATTACATTAGCACCAAACAAGATTAGTGTATCAACATTCAAACGGGAAAACCAACGCGCTAATCTAAAAAAAAAAAAAAAAAAAGAGAAACGAGAAACACTTATGAACCACATCAACAAACGGCAGCCTCTTAACACCAGATTCTTGACTTAGGACAGGTGCAAAAACATGCAGCGGGTTTAAACCTTCATCCTTACCTGAAAAAATATGAAAAATAGTGTAACAATACAACATAGAAAAACACACTATAAAATATCAATTGAAATGGCTTAACTCAGTCAGAAGACATATTGACAAAAACATTATACATAGACAACGTTCATTAAATTTTCAAAACTTGAATACAGACACGGACAAAGTAAACGAGTTGAGAAATATACATACCATAAGAAAAAACCAAAGATACTTCACTGTCAAAAGATTAAAGAAATAACAATAGGAAAGGAACAAATATCTTTTGTATCGTTGTATAGAGATTTTTTTTTTAAATCTAGTATAAGAAGTCTCAATTAACGCAGTAAAAATCGAAAACTTTTGATTGTTTGAAGTTAAAGTATCAGCGAGTTGATGGGAAGTGTATTTATTTCAATCAAATGGAATTAATACGGATATATGTCTGCTAAGTACCAAATGTGACCGACTAGTATTTATACATCCTACATTCATGTATTTAGTTATGATTTTTTTTGTAAGTTCTGTGCTGTCATTAATTGGAGATGTCCGTTGTTACCGGTATTCTGCGGTTTGCGTGCACCATTATAATATTTAATTATGCATTTCTCTATGCTGAGTGTTTTACGTTTGTTTGTACTGTAATTTTGTCACGCAGTTTTGTAATTTTAGCGATATATTTAACTAATTGCCATATAAGAAAAAGCCCTGGCTAGCAACAAAAACAGGTTCAACCCACCGTTTTTATTAAAATTTTCTGTACCAATTCAGGAATATGGCATTTGTTATACAATAGTCCGTTTCTATGTATGTTGTCGTTTGTTTTTGTTGCAGTTGTTCCAGTGTTTTCCTCTTATAGTTGATGTGTTTCCATCCGTTTTAATTTGTAAACAGTTTTTTTTTTAATCAAGTAAGGGTTTTTGAACAGCGTTTTATAAATGTTGCCTTTTTTAACGTCTTGGAACGTAGGTTGTGGTCAAGGTTTTCCAGAAACCTAAATGACCGATAAAAACCACAAAATTATCGTTTTTTGCCAACATCAAAACAATGTCCTGACTTTGTGGCTTATAATTTACTTTTATAAAGAGATTTGTGATACTACGTTTACGGTTTAGTAATACAAAAACTTTTTAGATCTATCAAGGAACTAAATTTTGACGTCTTTATATGTGAGTACTATCCTTGCTTTTATTATCAGTGTTGGGAATTAGTGTCAACGTCTTCGTGAAGTTCGTTCTTGATATTTCTTATGAATGCCACAAACTCATTTATGATATTTATGTTTGCAGGCTTGGTAGATTGATATCTGAAATACTCAGAGCTTGTAGGTTAGTGGTGGACACTGGAATACACGCATTTGGGTAAATTTACGGTTCAATTAAATGTGTAGAAAAAATGCAAGAAAATACCATGCTGTATTTGTAAAGTCATAAGATGTATCTAAGGTTTAATATTTAATTTCTGCAATAAAAACAAGCAAAGAAAATGAATAATGGTATACTTTTCGGAAAATATCATTAACGAACACAAACTACGCAAAAGAAGTAAGTGACACTAAGGATATTTAATCTGCAAATATACATTAATAAATTTGCAAATTTGTTATCTACCATAAACTTACTATTATGATTAGCTAAGTAGTTGCATACGTTTATTCTTTTAGTTGGCCCAGGGAACAAGGTATCGAGTACATTCGGAACTTTACAGGAAGTGACCAACAACAGATCGAAAATGAAGTCGATATGATAATAACATGGCCAGGAAGGGCATGCGCATATAAGGTCGGAGAGATGAAAATAAAGCAGCTCAGAAGACGTGCTAAGAGTATACTTGGTAATGACACATTTAAGAAAGCAAAACGATATTCATAATAAACTGGCAAGTTCACCGAATATATAAAAGGAATCAAATTTGATTTACAATTCCCTCATTCATTAATCTCCATTTGCCACTGAACGTTAATCAGCCATTCATCGTCATCTTATTTCAATCCAAAGTAAAAAAGGAACTTGAGATCTCGTTTTATTAATTGTTTCGTTAAGTTAATGTCTCTTTGACGAAAGCCCCACAGGTAATCTACATACGACAACACTTTCAGATAATTAGATTACAATAATTGGTTGTCTTCATCATGACAATTACTAAGTATCTACGTTTAAAGTTCATTAGATCGAACAGTAAGAGAAGTAACAAATATGAGAGTAAACAATGAGTACATATAAACATTGAGGCAAACTATTACAACCTTTGTTTTTAATTTTCTTTCAGGTTCTAATTTCCGTTTAGAAGACTTCCATGACGTTATATTACGGAAAGGACCCGTATCATTAAGAATTTTAGATGATATTGTTGGAGAGTGGATTAAGGACATTGTTAATGCGAATGCTTCAAATGGAATATGGACAATCACATATGGTTGTTACGCACTCTATGCTAACATCATAATAATATTCTTCTTATCATAAATGCGGGATACTTCATACAATGTTTTAAACACGGTTTCATTATTAAAATGAAATTCATTGCGATGTTTTACCGCCTGCATCTAACAAGCGCTTCAACATTACTAATACAGATTATTGGCTTTTTGATAGACGTGCGTGAAAATACAAACATGCCACTAAAATAATAAGAATTTGGTTTTGAAACTGGTCAGTTGTCCGATGCAGTGCGCACTTGTGTGTACTCCCATGATTGTCTAGGTGAAATACTAATTTGTGTTACATCGTCTAAATACAATCAACAGCTGCGCCATGAGCGCATGATACGCCCGACGTCTTGTGTGGAAGTTTTACGCAATAATCATAAATAGTTTCTGAGAAAGTTTTAAGCAATAACCATATATTGTTTTTGAGACACGGCGGGACATGCGAAACACCCCCACCCTGTTTTTTTTTTACAAAAACTAAATATCACTAAAATAAAATTTTGAATCAAAACCAAAAAGTATACAGATCTTTAGATAAATAAAACAAAGAAGTGTGTAAAGTTTTAAGCAATAATCATAAGTTATTTTTAAGATACGGCGCGACATGTAAAAAAAACCCTCCCCTGTTTGACAAAATACTCAATAACTCAAAAATAAAATTTTGAATCATCACCAAAAAGTATGCAGATCTTTAGATTAATATAACAAAGAAGTGTGTATAGTTTTAAGCAATAATCATGAATTGTTTTTGAGATACGGCACAACATGTAAAAAAAACCTCCCCCTTCTTTTACAAAATACTCAATAACTCAAAAATGAAATTTTGAATCATCACCAAAAAGTATACAGATCTTTAGATTAATATAACAAAGACATGTGTAAAGTTTTAAGCAATAATCATAAATCGTTTTTGAGATATGGCGCGACGTGTAAAAAAGCCCTCCCCCTTTTTTTACAAAATACTCAATAACTCAAAAATGAAATATTGAATCATCACCAAAAAGTATACAGATATTAAGATTAATATAACTAAGAAGTGTTTAAAGTTTTAAGCCATATCAAGAATCGTTTTTGAGATACGATGCGACATGTGAAAAAACACCCCCCTATTTAGTTACAAAGTGCCTTAACTCAAAAAGTGTTAATCTTATTTTCACCAAAAAGTATATAGATCATTTGACCATCATAAGAAACAACTGTATTAAATTTCATGAAATTTGGATAAGTCTTTCTCAAGTTACGGTGCGTCATGTTTACGCCGGACAGACGGACAGACGGACGGACACCGGACATTTGTATACCATAATTCGTCCCGTCAAAATTTTGACGGGCGTATAAAAAGTAGATGATTAAAACATATTTGTTTTGGAAAACATAAGGCCAATCTTTTGCTTGGAGACGAAACATACCGATTTTTTTTTTTTTATCAAATTGTGTTTTCATGTTGACCTGATTGTAACAAATTGGCATGTGACCGTAAATATTTGCTGATGAAAATGTTTATAATTCGTGCACTGCAATAAGAGCATGCGTATATAGTTCCTATTGGAATACCAATCATTGGAGGCATTTTATATCTCAAACATAATTATTTTCAATAAACTAATAAACTACCGATCAGCTTTGAATAAATATAATTTTATATGCATATGCACATTCTTGACTCCACAATCTGTCGATTTCTGCATCTTGGAATTGCGTAAGGTGATATTTTCTCTGACTGTTAATGACATCTTTATTTAAATCCATTAGAATTGTATGTGTACTAATTGCTATTTTAGTCCAAGAGGCATGCTTTTTAATAAGATGTTATTGGCTTTGAACTAGTTGTCAGTAACTGTAATTACTCTAAGATCTGTTCTTGGTGCCTTTTTGTGTGGGGGTTGGCGCCTCTAAACTAGTTTACTCTTAACAAGTTTAACCCCGCCGATGCTAAGTCAGGAGCCTGTAATTCAGTGGTTGTCGTTTGGTGCTGTATATTATATTTGTTTTTCGTTCATGATTTTGTATATAAATCATGCCGTTAGTTTTCTCGTTTGAATTGTTTAACATTGTCATTTCTAGGCCGTTTATAGCTGACTTTGCAGTAAAGAATCTATTCATTGTTGAAGTCCGTAAGGTGACCTTTAGTTGTTGATGTCTGTGTTGTTTTGTCTCTTGTAGAGAGTTGTCTTATTGGCAATCATACCACATCTTCTTTTTTTATATTGTTTATTTGTTTCAATATCCAATAAGTGTATTGTATTACTAAGAGGAATTGTCACGCCCCCAAAAGAGAAATAGTAAGACACAAATTGATCGAGACTATGTTATTGATCAAGCCTTTCAATACAATTTAGTGCTAGTATAGGGTAGCACACAGTTTATAGAAATCATAGCAGTCAATAAAGACAGCATACTTCTTCAAAGGAGTTAAATAAAATCATCATATATACCAGGATTAAATTTTGTACTTACGCCAGACGCGCGTTCCGTCTACAAAAGACTCATCAGTGACGCTCGAGTCCATAAAAGTTAAAAAGGCCAAATAAAATACGAAGTTGAAGAGCACTGAGGACCAAAATTTCTAAAGGTTTAAAAGATTAACTATTCCTGTGGTGGAAAAGCCTTAGTATTTCAAAAATTCAAAAGTTTCGTAAATAGTTAATTTATAAATATGTCCATATGGACTTATCCAAGTCTTCCACAGTTTTATTTTTCAGTTTATGAAAAGGTAATACTACTATTTACATAAGAATGTTTTACTCTGTGTTAAGATCAATTAAGTTGTAATAGCTTGTCAGATAAACAGAACCATGTGTAGTTGAACATTTAATTATGGAAGATATGAAACTTATTTCATATTTTTATGCCCCATTTATGGTAATTATGTTTTCTGGTTTGTGTGTGCTTGTTTTTAAAATTTAATTAAGAAGTCGAATGGTGTTCAGTTACTGTAGCAGTTATCAGCACAGACTTTGTTAAAGTGTGTTTATCTACAACCTATCTTCAGTATAGATTGTTTGTATGAACGTACTATTTTTGTTGATTTAGTTTTGTCATATAATTATAGATTATCGTTGATCATCTCAACGAGATTGATTTTCTCGCTTGAGCTGGTACAGCGAAAGTGAGAAAAGCAATCGAGTTGAGATGACCAATGATAATCTGTTTATCGCTATTTTACCTATGACGACATTGTCAATTTCATGTCAATTTCGTTAGCAACGCCACGTGGCCTTCTTAGTTTCTAGCGATAATTATTCTATCTCAAGCGAGAAGCATGATATGAAAATTATCACAAAAAAAGATCAAAAGAAAAATGCACAAAATAGCGATAATAGTTGCATAAATCGAGAACAACGTTGTAAACTGCGGGTAGACGTATCGTCCCCGAAGGTATCACCAGCTCAGTAGTCAGCACTTCGTTGTTGATGTGAATATCAATTATATGGTCATTTTTATAAAACTGTTTGCAAAAGCATGACTCATTCAAAATACTAAGGATTTCATTATCCCAGACAAGGATTACCTTATCCGTATTTGGCACGACTTTTTGGATATTGGGTCCTGAATGCTCTTCAACTTTATACTTGTTTGGTTTTCTAACCGTTTATATCTCAGCGTCACTGATGAGTCTTATATAGACGAAACGGGCGTCTGGTGTATCAAATTATAAGCCTGATACCTTTTATAACTATTTACACCACTGGATCGATGCCACTGCTGGTGGACGTTTTGGAGGGGGAAAATTTTCTGTTTGTAATACTATGAATTATTCAAAATACTAAGGATTTTCTTACCCCAGACATAGATAACCTTAGCCGTATTTGGCACATTTTGTTTTGGAATTATGGGTCCCCAATGCTCTTCAACTTTATACTTGCTTGGCTTTCTAATCACCGATGTGTCTAATTATAAGTCTGTTACCTTTAATTAAGAGAAAATTGAATCATCTCTTATTCTTCAAGTTGAGTTATAAATTGACCCTCATAATCAAGTTCTAGGTGTAAATAAGTGATATGAAGTAGGCGGATGAGTACCTCTAGATGATGAGTATTCAGACATGGTATTTGCACGGTCATTTCTAACGCTGATTTGGTTATGCGTTGTAGGATTGTCCAATGTTATTTAGCTCTTTGATAAGCACATGTTTGCAAGAGACGTTTCAGATGGGTACATTCGTTCAGTAATTGGTCACTGCCTCGCTACTTGCGCTTTTCCTGGTGACCATTATACATGCCTAGGGAATATGTAACATACTTCCGGTTATAGTTCGTATAAAATTGAGAACGGAAATGGGGAATATGTTAAAGAGACAAAAACCCGACAAAAAAGCAGACAACAGCCGAAGGCCACCAATGGGTTTTCAACGAAGCGAAAAATTCCCTCACCCTGAGGTGGTCCCCAGCTGCCCTCTAAATGAAATTGTATACTAGTTCAGTGAAAATGGACGTCACACTAAACTTCTTAACATATAAATGAACTAAAATTGAAAAATATACAGGACTACCAAAGGCCAAAGGCCCCCGACTTGAGACAGATGAAAAAATACGTCGGGGTTGATTATGTTTTGTGAGATCTCAACCCTCCCCTATACCTCTATCCAATGTAGAATAAAGAAACACATAGCAATACACACAGTAAAACTCAGTTTAAAAGAAGTCTGAGTCCGATGTCAGAATATTTAACAAAAGAATCTAAGCAAAATGGCATTGATACATACATTAACAAAGGACTATTAGCAGTTACTGACATGCCAGCTCCAGACCCCAGTTAAAATGATTGAACGATTATGTATTCATCATACGAAAATCAAGTACAATTCTTCCTGTTAGTATATATATATTTGGAAATAGTTAAAAGAACTAAGAATAAATACGGGATAGAACATCTGAACATAGTCATTCTTCTCGTAGATCTACTGTTGGCGACCATAAAATGTTTGAGAAAATAAATTAATTTTAATCATTAATAACCTCTCAGGAAGTTGAAGGAAGAACAAATGAATGAAAAAGCCACGTTCAGCTTTCGAAACTCCGTGGACAATTCAAAACGTAATGTCCGAAATCAAATGGGAAAAAAAGGCTCACACACATCAAACGAATAGATAACAACTGTCTATATGAATGGATAACAACTTTATACATGAAATAAAGGCGATTGTTCTTCTAAACCATTTCATTTAACGAACACTAGGAACAAATATAAGCGAAAGATGCACGTATAAAATCTTCCTTACGTGTGTAACCCCTTCAGAAAGAAATGTGTTAAATCAGTTTGGAAGTTTGGGGAAGAAAATGCTTTACCTTTAAAGGCACACAATTTTTTTTGTTTTGGGTACATTGCGAGACTTTATTTTGGTTTTATCTTAAATGGTTTCTGAAATATATTAAAATTGGCTGTATTTAACATCACAAGTAAGCCATTTAACAAAAAAAGTATTAATAAAAAAAAAAAAACACATTTGGCAAGTTAGAAAAATCTGTATATATCGCAGACTTTCAGATATTTTAATATCACTCGATTGCAATCACTAAATAATAGCATTATAAAGTAATGAAATCTTATATTAACTGGACAATGTTTCTATAGAGCATTTATATAAATAAAGTAACTGTTTCATGAAAACAAGAATTGTCATTCCCATAGCTAAAATTTCGTATTTACTTTTCTCAAATGATATTGTTCAACATAACTGCAAAGCATTAGATTCATTCAAGAAATTGTCAATTTTACAAAAAAAATCTTAAATGAAGTAAAACTCTCGTGAAAATTTATCACTTGTCGATATATTGTCAAATATATAAAATATACAAATTTAACATAGAAATTGATCTGTACATAAATAATTCAATTGCATAAATCCACACATATAAACATGGTTTGCATATTAACTACTGTGTGAGCCCTTCCTACGTCTTCCATGGGCAGGGGGAGATCCTTTACGGCCTTTACCACTTCCCTTCCTAGAATGTCCAGAGTGAGGTCGGTCGCCAGCACATTTACAGAATTTATTTATTTGTCCCATACCACCTCCTTTTCCACTGCATACGTTTCCCATCTACAACAGAAATGATAAATGTTGTTTAGTTGTCTCTCCATTAGTTCTATACAACGATAATATGGGAGAAATAAAACCTATCCGACATCATCACCAAATTCTCAAATAAAAATCATACTGATAAGAGAAAAATAGCTCAAACAAATAAACTAAACAAAAATATTTTGATTTGACATAATGTATTGCCAAGGAGATTGCAAATCATAAAATGACACAGCAGACCACATGACAAGGATGTAGACACATATATTTCACATATTTCATGATGGTATAGTAACAAATCCATAACATGAGGGATTGTGCCTGATATTCATATGATGAAGAAATAATCTTTCAATCAGTTTAATTGAGGTCTGAAGCTGACATGTCGGTAACTGCTAGTAGTCTGTTGTTATTTATGTATTATTGTCATTTTGTTTATTTTCTTTTGTTTCGTATTCTGACATCGGACTCGGACTTCTCTTAAACTGAGTTTTACTGTGCGTATTGTTGTGCGTTTGTTTTTCTACATTGGCTAGAGGTATAGGGGTGGGTTGAGATATCAACAAACTTGATTAACCCCGCCGCAATTTTGGGAGTCAGGAGCCTCTGGCCTTTGTTGGTCTTGTATGATTTTTAATTTTAGTTTCTTGTGTATAATTCGGAGTTTAGTATGACGTCCATTATCACTGACCTAATATGCATATTTGTTTAGGGGCCTTATGAAGGACGCCTCCGGGTGTGGGAGTTTTCGCTACATTGAAGACCCATTGGTGGCCTTCGGCTGTTGTCTGCTTTATGGTCGGGTTGTTGTCGCTTTGACTCCTTCACCATTTCCATTCTCAATAATACATATAGCATACTGCATGACCGTCAAAAATGAGCAAAGTAAAGCTATAAAAGGTTCCATCATGACAAAATATGAATCGATTTAAAGGAGAAAACGGCCTGATTTGTGATAATCACCTATAAGGTTCTTGACAAGCACATTCATATCTTGCAGAACTTCATTGTATCTGACCGGGACGCGTAGGGCCACATTTGATCTTATGTCATTACTTGACGTCCGTCGTCGTCCGTCGTCTGTCGTCGTAAACTATTAAAAAAAATCTCCCCTGAAACTACTGGGCCAAATACCTCCTAACTAAATGTTCCTTAGGGTATCTAGTTTTTAAATTGTATCCGAAGCTTTGATCCCTCAACAAACATGGCCGTCATGGCTAAAAACAGAACATAGGAGTCAAATGCAGTTTTTGGCTTATGTCTCAGAAAATAAAGCATTTAGAGCAAATCTGACATGTGGTATAAATGTTCAAAAGGTAAAGATTGTTGGGTTGTCGCCTCTAAATTAAATATTTAAAGGAAATTTTTCAGTTTTTGGTTTTTTATCTTGAATATTATTGAAGATAAAGATAAACTGTAAACAACAAAAATGTTCAGCAAAGTAAGATCTAAAAAAAGGTTTTATATGACCAAAATTGAAAAATGAGTTATTGCCCTTTGTGGACAATATTACACAAGTTGTTTATGTTTTTGATCTTTAAAAATCTTCACAAATGAATCTAGTATACATTTTGTATTTTAATTCCTTGTACATCATTGACACTATGGCTAAAATGGAACATACTAGTTTGGGTAAATTGCATTTATTTGCTTTTGAAGAAAATATGACAACATTTAAATTGCATTTTTAAGCCACTCATTAATATATATTGAAAAACAAAATAAATCATTAATGAAAGATTGAAGAAAAAAGAAAAAAAAACAAGGTGAGCGATTCTAAAATCTGAAATCCGGCTAGTGCAAACCTGCATTGCTAACATTATAATAATTTGCAACCCATTATTAAACAGAATTATGATGAATAAAACGTAAAAGACTGATCCTTCAATACAAATATGAAATATGTACGTCATTGATAAGTGTTTCTGACTGGTGTTGCGTAACTGTTGCCATGTCTATTATTTCTTGTGAACGAAGTTTTAATAATATTTAAAACTATGGTCCATTTTCTAAAACTAATTCGACGACTACATTCATCAATATGTTAACGGAAACCTAATAAATTCTCTATGCCTGACTAGTAACGCTTGATAAAATTATATGAAAACATTCTCAGTCGTTTTTTTTTTATAAATCCATTAAAGTAAGAATGTGTATTGATATAAACTCAACAATAAGTATTCAAAGTAAATATTGAATTATAATTATATTTTCTAATGCGTCGTGAGGTATATTGTAGTATGTTTTGTATATTAACCCCTATTGACATGACAATGTGTGTCCATTCTTTTAGAAACTAAAACACTTAAAAATACTCAACAAAAATATAAGAACACACATGTTTTATTCATTTTACCCTAATGAAGAATGTTCGCTGTTGAAATTAGTTATCAAAAGTACCAGGATTATAATTTTATACGCCAGACGCGCGTTTCGTCTACATAAGACTCATCAGTGACGCTCAGATCAAAATAGTTAAAAAGCCAAATCAATACAAAGTTGAAGAGCATTGAGGATCCAAAATTCCAAAAAGTTGTGCCAAATACGGCTAAGGTAATCTACTCCTGGGGTAAGAAAATCCTTAGTTTTTCGAAAAATTCAAGGTTTTGTGAACAGAAAATTTATAAAAATGACCATATAATTGATATTCATGTCAACACCGAAGTGCAAGATAAAATTGCTTATCGAATTCTAGCATAAAGCATATTCTCACATTGAACTCGGATTTCCTTTCAACTGAAATTAGCTGCGCCTATTGTTGTGTGCTTATTTATTCCACATTGACTACAGGTATAGGGGAGGGTTGAGCTCTCATATTTTTTTTTTTTTAACTCCACTGACATTTTTACGCCTGTCCCAATTCAGGAACCTCTATTCCTTAATAGTTTTGTAAGTAGCTTTAATTTTGATTCATTTGTATGTTTCGTAGTGTTTCTAAAGCTAGGTTCACACTGCCGATCAGATCAACTCGATCAAGCCCGATCAAGACAAATTCCGTGATCGGGAGACTGGTCTGACTCAATCGACAAGCATGCTCGGGATAGTCTACCTGGCTCTTCATCGATCTGACTTTCTACCCGAGAGTTATTGACATGTCAAAAACATTCGAGTAAAGATCGAGAAACCATTCACTCGAGAAGAGATCGAGAATTCGTCGAGTAACGGTCGAATTGATCGGGAAAGCATCGTGTAGAGATCGAGTTTGGTCGGAATTCAAAAAATTTACCGATCAGTACTCGATCATTTCGACCTTTGCTCGACTAATGCCCGATCATTTCTAGATTAACTGGACCAGCACCCGATCGCTTCCAGATCACTGCGACTTCTATATTTATTTGATCCCAGACGAATTCGTCCAATACCTGATCCCTTCGCGATCACATTCGAACACTCTTCGATCTCTACTAGACCATATATACACGAGAACACATGACTGCTACACGATGCTCTAAAAGTGTGTGCAGATCTGATGAACTCTCTCATAACTCTGCTTCCGCAAAAATATATTGGCAACATTTTTTTTTATTGTACAAAATTCCTCCATGTACAGTACGTGTCTTAACTTTTGCAAGGCGAGGTAACATTTTAAAAAACGAGACAAAAGACACCAAAGGACCAATCAAACTCAAAGGTCGAAAACAAACCGAAACAGCCATAGCGAAAACCGACGAGAAGACAAACAGCAGTCCACTTAACATAGAAAACACTTAACTCAACAAAACCTGTGAAGTTCTCAGGTGTTCCGAAAGGAAGAAAATCCTGCAATTTTGGCACCGGCTGATTTTTCAAATATGAAAGTAATTGTGCAATAACATTCATTATTATTGTTAAATCCGCCGGTGCCAAAATTTCAGGATTTTCTACCCTTCCGGAACACCTGGGATCTTCCCAGGTTTTGTTGGGTAACGTGTTGCTATGTCCATGCGTTTTTGATAGTTCAAACAGGGTCATCAAACTCTGATTAAACGATGCCTTTGTTTCTGCTTCTGTAAAGTTTAAAAATCTATAACAAACGGCACACAACGTTTACCAAACTTTGGTGAGAAAAAAATGCACTCTTGATCGCTTGATAGATATATGTCAAGTTGTAAACAGTTTCAGAAAAGGTATCACTCCAGGGGATTGAAATTCACTTTGGGTAAAATTTTGCAGATCTATGTGATATCTTTGCCCACTTTTGTAATACGTTTTTAGCAAATAGTTATACATGCAGATTGTTGCCATATAGCAAAAAGAAAATGAATATATTTAACCCTTCAACTTCTGGATATCAAATCTATGAAAAATACTGATTACATACTTATGCACAATATATGACACAAACGGCACGCTTTATTTGTAAGATAGCAAGGACAAAAGATGGTAAAGTTTATGTATATTACTGTCTATCATAAGTACTAATCCAGAGACAAATCTCATTTTGTGGTGTCATTTCCCCAAAAAGAGCAATAATACTACCATTACATATCAGTGTCTACTTTAAGGAAGTTTTTGTAAGCAGTGGGTTCCTCTTTGTTGAGTTAGTGCAAGTCTCTCATACTGCCCACACAGTGGTCATCGTGTCAGCCACTGCCTCATCTAGATTTCTCGGCGCCCGTTGCTGTATACATAATCTTCTAAGCACTCTTCAAGCTCCGTCACAGCTATCAACCTGTCTCTCTGAGCTCTTACCACCTTGCCCACAAATCAAACTGCTAATTTCTTTATGTAGATATTTTAATTGTATGATTTTACTCAGATCTTCTACTGAATATAACCAAATAAACGGAGAGTGTCCAGCTAGCATATATACCATTAAAATGGGTCATTACGCAAGACCGGCCACCCGAATTAGCATTTGAACTGTGTTTTATGGTAATAAGCATTGTGTATACGACGTTTCATAAAATGTGGTTGAGGCAAAACAAAATTAGAAAACGGAAACTAATATTGTTGGGACGTACGTACGGACAAGGGTAGCACTTTATGCCCACTCCGAAGCGGCGGGGAATTAAAATTTCGGAAAAAAATGTGCATACCCGACCAATTCAAGATTATCCCTACGACCAATATACGATGTGGTCGATCTGGTCTGGTCGAGATCAGGTTGAGATCGTGAATAGTTGATTTGGTCCAGATAGTCGAGTAAAGATCGTGTAAAGATCGTGAATTGATCGGAATTATCGAATAAGTATCATTTTGTTGTCGGGATGAAGTCGTGATTGAGTCATTAAAGAGTCTTGAATGGTCGAGTTAAGGTCGTGTACAGTCGGATGGCGGTCGGGTAGAAGTCGTAAACAGGCCCGATTAAGAATTTGGTTGAGCTTGGTCGTGCAAATTTGGACAATCGGGAACACCGAGTTGATCTGATCGGCAGTGTGAACCTAGCTTAAGTTGAAGAACTTGTGCCAGGTCCTATTGTCATTGTTTTGACATTAAAATATATCTAAACTGTGGGTTTCAGAGTTGAGTGGGGCGTCCATTTCGGTAAGCTAGTTTACATTATTGTGTAAGTACAATCTGAAGCCCGCCCTTGGTGCGGAACTTTTCGATGCGTTGAAGACCCACTGACGGTCATTGGCGGTTTTCTGTTCATCAGTCGGGTTGCTGTCTCTGTTTTCCATTCTATTGACCTGATATAAATCGTGCCGCTCTAAATTCTGATATAAATCGTGCCGCTTTAAATTCTGATATAAATCGTGCCGCTCTAAATTCTGATATAAATCGTGCCGCTCTAAATTCTAATGTCGCTTGCTGTACTCCAAAAAAAATCTCATACAACTACATTATAAACAGTATAGGAAGACATGATCTTGTGCAATGCATACAGCAAACTGTACATAATTTTAAAAATGTAGAAAAATAAAGGAAGCATTTAAGTATTGATTTAAACCATAACTAAGTGAATTGCTATTGATATTCCCAAAATACCAAGAACGCATTAACAATGATCGAAAAACAACAACTTTAACCGTAATCATAAGTTTCTCAGCCAAAGAAGAATTATTTGAAAAAAGTTGCAATTCTTAGTATGTCCGTAAAATGATCGGTATGAATTATGGATGATAGCTTAGAACTTTACAAAATTCATCAATCTTTAGTAAAGATGTAGTGTTTGTTTCTTTATGAATATAATTTCTTAACTCTAACGAATAGATTGATTAAATTTTGATTGCCTTACGTCCAGTGGCAAATAGTTCATGCATATTCGGGAAGATATAAAAATGGAGACAGTGCCGGAAATATATGTTAAAGAAGGTCACTAAATGAGTTTTAATAGAATATATTATATATGTTCATCAATGATAGGTAATATTGCGGGGCAAAAAACGGGGTAGGGTGAAGGGAAACCTCCACAAGGTTAAAATTCATTTCAATTGTCATAAGCAATCATGCGAGTCCTTGAATTTAGAAAAAAAGATGTCCATTGAAACATATGAAAGAATAGAGGTCACACCCGTTAACAACCATACTGACAGTCAAATGTGAGCTAAATATTTCTATTTCAGTTATGTTTCTTATGGGCAGATTTAAGAAATAGTATAAAAACCCTTCTTACCAATTACCTATGTCCAATATCTTTTATTAATTCAAACATCATAATGACTCGCTACACTTGTAGAACTAACAGTATGCAGCAAACCAGTCGCTTTCAGCTTTATAATACTGATAGCAAGTACCTTAGAAGTACTTTATAATACTGATAGCAAGTACCTTAGAAGTACTTTATAATACTGATAGCAAGTACCTTAGAAGTACTTTATAATACTGATAGCAAGTACCTTGGAAGTACAGGCGCATGTTTTGAAAACACCCATAACACAGGCCAATACTCAGATACTAGAATCATATATTCCTTGAAACTTTAATTGTTTTAAACAATTGTTCAAATCCGAGCCCGAAAATAAGTCTGCATCAAGAAATTGAAAATAATTATATGTCTTCACTTAAAAACACTTACCTTCTACTAGTATAAATAAGCTGCTATTCTGTTATAAAGTCAAGTGTTTGATCTGAATAAAATCCATACATTCAAAGTTATCCCACGCATCGTTAAACTTTGTCATAGTGATGCAACAACATCATTTACATATGATAGACCTGTTTATAACGGGTGTATAATAATGTTTTATTTTTTTATTTATGGAGAGGTATAAATATTAAGTGCAATTTAAATCAATTGTAAATCTAAAATTTATGGGACGAAGCAAAACATTTATGGTAGTGCAGAAGATGATTTAAATTAATCAAGTATTGATTCATTTTTATAACTAAATACTAGTACGATTATTTCTTAGAAATACTGACCCCTTCTTTTTTAACCAATTAAGCGCCTTGAGATTATATGAGAATCTCGGAATGAGACCAGGACTGATACGGAAAAAGACGTCTTATAATTTATAAATATGTCAAATCATTTAGCGTTGAACATTCAATTTGTTTTAATAAATCAAACTTGTAATAGTTAGTTTGGGGTTTAACCCTCCACATTCCGTATATGCCTGTCCCGAGACAAGAGTATGGAATTCAATGGTTATTGTTTGTTGCTGTTTATCATATTGTTTTTCGTTTAATTGTTTTGTACATAAATATGACTGTTAGTTGTCTCGTTAAAATTGATTAGGGAATGACATTAATATTTTTTCTGTCTATGATGACATAACAACACAAATGTGGTGCACCTGCGTAGCGGTTGATTTTTAAAGTGTGCACCACATTTTTTTAATGTTATTTCTAATAGACAGAAAAAAATATCACACTCATTCCTTATAATTTAATTCAAAATTCCATTTTAAGCCAGAGTAAATCATGAAAAAAACGTTGATGACGTTATGGTCAGATAAAAAATTATGTCTACGAGCTGATAGACACAATACTGTCAGCCAATCAGAAGATGCGTTACATCCAAAATTAAATTATAATACATTGTCATGTCGGAGTCTCATATAGCTTGCTGAGAGGTATATTTTTTGCTCATTGTTGAAGACGTACTTTTTGTTCCTTCTATGTCATTTTGTTTTGGGATGATTGTTCAGAGCTTGGTATATTGTTTTGTTGCGGATTGTATGATTTCTAACATTGATATTATTTTTGTGTGGATTTTGTCGTACACCAATATAAAACAAAGGGTTTTATTAAATCACCTATAAATCATACCTTGGGAAGCGTTTAAACATATTTTTTTATGTCAATATGCACAACACGAATTCTGCTATACTGAGAACTTATTAAGTTTGTGCGTGTGTGTACATTTGCCTTGTCCTTCTGAGTGTTGTACACATTCAAACAAATTACAGCTGAGCTCTATCGCTTTGCTTGCAAAGTAAATTAAATCAGTATGTAATAAATATTTATTAAACATCCTCCATCAATGAAAATATAATGTACTTATTTTGAAATACTCTCAAAGCACAACAAAATTTAATAATTTTAAAGTTTTGAAACCTACTTCCATTGTCTTAACATTCTTTACGAACAAAGTACGGCATTATATCACTAATTTGAACATATCAACCCATTAGTTAAAAAAGTACATTGACAAAATACAGAATTGTCTTAACATATATTTGAGTTCACATCTATATAATACTGTTTAAAGAGTTCCCGCCATAATATTCATTAACTACTGTGTGATCCCTTCCTACGTCTTCCTTTCGGGGATCCTTTAGGTGATTTTCGTCCCTTACCACTTCCTTTCCTAGAATGTCCACTTCCCTTCCTAGAATGTCCAGATTTCGGTCGTGGTCCTCCACATTTACAGAATTTATTTATTTGTCCCATTCCATTTCCCTTTCCACTACAACAGACATTCCCCATCTGAAAAGTATAAGATCACAAAATTATAGCCCAGCAGTAAACCGAATTTTACCATAGAAAACATATTTAAGGATTCCGTATTATGGCGTCTACCAAAAAAATAATCCCGAAATGTAAAACAATTCAAACGACTACCACTGAATTACAGGCTGCTGACTTGGGACGACTACCACTGAATTACAGGCTGCTGACTTGGGACGACTACCACTGAATTACAGGCTGCTGACTTGGGACGACTACCACTGAATTACAGGCTGCTGACTTGGGACGACTACCACTGAATTACAGACTGCTGACTTGGGACGACTACCACTGAATTACAGGCTGCTGACTTGGGACGACTACCACTGAATTACAGGCTGCTGACTTGGGACGACTACCACTGAATTACAGGCTGCTGACTTGGGACGACTACCACTGAATTACAGGCTGCTGACTTGGGACGACTACCATTGAATTACAGGCTGCTGACTCGGGACGACTACCACTGAATTACAGACTGCTGACTTGGGACGACTACCACTGAATTACAGGCTGCTGACTTGGGACGACTACCACTGAATTACAGGCTGCTGACTTGGGACGACTACCACTGAATTACAGGCTGCTGACTTGGGACGACTACCACTGAATTACAGGCTGCTGACTTGGGACAATACCACTGAATTACAGGCTGCTGACTTGATACAGGCAAAATCAGAAAGTCTTAAGGTTTAACTAGTTCGCTGCCCCCCTTTACATGGGAAAGTGGTGTATCAGTACAACATAAGAAACAAACTATAAAAAATATCAGTTGAAAACGGCATAACTCATCAGTATATACATCACATCTAACAAAATCTCAAACTGGGACGTGGCATGGTGTCTAAAAATCCCCACAGCAAAACAACAGACACCAAGTACAGATCTGAGAGTATTAGCAGTTAAATTTGTATTGACAGCTTGTTTAAGGACAATACGAACTATTAAAAAAACCATGCATCTTAGACTAAAATATCAATAAATTCACATTCAAAATCAAATGGATTTTGTGTAAAGACGTCGTTAACAGTCGGAGTAAAACATGACTTTGTGCTATGTCAAGATACAGGTATCGAGATTGTATAGCCATCATGAATGTGCATATGTATATAACAATAATATTTTAATAACTCTGACACAAATATCACTATGTTTATTTTAAATCGTTAAAAACGATGTATTGGTGTTTACTTTATGATGATAAATAGCTGTAAATAGATAAAGGAAGATGTGGTAAAACCCGTTTCATCGTTGTTTAAAATGTTCACATGTATAAGTCACAGTAAGTGTGATTGATTATGTAAAATCCCGGAAAATTCATTTATAATCTCTGGTAGCTTATTGATAATACATTGTTACTGAACTTTTTTTGGATGAATAAATAATAGAAGAAAATGTCAAGGACTATACAATATATCTGGAATGAAGAGACAATGAATAAAATGTTGATGACATCTAATATGCAGCTATTGATGGCGATATTTTTTTGGGGGGGGGGGGGGTGTGAGTTGTCTGTTAGACCCAGATTACAACCAGTTGCCAAGGAAACACACTGAGTGCCATCATCTATACGGTCAAAATAGAATATAATAATCAATATCGGGATAAATATATACGATCTACGTCATTGAAAATGATGAGTTCATAACCGTTGTAATATATGAACCAAAGATTTACAAGTTCCATCGACAGTCATTATGTAAATAAATATTTAAAACCATTCTCTGTGAATAGTTATTCATTTATGTAAACGTAGGCTCTGTACGACTTTAAAGCAGCCTTCTCGGTCAAGTCATTATGTAAATAAATATTTAAAACCATTCTCTGTGAATAGTTATTCATTTATGTAAACGTAGGCTCTGTACGACTTTAAAGCAGCCTTCTCGGTCAAAGATTTTTTCTTTGCATAGAATATAAGATATAATTCGCCTCCCATTTTAGTTATAAAGGCAATACCAAAAATTTTCCTACATACTAGTTTAAGATCTGCTAAAAGTATATTTTTATCATAATGCAAGGATTTTAGATCTAAATCTTGACTGCCGATTTTATGATGACTGAATTGTCCAATCAAAATGAACGAACAAATAGTAAATGTCCAAAAATTTAATTAAAACTTGAAATTAAAAATTTCATCAATATTTAACATACATTTAACATACCAACGGCTGGCACAATTACCCGAGTTCAATAGCAAGTGCGTCTAGGATTTCAGAAAAAAAAAATAAAATGCTAAATTCATATTAAATTTACTAAAGATGCAACTCTATTGGAAAATGGAGCTTAAACATTTACTTTAAAATAATGTCGACTGTTATATATTAGTTCTTGGAAGCTTTTTATGCTCCTTAGTGTTTTATATGTCTAAGTTTCGAACGCTTCAATGGGATTTTCAGAAGCAGAGCGGTAAACAGAATGCCACTTTGTTTTTTTATTATTATTATCCAAGTCTATTTATTTTTTAGCAAAATAATCACATCGATAAAAATAATTCAAAGTAATGTGCTGATAAATGTAAATAGGATATTGCAAAGTATAGATACATTTATAATTAATGAAAAGTAATAGTATTATTGACTTTATTACAAACCTTTAAGTTGTAAGCAGTAAGGATGATCTGTGTGGTGATGAAAATGTCAAGCAAACTCTGCTAACGTTTATCTAAATCCGATATGCTCAAGGACGTCACTAAGTTTTACTATAGTGATACCACAACAGCACACAACAACCACGATTGTGAAGGGTGTATAATAATGCTTTCAATATTACGGGTGCAAATGAATATAAAGTACATTTCAAATTGATTTCAATCAGACATTCGATTGACATAGAAAGAAAGCATATGCATATTCAAAATTAAATGGTTGAATGTTTACTTTGTGTAATATGTCTATACAATAATTGTAAAGTATTTAAACCGTAAATGAAATTAAGAATTATTCATCTATAAACAGACTGAAGGCAAATTTATTGGCGGTTTTTCTAATATCTCTGAAACCCCTTTAATATGATACACCTAATTATTAATTAGATTTTTGATAGACAAACGCAACCATTTGTAGAATTTCAAATGTGCCTCCATCTTATGAATTTCAAAGTTTCCTTTTATAAAAAAAAACCCAAAGAAGATTGCATTGGTGTCAGGAACAGGCTGATGATTTGTACATAGGCGGCGGGCCTATCTAAAATTAATAAATGGGATGTGGTTTTTAACACGGCAATGAAAACAAACAAAAATGTTAAGAAATATAATATTCAACCCTAGATCTGCCAATGGGTGAAAAAAATGTATTCCATTAATTATGTACACAAATAACCTTTTCAATTGTATCATAACGGCCAGTAAATAGTTAACACGGTTGTCTAACCTAGACTTGACCTACACAACAAAAGACTGGTAGAAATACTATGGAACCAAAAAAGAAACATTTATGACAACTTCATGAATACAACGATATGAGGGGGTATACGTGATACAGAAGCCAAACGACACCTGGGACAGTGGTATCAGTATACAACATAATAACGATGTGTGGGGTATACGTGATACAGAAGCCAAACGACACCTGGGACAGTGGTATCAGTATACAACATAATAACGATGTGTGGGGTATACGTGATACAGAAGCCAAACGACACCTGGGACAGTGGTATCAGTATACAACATAATAACGATGTGTGGGGTATACGTGATACAGAAGCCAAACGACACCTGGGACAGTGGTATCAGTATACAACATAATAACGATGTGTGGGGTATACGTGATACAGAAGCCAAACGACACCTGGAACAGTGGTATCAGTATACAACATAATAACGATGTGTGGGGTATACGTGATACAGAAGCCAAACGACACCTGGGACAGTGGTATCAGTATACAACATAATAACGATGTGTGGGGTATACGTGATACAGAAGCCAAACGACACCTGGAACAGTGGTATCAGTATACAACATAATAACGATGTGTGGGGTATACGTGATACAGAAGCCAAACGACACCTGGGACAGTGGTATCAGTATACAACATAATAACGATGTGTGGGGTATACGTGATACAGAAGCCAAACGACACCTGGAACAGTGGTATCAATAACACACTATAAAAATCAGTTAAAAAGGCTTAACTCACTAGGTCGATTAAAAGTAGAAAACATCAAAAAAAAAAAAACACAGACCGGGCGTGGCAGCGTATCTAAACTTATCGGTCGCCCACTGTCTATATCACTCTGTTCAGCTCTTAATATTATTCCGTATCATGTCTTTGTGACGTCAAATACGTTGACCCGGCCTTAATAACTTTGACCCGGACATATCAGCGACGTCATAATGTTTGAACCGACGTTAATAACTTTGACCCGAACTTATCAAGTCATCTTTTGTGTGCTGGTGAAAAAAAAAAAAAAAAACCACTTCTGAAACACGCAAATATAGCCCGATAAATAAATTATCAGATTATCTGCATATTGATATTGTAAAATATCAGCTGCTTGACATTATATGAAGGCTTTTTGATCTCGTTCGCTACGCTCACTCGACAAAAAGCTTCATATTATGTCTCGCAGCTGATATTTTACGATATCAACATGCAGATAACCTGATAATCGGTACATACCACAACAGAAAACACAGACCGGACGTGGCGGCGTATCCATACATCCCACAACAAGTAACATTGACCGGACGTGGCAGCGTATCTATACATCTCATACAAATAAATAACACAGACCGGGCGTGGCAGCGTATCTATACATTTCATAACAAAAAAAAACACATACCGGGCGTAGCAGCGTTTCTATACATTTCATTACAAAAATACAGGCCGGGCTAGGCAGCGTACCTTTACATCTCACAACAAAAACCACAGACCGGGCGTGGCAGCGTATCTATATTTCACAACAAAAACCACAGTCCGGGCGTGGCAGCGTATATACATCTCACAACAAAAACCACAGACCGGCCGTGGCAGCGTATTTATATTTCACAACAAAAACCACAGTCCGGGCATGGCAGCGTATCTACATCTCACAACAAACAACAACACTAAGTAAAGATTGTATACTTTTGTTTTATTTGTTGGAACATCGATTTTTGTTTTATTTTTGACTGTAACCAATAATGTTTTATCAACTTCTTTATTTCAATTTAGGCTTTCATTTATATCATAGAATCCTTTCCCTCTTTACTCATTTGAAAAACTGTTGGTCCATTAATTTCTTTTTAACATCTTATGGCACATATTTTTTACTCAATAGACACCATCCGATCAACTTTAAAAATAAGGTGATGTAATATGATGTGTATAATTACTGCACTAAATATCAAAAGATAAGGTCTTTAACAACTATAGGTCACCATACGGCCTTTAGCAATGAGCTAACCCCACACCGTATATGGAGAAATCATAATTTGAGTTTTATTTCATAGTCTATTTACTCTTGTTTTTAGGTTTCTGATAACTTATTGATATATTTAAACCCTTCCAAAATGGTAGAGATTAATATTCCGATAGCAAACCTTGTGCTGTGAAGAAATTATCAATCTAGAACAAAAAGTAACTTTCTGAAAGCAGACCTACTACATTGTACATACACCAACTACATATAAAACGTCTTAGTGATAACACAACAAAATCATATTAGCATTTAAAACAGGTGTATACTCTTGTTTAATTTAAGGGCGTCATCTTTTTGGACGATTGAAATTGTTTTTTTCAGTAGAGTGAAAAGAAAGTTTATTGACTTTTGAAGGTTGTATTTTGATGTTGAAGTGTTTACTTTATTATATAGATATATATTTACATATGACATAGATATATATTTACATATGACAGTTGTAGAATATTAAACACAGTAACCAGCATTAAACATATACTTAACATCTTTTGTGGCAGTACTAAAGATGCTTATGGATATTTTCTGGTTTGGAATAATGAGTGCATTAACGTATAATAGTACTGTTTGATCTTATGTTGTGCTATTACAACAACGCCCCAGGTTATGGAAGGGTTGAGCGCTCACAAAAATGTTAAAACTAGAATCATTTTTTTTTGTGCCAGGTTCTTAGCCAGGAGTCTCCCAGTACTGTCCTCTAGTGGGTCGTTGCCATATTGACAACCATATCATATCTTCTTATTTTCATAATCTATAAAGCTACTGATGTAATCCATTATATACACATGGAAAAAAGTATTGCAACACCTTGATTTTTTAAAACTTGAAAAATCAGCCTTTTATTTTGGATTCAATTTGATAAAATATTTGTAAAATAATATTGAAACATACTTTATGATCACATTGGCATTTTAAGGAACAAAAATGTTTTGAAAAAAAAAGATTTATTTAACCACAATCTTAATACAAAATGAAGTGTTTTTTGTACAAAAAACTGCATTTTACAACTTTTACTGTAGTCGAACTTTACAATGTCAGACATTTCAAAATTTATCTTAAGATGATTGTTCACATCATGGTTGATCGTTATACACCAAAGAATTAGTACAATGTGCGCAGCCTCCATTCAAACGGTTAACCGCCACTTAACGTCTTCTGATTCCTGGCTTAAATCGACTAATTTGTTGCTAAGGTAGCAGCAACCATTTCTGATGAAGGGCATTGTTAATTTCATCACGTGTTTGGACTGGAGTGTCCATTCGCGCACATTACCCCCAATAGTGTCCCATATATGCTCGATATGGGTCAAATCCGGGCTACGATCGGGCCAAGGAAGATAAACCGAATTCCATTGGAACAATGGATCTTCCTCCACGATGCTTATTTCCAACTTTGGCGAGCTCTGCACTACATTGGATACGGACAATTGTGTGTCTGTTCGTAAGCAAAGGTCCCCGAAATGGTCTTATCGCACGATAACCAGTAGCGATGAGTCGATCTCGAACAATTTTTGTTAAAAGGCTCCTGTATGCCCACCAATCTCTTTTTTATGATTGAATTGTATGCAATGGGTTTCTTTCTGACCAACCTTCATTATGCTTGATTTTCCCCAGCAGATGGCATAAGGGGTCTTTTTGATCTCGGATAATCTTTACCTTTCATATTCACCGTCCGTTAGTAATAACCATACCGTGACCTCATGACCTATAAATTGATTAAGAACCAGGGTAAGTTCCTGCTATGTTTTATTAATGCTTTAAAATATTTCTGCAAATTTATAATTTCATACATATATAGCAACCTATAACAATACGAATCCATTTTAACGATGAATATTTGGTATAGATTTAGACGAGTATGTGTGTAAATAATCTATTTATATGTACATTAATGTGTCAAGAACTTTCTACAGGTAAGCACAGGTAAATGTTTATTCAAATGCATATTATTATTTTTTCAGTACAAATCAATACTTAGAACTAATGATATAGTAAAGGTTTTATTTGACCAATATAACTAATGACTGGAGGCTCCAAGGAGCCATGAGACATTCGGTTTGACAGGTTACATACATAAACACACATATTTTGTTGTTTTCCATCACCGGGATTCGGGGCAATGCTGAGGTGACACCATAACACCACCGACAGTACTATGGTCAGTGTTGCCAAAATGTCACAACAGTTATATATTTGGGTGTAACAGGTCGGGACCACTACCTTATATGGAAATGCATAAATTAGCATACTTATGTTCTCGCACATGTAATTGTTTATTTACATGTGACGCAATTTATTTTTACCTAGGTTTTTGACCAATCCATTAAATGAGTCACAATGCATGATGGACTACTACGTGTTTACAATCAACCAAGAACACGTGTTATTTACTGAAATATAACACATTTTTTCGTGCAATGCGGGATTCACAATTTCGCTTAGTTTTTCATTTTATGTATCCTCATTTATAGTTCGTGATATAAAGTATTACTTCCATGCTCAGATTAACGAAGAGTTGTTTCTATGCGAAGAAAAAAGGGTTTGAATTACCCGATATATAGCCATTAGCATGTTTGGTGATGGCACATATATTTCATGTATTTGTCCACCACGCAGCAACGAAACAACAGCGAAAAAACACAATTACCCACGAGACAAACTTACTAGTGTAAAGTAAGCCGTCGATAACAGCCGATGCTGATATTCACGAGTACAGCAATATTCGTATAGATAATTAAAGGCAAATGTGTGATCCTTGAATTTTGTGTTCGTAAAAAAGGCGAAGAAATATTTACATACATGGCAGTGTTAACAAAATCTATAAGTATTTATTTTGTCACATTTCAGTATATTGGACTTCCAAACTGTTCCCTTTGTATTGAAGGTAGTGAAGTCAGCAACTGTAGTTTCATTTTGTTCGTTTTTTAACGGGCTTGGACATTTGCCAAACTGAATAAAATCATTACAGCTGATTCCTTATAACTGCAAAGGAAAACTTTGGTTGGCTTGCTTGCTTTGTTTGTATAGTTGTTTATACAAGTTTTGAAAATAAAATTGACATCTTTAAACAATATATATATATATAGGCATAGTTTAACTTGTATATTTTATATTTTGTACAATATACAAACAAAGCAAGCAAGTTAACCAAAGTTTTGCTCTATATGCATTAGGAAATAAGCTGTAATGATGTTATCCATATGTATGTGCGACAAGGTGGAAAATTTGACATGTTTTGTGAAAATTGCAGCGTTGGATCTATAATCATGATAATAAAAAAGAAGATGTGGTATGATTGCCAATGAGACAGCTGTCCACAAGAGACCAAAATGACACAGAAATTAACATTTATAGATCACCGTGCGGCCTTCAACAATGAGCAAAGCCCATACCGCAAAGTCAGCTATAAAAGGCCCCGACAATGTAAAACAATTCAAACGAGAAAACTAACGGCCTTAATTATATACAAAAAAAATGAACGAAAAACAAATATGTTACAAATAAACAAACGACAACCACTGAAATACAGGCTCCTATACAATATATTTTTTGTTATGGAATAGATTTCTTCTCCTTTTATATATTTAATTGGGCGGGTTTTTTTTTTGTTTTTTTTTATTGTTTTACACAAGTAATGTTTGGGTCATTTATAGCTTACTTTTCAGCATCGAACCTATGACTTCTTACTTTACTAAATTATGTCTTTGTTGAAAAGATGTCTCATTTGGCACCCATACCTCATCTTCTTATTTATATATACAAAGCACGTTTTAGAAAGAAAAAAAATAGGTAATATGGCACCCACTATGATCCAGAGACTTTTAATATTGGAGATATTTTATATATGTCAACAGGACAGCAACCGAACGATAAAAAACCTCTGAGGTATATTTTGTGATAAAATTAGCAACAAACGGATATTATCGATTGATGAAACTATAAAAAAATGTATTGAGCTACATTTGTATATACCGTACCCGCTCAGTGGCGGATCGACCCCCTTTTTTTGGACGATCAGTGCATTCGGATGGGGACATGTAGTTGGAACCCCCTCCCCTTTTGTTCAGTGTTAGGACCCCCCTTGAAAAATGGCTGGATCCGCCCCTGCCGCTTTCATTACACTTATTTTTAGCATACTGAATATTATGATGTTCTTACTTTTAGTTCATATCCTGATAAAAAAAAATTACACATTCAGTACAGAAAGAAGAGTTTCAATGAAAGTATTCGTGTTTTTCTAGGCAGAAATGATTTTGGAATGACATTATACCGGTTTAAAAGAGCTCAAATGATTTTCTAATTGGACAGTGGTCACTTCATTAGATATTTCACTGTTTCATGTCGTGAAATTAATGCAGGTTCAATTCATAACAATGAACAAAACCGGTTCAACTACTATTGCAAGGCAAAAAAAAAAAGTCGAATCGTGAAGCCAGTAAACAATATTTTTTTAATCTGAGCATGCAAATTGAAGATTACGTTATATATTTTACATTAAATATATTTGCAGAATAAAAACATTGGTAATTAGAGTCCCAGCCAATATATTAGTTGACTGTTTTCCCACTAATTCCACGTGTTTTAAGTAGTAGTTTACTCGTAGTAGCCCACAATGCATTGTAGTTCATTGAGTCGATTGGTCAGTATTTCAAGGCCATATTGGCCTTGTGTTTTGGAAATTACTATGCAAATATATTCTGACGTCAGAAAATCTAGAGTTCTCGACCTGTGTAAGTGTAAAGCAAAATTATATCCGGGTGAAATTTGATCCGGAGGAAAAAATGTCACAGTAGTTGTTGTTATTTTTTTTATCCGGAGGAAAATATTTCTCTGGTATATTTTTTTCCTTTGCCGTGAAATTCTATCTGGGTAGTTAACTTATTGAATAGTTATTAGAAAAAACTTGTCCTTCAAAATACTATGAAATAATAATAGTGTATTTGAAATAAAGCGAAATTGTTAAAAAAAAAATGTATTATTATGAGAAATTATTTCACAAATTATCCTTGAAAAAATTTCCTTAAATATTCAAGTCAATATCATCCTTTTAAAAAAGAAAATTATCATGAAACATAGGCACGGCCGACACTCGGCTAACCGAGAGATTGGTCGGTTAATCTATATTGAGTATGCGGCTATATCGGCGGTTGGTCTGTTAATCGGGTTGGCTAAAGTCTGTTAATCAGGTGTTATCGAGAAAATCATTGAAAACTCAGCATGTTTCATTGTATAACCTTTTAAATATATGTTTATCATAAAAAATATTTATGTCTAACAAAACTATTCAATGTACTGAATCCAGTGGTGTAATTATTATTTTTCTAACTTCTATGTACGATCTATAAAATGAAAAGGCAAGTTACTCATCAATAAATTTATACACATTTTACACACACAAAATGTACACAAAATGACACTTGTGTTGAATTTACTTGCATTCAATATTTTGAACATCGAAAAAAGACAGGCATTATGTGTGTTAACCAAATTGATATCATTGTGTGAAAAATCTACACGAAAATCCGTATTTTGGTGACATAAATCAATCTTTTTTTAAAAACTGGTCTGTTAATGGGTCGGATGTATAAAACCCGGTCTGTTAATTGGTCTGTTAAGAGTTATGAATGACAATAAAAGTATAATTTTATTACTATATAGTGTGTTAATTTGGTAGGCTCAAGACGAGCGGCTAAAATATACGGAAACAACACTTGAGCAGTGGAACATAAAGTATATACGGAAACAAAACATGAGCAATGGAATATAAAATATACGGAAACAAAACACATGAACAATTAACAATTTAGGCAATGGATATTGAAAATTGATAAAAGTGGTTTCAAAAAGTGTAAAATTAAAGTAAAATTAATTTTTTTCGAGAATGGTCGCATATATTCTGTGGATTATGTTTTATTGTCATGAATGACACAAATGTGTCATCTACATTTGTAACCAGTATATAAATCAGAGATTAACGTCGTAATGTAACTAAACATCAGTAAGTAAAATATATTGGGATGCCTAAATATAAAGAATAGAGAAAGAATAATGAGTAAGATAAATAAAATGTATAGAAAAGTAACATGACAATTTAAAGAATACAGAAATAATCAACACCCCAATCCGGACCCTCATGGTATACACGATAATCTGGATGGAGATACAGAATATAAATAAGGCACTGGCTACGGTTACATGGAAATGTAACAATAATAAAAATGTTATTGTTACATTGGAGACTAAATGTCGGAATGCATGGTTGGGTAAGGACCTGTTTAATTACGAATGTAACAATAATTATTGAGGCTACGGTTACATTGCGTTATTGTTACATGAAAAACAGCAATGTACGATGGGACTAGTATTATGTACTAAATAATATAAGTTGAGGACATTAATTACATACATTTATAACATACAATTTATTTACAATGACAATTTCTACAAATCCAGCCTAAGTTGTTTTTAAAGTCCGACACATTTTTGATGAACGAAATTACGTCCTCCGCGGATACGTGTACATACAGAATTTCTTAGTATTTAAGTTACAGTTAGCAAACTTTGCTTTTGATTATCAATTTGCGTCAAGTTATAAAGCTGTATGAAATGTATGTCTTGATATTGTTTCAGTTTCGTTTAAAACGCATCCCAAGTTTTATATTTTTCACCTTAAACAAAATTGGTCCAAAGTATAATGACAGTAATAAGAGTAGGTGTGCAGTTAAATACTTTATAAAGTGAAACCATTGAACTATATGTTTCGCCTTTGACAGTCACACTCCTAATCTTGAGTAGTATCTTTAAGAACATCAAAACCATTAATACGTAGTAAAACTATTCAAGTTGTACACCATTTGTTGAATAATAATATTTTATTATTTATCAGTATTAAATTACAAGTATTGTTTAGTACATATGAAAGAATGAAGCAATACAACTATAGAAGATTTAAGTTTAATCAATCTAGCGTACATTGCTGTTTTTCATGTAACAATAACGTAATGTAACCGTAGCCTCAGTAATTATTGTTACATTTGTAATTAATCGGTTCCTCACCCAACTTTGCATTCCGGCAATTAGTCTCCAATGTAACAATAATATTTTTATTATTGTTACATTTTCATGTAACCGTAGCCAGTGCCTATAAATAAAAGATAAGGACAGTAGAGAGTGCTGCATTGCTAAAAAAGAGAGAAAAAAAATAATTGTTTAAGAATAAAGGCATGAAACCACCCTGGGTGTTGAAACAGTAATGCCGCGTCACACTGTCCCGATTTTTACACCGATGGCAACACGATTATGGAAATTTTCAAAATAGGGACTGATCGTATCCAGATCGGGCTATTCGTAGTGCTATCTTTAACCATCGTAGAACCATTGGCCACTTTTTCTAGCCTTCGGGGACAACTTCGGGAAGGGTTCTAAATTTTTTAACATGTTAAAAAATCCCCGAAGGTGCGTCCGATGTTGAAGGTTCGTATTGAGTTCGTATCCCCATCCTCACCATCGTAATGTCACCGGGAATGCATCTTTGAACATCGTATTGCATTCGTGTTTCCATCGGGACATTACGATGTCTACACGAGTGAAGCACGAAGCTACCCGAAGGTCTTACGATGGCAACACGACTTCGTGAAGACCTCGTAATCCCGTCGTGTTGCCATCGAATAAAAGTCCGAAGGCGAAAAGATGGAACTACGACGGCAATAAATCCAGCTAAATGTAAGTTAATTTTCGCGCTAAAATACATATAAAGTGCCATGCGCGATATGCACTGGTCAGTCTAATACGACAGTTAAGAAAGACGTTCACAAAACATGGAGCTCATATCATATGATTCTATGAGAACGAGAAAGGCGACAGCGTTGTTTCTATTAATTTAAATGGAAGCCTTCGTAATCCATCGTGTAGCCTTCGTGATCCATCGTGTAGGCTTCGGCTGAGATATGAAGCTTAAATACCCGTCTTCGGTTAACCTTCGTATGTCCATCTTTTGCTATCGTATATAATTTCGGCACCATCGTATAGACTTCGTTATTCATCGTACTTGCTTCTGTCACTTTTTGGTATTTTAACGAGATCGGGACCAACTTCGTACGAACTTACAATTTTCGCATTCGGGTGTCCATCGTATATAAAAATCGGGGACAGTGTGACGCGGGCATAACGGATTGCGATGTACTCATATTGGTAACCCGAATAATTCAGTCGTTATATTCCGCTGATCTACGAAGGCTACATGTGTGGGTGAAAATCGGACAGGCAAAGGGCTTGAATTATTCGAGTTATCATATTGGTAACAAATGCTTGAAGTTTACATGTGGACAACTGCAGTTCCCACTGCACATATGTAGAAAAGGAACTAAACGAAATAACATGAATTTAAACTTAATACAACCAAATGTAGCTGCATTCGCTCCTTTTCATTTACTTCTTTAGGATGATTTATAAACAACAGATGATTAAGTAATAGAAGAAAAGAACCAATTGGATGATGCTGACGAATTAGGGTTAAACGTCCAGTGACAAATATCATGTGCATTTGAGAACGACAACACGTTATATGTACCCTGTGTTGTATTAGAAAGACACGTTCAGTCGGATTTGAGAACATGCCACTTTTTGCAGACACAAAAATTAAGGCTGATTGAAATCGTTTATAATATATTCATGCATATTCCAGCGGCCAACCCAGATCACGCTATATTGAAGAAAACTGAGCAGACTATGAAATGTTTTTAAAGGTGGAAAATGTTCTATGATAGATATCATTTTGTCAGACACTTTTCTTTTTTTGATTTGATTCTTATAATATGCAAAAAATCTGTATATTTGATAGAGTTTAACACTAAATTGTGCGTTTTACTCTTAACAGACGTATAGCCAACCCGATTAACAGACCAATCTCCCATATAGCCGCATACTCAATATAGATTAACCGACCAATCTCTCGGTTAGCCGAGTGTCCGTCGTGATAGGGAAGAAAACCAGAAGTAATTTCAAAGATCGTAATTGTGAAAATAATATCATGATTAAATGCACAGTGTAGATGTTCCAGACCATATGAGTATTTGGACCGTACGCGTACGGTCCGGACCGTATACGTATACTCGTATGGTCCGACCATACGCGTACGGTCGGACCGTATGAGTATACGCGTATGGTCCAATACGAGCTGATTATACATGTTATTGGATCATATGAGTTAAATTTAAACAAACATTTATCACAATCTTTATTTCAAGTTTTACAAATTGTTATTATTACATTTAGATGGATAAAATGAACAAACGAACAATTAAAATTAAATATTTGTTTAATTGTATATCTGAATCCTATTTTGGTACACTCGCCCAATGTGACACAAGTTACGTAATATTTTTTACATTATCATGTTTGCAGTTCATGCATGTTTCTTTGCATTTGCATTTTTTTTGTAAAGTTGCTAAATATTCTAAAACAATTGTCCTCCCACATTATGTTTACTTTGATATCTTCAATTTCAGTGATCATAATTCAATTAATGTATTACAGATCGACATGCTAAATACAAGAGACTGACATATTTTAAATTACAATTAGCGTGAATTTTAAAAAAAGTTAAAATATAAAGTTTTTATTTCAATCAAAATTGAACTATTTTATATTAATTTGAGAGTTAAGTTATGTTGATCTGTTATATGCATCTGGGTCTAATAAACTTAACCAACTTCTTAATATAAGTCAGACCGTACGCGTACGGTCCGACCGTATGAGTATTTTGAAAAAGTACGCATACGGTCCAGACCGTACGCGTACGGTCCAAATACTCATACGGTCTGGAACATAGATACTATTCTGTACGCTATCCGGAAGTCGCGATTTTCGAAGCGAGAACTTTTTGGATCGCATTTGAAATTTGATGGATATACTGAATTAAATGGTAAGTTGATCATCTGTACATTGCTTAATGATTAATTCAGCTGACATAGGTATTCTCAAATGATTAAGAATTAAATTTAGCACATTCATTATTCGTATCTTTGCCTTAATCAATATATTTTCAAGTGCATCATTAAGGAAAATCAGTCTGTGAACCTAAAAACAATCTTTTTACCCTCGTAGTGTACAAATTAACGTAAATACCAGACTTAATTAACTAAAAGAAGTATATTTCAAGTGGTGGTAAAATTTTCAACCAGGCCTTACGGTCATAAAACTTTACTCGACTCCAAAATAGTTCTCATACTCAGTGCTCGAATATATTCTCCTGTGAGATCGTTCTCGAGAATCGCGGTCATAAACGTTTTCGAGTACGTTCTCAGTCCGAGAAAGGTTTTCTTAATCATAAGGGGCCTTAATCCGATTCTCTTACTTCCGGTGACTTTGTTTACAATGGAGACCACTGCAGACGACCAGGTGCCGGTGCCGGCAGCAGTGGTGGACGATGGTGATGCTGAATTAAATAAGCAAAGGACACAGTGGGGAACGGATGAACAGGCCCTTCTCATCTCCCTCGTCCTGGAGGATGAGAAAACTTTGTTTGGCGCAGCAAAGGGGGACGGGGGAGATGGCAATATTAATGCTATCAAGAGAAGGGCCTGGCAAGCAATTGCAGACCAATTGAATGCGTAAGTGATGGTTTTTAGAGTATTTTATTCCTGAAAAAAACATTGATGTTAGGCAGCGACCATTTAATTTTCTGTGAGGGGGGTATGGGTTTTTTTTTGGACAAACTTTTATTTTCGCCTTCTGTGAAAAACAATCTGTTTTTTTTGTAGACAAGTCGAAAACAATTTTTTGCCCACCCACCCCCAGAAAATCAAATGGTTGCTGCCTTAAATATTAGCATACAAACATTATTGGGACAATTTCCGTAATGAATTTAGATCAGGTAAAAAAATATGAATAATATTATTTCAGAGTACTTAAAAAAAATGTTTACAAGTACCTCCTTTTTTTTATTTTACTTTACAAATTTGCATGTTTTAACTGTATCAGTACAGTATTTGTAAATATTGAAATATTGAAAGACTTAAGACAAATGAAGCCTTGTTTTTTTCTAGAACTCAAAACAAACAAATATTTTGGCTTTTGCTCAGGAATCAATTAGTATGCTCACTTTCATTGAAAATTTCTATAAATTGAATTTATATGCTCAACTGATTAACTCATCTTATTGTCATACTAGCCTTGATTCCACATGGGCGGACCAAAGGGAAGGGGGGGCTTTGTTGGAAACATTTGGTTGATTATATAGGGAATTACTGACACTGAAGCATGACTGGAGTGGGTCCCCAATAGGTTAGTTAGCCCCCCCCCCCCCCCCTAAATGAAAAGTTCTGGATCCACCAGTGTTCCATATACTAGATACACTATAAAATAAACTTGAGACAGATCCTCTGGATTTACCCATAAATAAATAAAAATTATTCTTGAAATATTAATTTTACATCTATATGCAGAGAACAGTTTATCCTGACCAACTTTCCATGCTTCCTGTTGGCATTTTTTTTAAAATTTTTTCTGGAATTAATATAAACTTACATTCTTTGTCATGTCTTTGAGGTTTTAACTGGCCTGATATATAAAAAAAAAAAAAAAAAACCCAACATATATCTATGCTGTTTCGGGTGGTAGGTCAATGATTTTTGATATGCAGTTGTATTAAAATTGGCAGATTTCATTACCATGGAGATTTTTTTACCCTTTCCCCTCAGATATGGTTTAAAATTTTGCTTAGTTTACATGTATTAGTTTGTGTTTAAGTTTCTTTCAAAAGTAATTTCTTATTTATGATTTTTCAATGGTATTTGGTATGTGGTTGTATTTACATTTGTAATTAGCATTTCCATGGAGATTATTTAGCCATGTACCTGCTACACAATGCTGCTACATGGCCCATTGAACTTCAAAATTTGCAAAACTTACATGTTAAAGTATTGATATTTAATTTGAACATCAGCATTTATATTGAAATTACAAAAAAGCAAGACATATCTCTTTGATAACAGTTTATTATTTATTTTTTCAAAAGTGCATGCTTATTTCATATATATGAATACAGAAACCAGTGTGGTATGATTTTGATAGAATTCAGTTTAAGTTCTAACTAAAGAAAAAGAAAACTGTTACAAAATTAATGTTGGCATGATTTCAAAATCATGACAACTTGAATTGTATTTTTACTGTCAATTTATATCTTAAAAATTTGAATAGATCAATAGTTTTTACCTGTATTTTGTAAGGGAAACACTGCCATGATAAAAATGTTTTAGAAAAACAAAAGAATACTAAGCTACCATGGTATACATGTACAGTGTAACTTTTATGTCTGTACAACATTATAAATTGCATTTATTTAATTGTAGCCAATTTATAACCAAGAAAAGAAGTTGGCAGGAATGTAAAAAAAAGTGGAACAACTCCAAACAGAGAGGTAGATATTTTAATAATATTAATGTTTTAAACATATAGTTTTGAAACCACATGCAAAATAAAGAGAAATAGTTATACAATGAATTAATCAATAATTTGAACTGTAAGATAATTCTAAAATAATTACCCTTGTCAAAAAAAAAACCAGTAAGAAAATATACAGTCTTTCACAAGTGACTACAACCCATATAACAAGTGACTGCAACCCATATAACACATCTATTAAGCTATAAAAGACCCAGAAAGGGCAAATGTAAATCAATTAAAAATGATGAAACACAGAATAAAGAATGTCTTCAAAATAAACAACACATCCATCAAGACTAAGTGCATGCTGTAAATAAAAAAATATTATTCAAGGATTTGTATAGTGAGAATATACCATCATTATATAATACAATACAATACAATATCTTATTAAAGTGTCAACTCTCTTAATGAAGCCGGTCATCAAGACTTAAGTGAATGCTTACATTAAACAAACAAACAAACAAACAAATATTTGATTTCCCAATCACGGCACCCAAAATGAGCAGAATAATTACAATATAATTTTCAAACATAATGTAAAGTAAATTAAAAATAAGTTAAACAAAGTATATAATATGATTGATTTTGATTTAATTGATTGATATAACATATTAAAGCAAATGAAATAGGCAATTTGTAATAATACAAATATATAACATAATATGCCTGCAATTGTCTGTTACTCTGGTCCCTTTATTGGACAGCACAACTCATAGTATACTAATAATTCATCAAATGTAAAAGAAATAATTGATGTAAATGCATATTTGATCATACATATCATTCTATATCTTTATATAGAGAAATCTAATTAAATATTGTATTCCTGTTTATATTTAAAACCTCTAATAATTGACAAATTATTATCAAAATGTTTTTAACTTCATTTCCCAGTAGCCAAATAAAAAGAGATTTGTTATCAAGTTTTGAAATATTTTTATTTTTTCTATATATTTTGCTTAGAAAGGGATTTCTAACATTATCGAAAGTTTTACATGTTAAAAGAAAATGCATCTCATCTTCTATTAACAGACTTTGCATATTCTTTTTTCTAGTATAATATTAAAGTAACGACATTTTTCTATTTCAAGTTTGTGAGTTCAAATTCTAAATCTTGTTAAAACAATGGTAATTTCAATAAGTAAGGCTGACAAAATTAAAATTTAGTTTAAATAAGGGATAAGTTCTAAGTTTATTTCCAGAGGTCTTATTTTGTCTCATTTTATATCATTAAATAATTCTTTCTTCCATATGCTACAATACTTAAATTACTTAAAATATAATTTCTTTTTCACCATATTTCTAGTGTTTATTTTAGATGAGAGCACTTTTTTAAATCAAATAATTTTAAAATAGCATCAATATTACTAGCCCAACAATTCTTCCCAGCTTTAGATAATGTATTTGAGAGAGAGTTTGCATTTGTTAATAAAATATTATTTTTAACATGAATTCTTTTCCAATATTTAATCATGTTTGTTAAAATATCTGTCATTAGAGGATAACAACCTAATTTGCCAAATATGGCTAAATTTGTTGCGTGCTTATTCACTCCTAATGTAAATCTGCAGAATTTTAGATGCACTTTTTCAATTTTTAGATCTTTACTCAATCTATAGAAATAATTTAGTTCTGCGTCATTATTTAACTTTTTTAAATTAAAACAACCCCATATTTCTGAACCATATAATAATTAATACAGATTTCACTGTGTGATCAAAAATGTGCAACAAATAGTTAAACACAAATTAAATAAGAAAATTCATTACATCTCAAAACAATTACATATTCATACCAGCAAAATATGCATTAAAATGGGTATATCTTAGATTTGGAGATAACTTTACATTTAAATCAACTACCTGACGTGTATACCTGAAATATAACCATAAGTTGGACAATATCAAACATATCTATTGTTTTTAATGTTCAAAACATTGTTTATTCATCTACTTAAAGCACCTGAAAAACAATTGTTAATATTTCAGCTAAACAGAAAATAGACAATTTAAGGCACCCTAGAACTGGAGGTGGTCCAGCCCAGCCCCAAATCACACCCACAGAGGAGTTGATTCTCCAGGGAATAGGGGGCAGACCATCCATGACTGGAGTTGGCAGTTTCTTAGATACAGACGGTAAACCTAGATTCTTTTATTCTATCATTTATTCTCAGTTTTATTAGAATAGAGATAACAATATTGTATTTTAAGTTCCAAATGCCTGAACTTGTGATTTCAAGGTGGCATATACCTGCAAACGCATCGCCAATAAACTTAATTTGCGACCATCAAACCACGAATTGATGCTGTCGGAGCTACGAATACAAAACTGTAACACTTATTGGCATTATTAAATTTGTACTTCCGCTTCATGATTTTTAAAAAGACTGCATGAATAAAACCAATGGATACATGTGCAAGGTGCTTGCAAAGCAAAGAAATAAAAAAAAAAGTGTATGAGAAAAAAATGGCCTAAAGAAAATTACTATTCTAAGAGAAAAATGGATTGCTTACATATATATAACTGAAAATAATAGGTTGCTTACATATATATATATATATACTAGAACACACCCGTGATATCACGGGTCCGTGACTGAATTAAAGTATATAACTATACGCAAGCCTTATTTTAGTATTAGTATTGTCATCTGATAAAGTCATGCCGATTATAAGATACACAGTTTTTCTCTGCTTTCAAGTCTTCGCTGTTTTACGTCATGCCCACTAACCAATTGAAAACTGTACGGCTATACGCCTTATTTTTAGTCCAGATTTTTAGTATTCGTATTGTTATCTTAGAAAGTCTTACTGATTAAAATACTATAATAGGTAACAATTTGACAATTTAGTAGTGTCAACCCTGTGGTTATGACCCGTGTATATAGCATATTAATCCTGAATACAACGTTTGGTGGTGCGCCTGTCAGATGCGGAACGTACAGATAAGGTAATAGGTAACAGGTGAATATACTATTGGTATCGGTAGCGGACTCGACCCGGAACTTCTTAATTATTGGCAATATTAATTACGTGGAAAACAAAAGGGCCTGGAGTGGTGTAATTTTTAATCTACACCTTTGTACTATATTAGTTATATATAAAGTTGAATTCTGTGATTCGTCGTTTTTACGTGATGACGGCTGACAAATTGGACCTCGTAATTTTAGTATTATAGATATAGTTTTAAAATAATGACACAAAGGATAAAGATGAGAGAAAAAAAAATACATGAAAAATTATTTCAATATTTATACCACAGACCTTAAATCTTGGCTGTATGTTAAATTGGTTAATATAGGATTAAACGCCTTTTTAAAGGAATTTATCGGTGTATAAACTCGACCAATTCACTCACAAACAAATAAAAGTCCACAGGACTTTTATGATATGTTTGTGAGTGACTTGGTCCAGTTTATAGTCACCAATAAATTCCTTTAAAAAGGCGTTTAATCCTTATAATTCCGTAAAATTTGAGATAGGGAATATATTTTTCTTTTACACGGAGATTGTACATTTATATCATTGAATAGGCCTGGCGCATGAATATATTTGTTTGCTTATGCAAAAATGTGTATACAATGAAATTTGATATCTGATAAAAAGTAAACTGCAAAAACTCTTATTGTCATTCAATGAATGTTTTTGTGTATTATATTATTTAACTGTTATCATGCAGTGAAAATAAATTTGGTTAACATCAGTGTTATTATTGCCACCATCTTGTTTACATTGGTTAAAAAAGAAGTTCAGTCAACGTCATCTATCGAAAAATAATCAACGTCAAGATCAACTACTGGAAGTCCTCTCGACTAATCATATCAAAGTATTTCCTAATATGCAAATCACATAAGAATTACAAAAAAAATATTTATTCTTTTATAGCAGCAACACCAGAAATATCATTTGAACAAGACCTGGAGGAGGCCAATACATCTCATGAGTTCTCCAGGTCAACTCCAGTCACATCAGGATCAAATACCACAAACACAAACCCTTCAGGTATAAACATAGTTAATAAGTATGCTTTTATTTACAATGTTTGGAGAAATGGTCATTTATTGCATAAGAAGCAGCAGTATGATACCATTTATGTTTTGGTTAAAATTATTGGACTTCCTTAAATTTAATCAGATAAATAAACTCAGCATAGATACCATGATTGAAATTTGGTATATACGTCAGAATTAAGACTACAAACTGGATTAAACCATATTTGTTTCCTAAAAACTTAAAAATTGAGACTGATATAAATATATGTTATTTAAGAATTTCAGTTTTTAGATCTGAAATTTTTTTTAAAACAAAATTACTTTACAAACAAAACAGTACCCGTAATAAGAAAAATTTAAAACATGAACGTCACTCAAGGCAGTCCCGACTTTCAGAGGGGAATCAATATGATACTTAGAAGCAGCTGCTTAGAATGGAATATGAAGTTTTGCTCGACGTTACATGGAATAGTTTCAACGAAATAACTGATGATTGCACTATCAAAATCAACATACAACGGAATAATACAAATTGTTACTAATCAAGACTTGCCTGCAAAAAATATGTTTAATCGATTAAAACCTTGTAGTAATGGCCATTGTATTTTAAATTTTGTAAGTATGATTTGTCATATTTTATTAATGTTGTTGTTTTCTTCAATTTCAGTTGAAAAAAGAAAAGCATTAAAAAGAAAGAGTACACAAGACATAGAAGAACTTACACAAAAAAATTTACTTTTGGACAATGAGATGCTTATTGAACAAAACAAAATGTATGTCAAAAAACAAGAAAAATATAATATAGAAATCCAAAAAATGAAACTGGAAATTGAATATTGGGCATTAAAAAAAGAATTACTTGTGTTGCAAATATGATAAAAAAAATACTATTTGGTCAAAAATTAAGTTTCATACATCCCACTCCTGTTTATCAAGTATTACATTTTGACTTCTCTGCCTCTGGTAAATTTATAAAATTTAATTTGTATTCTAAGGGTGAAAACATTCCATTTGAAATAACACCAATTAAATATGAAATTTTCATTGGGAGAATGTACAAATAATACAAGTTTCTGAATAATTTAATTGAAAAGAATGACATACACAGCATTTAAAACTTTTATCAAATGTTATTGTGACATCCATTAACCTTTTACTTATGTTTTTAAGTACTTTTAAGTAAAATTTTAAATCTTTATATTAACACTAGGTATACCTTTCATGGAAGTACATAAAAAATACTCCCTGTTGTTGGATGAAGTGTTTAAATTTTAATTTGTAAGAGCACATATTGAAAAAAGATAAAATGATAAATTTGTCATTGACTTGGTGATGAAAACATTATATCCAATAAAGGAAGTAAATCATTTGTAAATTGTGTGTTAATATATATATTTATTTGGAACCCACCTGAACATTCATACAATTAGTTTTCTTTATTAAAAACTGTTTAAAAAGGAAATTGAAAAATGATTTCTGTCTACAAGATTAACTTAAGGTGGTACCTAACACTACAGGGAGATAACTCTGTAAAGTCAGCTAAACGTTTTAATTACGATGTGTTGTAAAAGGAATATTAAGCTTCTCAATGATCAAATTTGGTGTTTGTCAAACTGCTATATAACCAGTGTATTTTTTCTGACAAAACGGTTGGTTCAAAGTTTTTGAAATTTTTATATTTTTGTTAAAGGGTCAGAGTAAATAATTTGACAAAATTTTATGAAAATTAAACGAGCCAAATTAATTTTGGTGAAAGTGTTGGGTACCACCTTAAGTAAGATTTTTATAGTATTAAACTGACTATAAATGTAGTCGAACATTATAACAAAATATTGAAGTTGGTCGTTTTGACAATATTCTAAGATATCATAAAATTGTATATGTATATGCAATCACATGATTTGTATTGAAAATGAGTACCATTTTTTTTTAGTATGTCCTGAATTTAACTTAAAATTGTTTAAATATCTTAATACATCATGGAAGTTTAGATCCCAAATCATTATTGCATAACAGTTGTAGTTCTGTGCTCTTTATAACCTTATTGTCTTATTCTCTTCACGTTTACTGTCATCATTGTCAATATTTATTATCTTATTTTGCTATATCATTATGTTTCCTTCGGTATCGGAAACGTTAAAATCTCATGTAGTAACAACAATGGAATGTGACATTTTAGCACATATAAAAGCCAAATCATTTTTAAGACAAAAGCTTCTTAACCATTATTAAATGTTTATTCTTTTTTTCTATTTAATTGTTCCTTGTGTATTCTTGTATTATTGAATTAACCAGATTTTGAGCATCTTATGTGATATATTTAATATTTATGCAAGGTTTGTTAATTTATTGATTAATGTTTGAATTTTTATGCTGTTATTGAATTGTAGCAAGAAAGAACTGTATACTTATTGGTTTTATATAATTTATGGAAGATATTTATTAGTTGTCACAGCTTGTAAATGACAATGAATACCACTGATAAAACTCAAATTAAAGCATAATTATATGGCATCTGTATGATGTTTCAATACAAATTTATTAAAGTTAAAGAAGCCTTAAAATTTATCAAAACTACTAGTTTAAAATTGTTTAATTCAAACTTCTGTTTGTGAAATTATCTAAAATAATCTTATTTGGAAACAATATTTTGTTGTTGGATTTGTAAACTTGAAAATGTTTTGGTAGTTTAAAATAAACTGTTTTTAATGTAACTTCTATAACTCAATAAAACAGTTATGTATATGTTTATATAATTATTGAGATTGCATTTCTATTTCAGAAAAAAGTTTTACCATATAATTACATAAAATTTGAATGATACCAAAAAGAAATACATATTTCACTGTAGTATAAATTCTCTAGTAGTTCAGTATATAACTGTTAATTGTTGAAAAGTGTCAAACATGAAATAGACAATTTTGTCTATGAAAAAAAGTTTTCAACAATTAACTGTCTGGTGGCTGTCCCATCTCTTTGAGGTGGCATTGTATTTTGTAAATTAAGTTCATGAATATGTTGATGATTTTCAAAAATATAATCAAAATCAACAATGTCATGTCTATCTATCCCAATGTTATGTAGAACAGCGCATGTTCCGGTGATCTCAACAACATCAGCAGGGCAAGCTCTTATGCCCCTCTGGAGACACGTAAATCTCTGTTTCCATATCCCAAATGTCTGCTCAATTGTCACTCTGGTACGACAAAGGCTTTTATTGAATTTCTGCTGTCCTGGTGTGGATGGGTTAAGGAAAGGGGTCATCAGATATCTTTGACAAGGGTACCCAGAGTCTCCTATCAAAAACCCATCATGCATTCCTATAAAAAAATGAAATAGAGGTTTATACTTAACTTTTAATTATTTTTTTTATACTTAGTAACACAAATAATGCACCACTTGTGCCGATTTTTAAGTACTTTTTTTTTTAAGTGTGTTGCTAAAAAACTATCAACACTAGCTAGACATTTTCACTCATTTTTATATTTGTTCATTCATTTGCTTTAAATTAAGATATTATTGCTTGAGTTTACAACACAACAACATTTTTTACCTGCATCAAATTGTTGTCGAAGAGCACTCAGTTTCCATATTCTGCTGTCATGAACACTTCCTGGCATATTTCCTTTCATGCTGATGAATCTGTATTTGCCATCACAAATAGCCTATGATTGAAAAGAAAAACATCTTTATGACTTATGAAAATAAAATGCTGTGCAGTGTGCAGCTTGATACAACCACTAGATGGAACCATGAACAGTTGGGACAAGTATGGACACAACATTCAAGCTGGATAAAACTCTGAATATGAACTATGAAATATTTGACACAGCATAGGTTTCTAACACAGAAAAAAATGGTCTAAGAACTTAAAACAAGAATGTGTCCATAGTACACGGATGCCCCACTCGCACTATCATTTTCTATGTTCAGTTGACCGTGAAATTGGGGTCAAAACTTTAATTTGGAATCAAAATTAGAAAAATCATATCATAGGGAAGATGTGTACTAAGTTTCAAGTTGATGTAACTATAACTTCATCAAAAACTACCTTGACCAAAAACTTTAACTTGAACGTTGCACTATCATTTCTATGTTCAGTGGACCATGAAATTGGGGTCAAAACTATAATTTGGTATTAAAATTAGAAAGATCATATCATGGGGAACATGTGTACTAAGTTTCAAGTTGATAGGATTCCAACTTCTTCAAAAACTACCTTGACCAAAAACTTTAACCTGAGGCGAACGGACAGACGCACAGACGAACGGAGGCACAGACCAAAAAACATAATGCCCCTCTACTATCGTAGGTGGGGCATAAAGATTAAATTGGACATTTACTGATTATGGTCCAATATCCACAATCTGAATACATGGTTAGTTTCAGCATATCAAAGAACTACAATAATTACATTTTAGAAAAAATCAAACAAGTTTCATTTTGGAGCATTTTGATCTCAATGTGGACCAATTTGATAACTGGTGAACAATGTGCATCAAAAAATTGTATCTTTACCATAGGACATGGGTTTGTCAACTGAAATCAAAGTTTTTGACCTAGGAAGTTGTAAATAAATTATGACACACCCTTTGGTGTTGGTTTATAAACATGTCAAGTATAAACTTTGAAATGATAACGGTTCTCAAGATATAGAGCGGACACGATCTTTACCATAGGACATGGGGTTGTCAACTGAAACCAAAGTTTTTGACCTTGACCTTTAACCTAGGAAGTTGCACATAAATTATGACACACCCTTTGGTATCGGTATATATACATGTCAAGTATAAACTTTGAAATGATAACGGTTCTCAAGATATAGAGCGGACACGACATTTACCATAGGACATGGGGTTGTCAACTGAAACCAAAGTTTTTTACCTTGACCTTTGACCTAGGAAGTTGTGCATAAATTATGACATACCCGCTGATATTGGTTTATATATACATTTCAGGTATATACTTTAAAATGATAACGGTTCTCAAGATATAGAGCGGACACGACATTTACCATAGGACATGGGGTTGTCAACTGAAACCAAAGTTTTTGACCTTGACCTTTGACCTAGGAAGTTGCACATAAATTATGACACACCCTTTGGTATCGGTATATATACATGTCAAGTATAAACTTTGAAATGATAACGGTTCTCAAGATATAGAGCGGACACGACATTTACCATAGGACATGGGGTTGTCAACTGAAACCAAAGTTTTTTACCTTGACCTTTGACCTAGGAAGTTGTGCATAAATTATGACATACCCTCTGATATTGGTTTATATATACATTTCAGGTATATACTTTAAAATGATAACGGTTCTCAAGATATAGAGCGGACACGACATTTACCATAGGACATGGGGTTGTCAACTGAAACCAAAGTTTTTGACCTTGACCTTTGACCTAGGAAGTTGCACATAAATTATGACACACCCTTTGGTGTTTGTTTATATACATGTCAAGTATAAACTTTGAAATGATAACGGTTCTCAAGATATAGAGCGGACACGACATTTACCATAGGACATGGGGTTGTCAACTGAAACCAAAGTTTTTGACCTTGACCTTTGACCTAGGAAGTTGAACATAAATTATGACACACCCTTTGGTGTTGGTTTATATACATGTCAAGTATAAACTTTGAAATGATAACGGTTCTCAAGATATAGAGCGGACACGACATTTACCATAGGACATGGGGTTGTCAACTGAAACCAAAGTTTTTGACCTTGACCTTTGACCTAGGAAGTTGCACATAAATTATGACACACCCTTTGGTATCGGTATATATACATGTCAAGTATAAACTTTGAAATGATAACGGTTCTCAAGATATAGAGCGGACACGACATTTACCATAGGACATGGGGTTGTCAACTGAAACCAAAGTTTTTTACCTTGACCTTTGACCTAGGAAGTTGTGCATAAATTATGACATACCCTCTGATATTGGTTTATATATACATTTCAGGTATATACTTTAAAATGATAACGGTTCTCAAGATATAGAGCGGACACATTCTTTACCATAGGACATGGGGTTGTCAACTGAAACCAAAGTTTTTGACCTTGAACTTTGCCCTAGGCAGTCGTTCATAAATTATGACACACCCTCTGGTGTTGGTTCATATACATGTCAAGTATAAACTTTGAAATCATAACGCTTCTCAAGATATAGAGCGGACACGATCTTCACCACAGGACACAGGGTTGTCAACTGAAACCAAAGTTTTTTTACCTTGACCTTTGACCTAGGAAGTTGTACATACATCATGACACGC